>NC_133934.1:5337567-5647983 GCF_031877795.1 Strix aluco
TTTCAGACACAGTGGTCAAAGTCCCCTTTCTGCAGCTAATGATCTAACCGAGAGACTGCAAGTTATTCATTTCAGCCAGAGTTTTTTCCATGACTTTTAAGGTGAAATGGAAATCCCTAATCTAGGAATAGTTGTAATCACTAAAGCCTGAAAAAAACTTCTTACACTTTTTGAAACAGAGACATCCTAGTAGTTCTCTCCTGATCCCAGTTAGTATTTAAACATTTATACAGCTTGGATATTATGTGAGATCACTAGGATGAGCTAGAATAAACTGTCATCTTCTTTTGCAAGATGTGCATAAAAACTGTCCTGAAAAAGGATTTTCCTGCATCCTTCCTCTGACAGTGTGGTAAACATTTGCCTTCCCAGTTTGGTGAACTTGATTAAAGATTTTTAGCTCTTTTTGACTTAAATCACTTAGGAAATCCAGTTTCAAATTTGAACATAGTTTTGAGTTAGTCAAAACTGAAGTTTTAGGAAGATGATTGTTTGAATAATCTTGGCCACCACTCCAGCAGACTCTAAGGTTCAGGTGGTTAATTTACTACTTCAGACTTCTGAACTTTCTCCAAAGGTTTCTGACAGAGTTTCTATGGCTAGAGTCACTGTAGATTTAGGATATAGTCCAGCATCTATTCATTCAATGGAGAAACTTCCTTTCATTCAGAAAGCACTGACTCAGGAACCTATTTGTCCTTATTCGGAACTAACATTAGTGTATCTTGCATGGATCTGAACCTATAACTGTGGAAGATACATGTTAATATCCATCTATGCAAAGTGTGCCAGAGAAGGTAAAAGAGTAAGAACACTATCTGAAAAGGGCATTTATGGTACAGCTTTGCAGTTTCGCCTTTATTGCCAAAGGTCTGCTATTACATGAATTAAGGTACTTGTCAGGTTGCAGGCATGGGATAACTGCACCTATCTATCAGTTTGCCTCTCTTGCTGACTGTAGCTAGATATAGATGAAGTGAGGAAGAATAGATGTTTAACAAATTGCATTGCTTATTTCATTTATATAGCCTTGACCTTGACTGTTTCCATAAAGCAGCTTCAGTTACTTCTAAAGGTATAGATACCTGGATTTATTTCTACCAGCAGGTTCCCTTTCAGTGCTGCAGTTACACTGCGTTCAGTATTGTGGCCACCTCAAGCTTATTTCCAAGTCTTTTCAGGTGGAATCAAAGACATCCTCTTTGGATGATGCTTGTTGATTCAAGATGAGATTGAAAATATCCTTAGTCTGTGTTGTAGGGTGGGATATGGATGGCATCTGCACGCACCAACACAACCACTTGCACAGCTGCAAGCGGCATAAAGAAGACTGACCTTGACATGCTCTACACTAGTTTGCAATACAAAAGGTTTGGTACTAAACAGGGGATTAAGTTAGGCACCAGTGTGTTCTTTCATGGGAAAAAGTGTAATGGTGAAAACGGAGAGGAATTAATCTGGTTCTGTGGAGATACCTACAACTGTTTTTTTGCCTTTATAGTTCACAGAGAGAAAAAGTCAATGATATAGTGTGATTTATCTGATCTGTTCTAGCTGATCATTTTAGTGTGAGGTGAAGTGCCTATTTCTCTCAACGGTTTGTAATAAGGGTACACAGTGACTATCTCAAGTACAGATGTATAAACCTACAGTTTATACATATGTATTTGTCAAATATATTTGGTCAAATTAACCTTGCTACTGGTGTTTTCCAAGGACATTCATAGTGCACACGCAGGGTTTAGGTTTCTAACCAAGTACTCTCCATGGCTCTCTCGATGTTCCTCTGTCTCTCCATTAATTCCCTAGGAACTTTCCTAGCCTCCTAACAAAGTAGTGCAAATATCTCCCTGCAGTGTCCTTACCTGTAAATCAATTTTATTTTCTGATTCCTAGACATCATAGGATGTTACCCAGAACATCAATCAGTTCCCAAAGATCAGCATGTCTTATTATAGAGGTTTCTTAGCACCATTCATTGAATTTTTACTTCTTCTGTATGTGCTTTGTCATATCTTTCCATTAGATGTAGCACAGCTTTGGTGTCTTGGATGTTGAAAAGAGTATCACAGCAAGACCAACTTCCAAATGACTCAAAACTAGTATCAATAAACTCAGTTCTGGAGCATGACATTTCTTAAAAACATTAAAGATATTTCTGACATTTCAGAACATCACAATTTAACAAAGTTATCGTTACCAGTGGAACAAAATCAAAGTGTCAGGAGAATTGACACTTGATATAACATCAGGTGACCTGGAGCAGGCAGGGGAGATAGGAATGGAAGAATACTGTGGAATTTGCTGTGGGTAGTAAAGCCAATGGAAAAATGGAGCTTCTTCTGTAAGAAGTTCTATTATTTGACAGCTATTTTTATCTTATAACTTCTTTTCAGAGAATAAGCTAAAAATTATTTGGTTATATCCCAGGGTCTAACAACATCATAAAAAGGATAAACAGCAGTTCATCAGGCAAAAGGTTCTGAAGTAGGGGAACAGAAGTCAAAGTGTGAAGTATGAAAACTCCAGAATTATAATTTTCATGAAGTATGGAAAAGCTCAGGTAGAGGAAAATATTAAATATTGACTTGAAGTTAATTCTTGGTTTTACATTTCCCATTAAAATATTTCAATAAAGACCTTATTTTTCCAGTGGAAAAATATTTCAAATTATATTGTTTGGCCAGTCTACAGGTTTATAGAAACATTTTTCAACATTCTAACAATTTCTAAAAGTCTCATGTGAGTTCTGATGTGTGTTTGGTAATGTAGGAAGCAATATTATATACACCCTTTACATGATATATTGTTACTGAAATCTGCCACTAACCCAACTTGCAGATTTAATTTGTAAGAAAAGCACATGCCATAGGTGAGCCTGGGGAAAAAAAAAAAAAAAAAAAAAAAAAAGAAAAAAGACATAATCTAACTACTTTTCATTACATTTTTGTGAATTGGTTGAATATTATCATCTTTGCTGCACAGACATTCAAAAAATGTTGAAAGATTAGGTGGCGTACCTCAATTACAAAAGCTTTTGTGGAACAGGAGGTAATTATGATTTCCTTTCTTTGATACCACTTGCAGTTGAAAGAATGGGTGGTAAGGCTGAGCACAGGTAGAAGGAAAACCAACCCTGTCTTTTAGATGAAACTAAAATTTTCCTTTTCCAAGGAGAAAGCCAAAGATTGAGTCATATAGACAGGGACCCTTAGTGTTTCCCATGGTGCTCCCTGTCTGCCATTGTGTGCAGAAACAGGCTCCCAGGAGGGTATGGGCAACATCTCAGACATCGACAGAAGGTTGAGATCATTTGCTGAATTCCTGTCAGTCTTTTCCACCATACTGAAGGGGAGCATAAAAAACCCTTGTTGTGAAGAAAGGAGCCCTCCTGCCCTGCTTCGAACTTTTCCTGACAGGTGACTGCTACCGCTGAATCTGCCACCACTACTGCTGCAGCGGCATTCATCTGTCAGTTAACTAGAGAATATAGTTTTGCAACCATCATTTTCTTAAAAATAAAACATTTTCTTAAAATAAAAACAAATATTTTGTGTTAGTTGTTCTTTTGTTCTTTCTTAAAAATTTTTGAGTTTGGAAATCTGTTTAGCACTTAAGTACCGCCATGGAGAAAACAAGTTTTTGTTCTGAGTTCGCAAAGACATGATCTCGAGCAGGATTTTTCTCTCCTCAAGATGTTAATTAAAGAAAACAATAGATTTTAATAAATAAATGCATCTACAAGTTCCTGACCTCAGGGAAGTGTCACCACAATATTTATTGCTTGCATGAATAAGTTTCTCACATAAACACTTTTCCCTATTAAAAGATACAAAGTTTATATTTCAAATTATAACAGCTATGAGGGGGAGAAATGGTGGGGGAGAAAAGAATGGTTTTCAGATGAGGTCTGGAAACAGATGGAGAGTCAATGAAATAGAAAAAGACAAGAAGATGGATGTTGTCTGAAGAGGATGTGCAGTGGAAAGCATCTGTTGGTTGGAATTAGGAAAACCAAGAAGTCTGATAGAGATGTTGCCTCCATGAGTATCTTTTACATTTGCACTATTGTCAGTGCAGTTACAGCCAAAGGTGAGTTACTTATTGGAAGAAGTTCACAAAGGCATTTAGAAATGGTTTGTATCTATTTCATAATTCAAATACCTTTTCTTTCTCTGAATGTCAACCCCGTGTTTGCTAACATGGATTTTTCTATTTGAAACCTTGTATATTGGGCACATCTACAGACACAGCATACAACAGAGAAACAACAGGATAAAAACCTTTCTGTATGGAATCAGAAAGTTATGAAACTTTGTTTAATAAAGCTAGTTTAACTTGGTTAGTTTAATGAATTTGTTTAACTTTATTAAACAAAATTGAATACTTTCACGTTTTAGTAAATGTAACGATTTTCCTGGATTTTACTGTGATAGAGGCAAGTCATACCAAGGAACTGTATAACCGCTGTCATTAAGCAAGATCCTTCAGGTTGATGTGACACCAGGCAGACACATACATAACACTGAGAATTGTAAAACAATTGCATATTTCCTTATTTATTAACAAGTAAACATCTTGTCATTTTTTGAAGACACTGGTGTGTAAATCAAGATTTCCCAAGACAACATTACCAATGCATGATGCAACTGCACACTCTGCTCTGAGCAGCAGAATTTTATATATATAGCAAACCACAGACACCTCATGAACGCATAATGCTTTGAATGTGGACTTTCTCGGACTGGTGGTGAGAAAGGGACATGGAACATTTTCAGAGAGTTAATGGGAGACATGTCCTACTGCCTCACTTGCACATCTCCCGGTTTACTTACAGCTAAATGATAGCTCCCTCTGTAGTCCAGTGCTTGGCAAGGTCAAGCAGGATGACAAATGTCGAGGTCACTTACTGTGTCCTGAAAAAAAGGAATTAAAATCATTACAGCTGTCAGCAAATTGCAACATGACTGATGACTTTGTGTGATGGTGCAGCTTACTGGAAAAAGAACCTTGTAGCCTGTATAATTAATGCTAAGTGATGGACAGATGGATCACTTGAAGGTGTGGCCATCTGAACCTGATTTAATCAAAACTGGGTGCTTTTGGTTCTACCTGTGCCAACAATGGACAGGGTACTGCACGGTAAGAAGGAACAGACTAGTAAGTGCCCATATATGTTCTGTGACATTACAGAAGTCCTAATGGATGCATTGAGTGCATGATATTTAACAGACAGACATTTTGCTTCATGCTTAGGGTGTGGAAGAGGAATTTAAGCAAGTAAAAACCTAGAAGAATATAATAATAGAATGTGACACAACTATCATGAGTAATCAAATGGTTATAAAGGAACACCAGGCTCATGATCTTTAGTCTTGGGCTACTTGGCGACTAGTAGTTAATCAACTGTTTGCTTTCTGCTTTCCATTCTCATACCTGAAAAAAAGAAATTCTAAATGCTAAATCTGGTCAGGAATCAACTTTGGGGCAAAATGTACTGAATGAAGCCAGGTCCTTGGGTCATGAAATAAATAAGCACTAGACCTTCTAGTATTAACATGAGCTAATAGGTGAGAGGACAACCCTGGAAAAACTGGGTTGGGTCCTTGACTGAAGCCTGGGACAGACACAGAAGCAAAAACTAACTGATACACTCCACTTAAGCAAAGGGAATGAAAAGCAGGCAAGGCTGATGTTCCTTCCATTCCTGTTCCACCTCCGTCAAACAGAGAGAGCTTAGAAGGATGGATATGAGATTTACCTGCAGCAAGGAATTTTTTAAATTCTCTGTAAATAAAGCTACTGTTTAAAGCGTATTTTGATTTTAAAATTTTTATCTTTCTTTTTTAAAAAAAGGTAAATTTTCAAATACAAATTTGAGCTGTCAAAATATTTAATTTTGAAAAAGTCAGAGTGGAACATTTTAGTCTTAAGGATTTTTTTTTTTTTCCAACAGAAATGGCAATATAGAGATACATTTGTGAAAATTTTTGATGTTGTTAACTCATCATTCTTTTTCTAAAAATGGTCTAATTAGAAAAGTTACCCATATAAACTAAAAAGTCTTTTTTCTCTTTCTGTGATGTTTTCTAAGTGGCAAGTTCATAAATCATCATGATCTATCAAAGAGTATGAATAAATCAAGTTCAGCATGTGGCTTTCTAGTGAGATTTGTATTAGTACATCATAGTCTTAAACAGGTAACAACATAATTAGTAAAGTATTTATACTAGTTGTTGGAAGCAAGCGTATGGGCATCATTTAGTTACCTCTGCTGATCTTTGTTGTCACAGACCAGCCATCCAAAAAGTAAGGTATACAACATAAAAAGATTGGGAAAAAAAAAAAAAAGAGTACTTTTTCCTGGAGTGGATGTTTATTATTTAAATGTTTTCCCTCCAAAATGAAAAGCAACTAAAACAAAGTCATATTAAATAGAATGAGTATGCTTTACTCATAAGCAAAGGGACATAGAGAAGTGGAGGGATAAATTGAGAAGAAGGCAGGAAAGACTAACAAAAGTATTTAAAAGATTGGAAGATATAATTTTGACATTAAAAGTTTGGAAATAAGCTTTTTAGGTCTTTTCCAAAAGGGTTAACAGCTGTAGCATATACTGATCTGAACAGTTCTCAAAAATCCTTTGACTGTTAGAACTCCGTTGACTTCACAGACTATGGTAAGAGATTATACCTCTTACACATAAGTTAATATCTTTGCTCTTAGAGTTTTTCAGCTAGCTCTACTGACAGAGTTTTTCCAGTTGGTCAAACACCTCAAGGATCCCTGCCATGCTCACAGGAACCATCACTGGTGTAGAGTGACTACCGTAACACTGCAAAGGACCTCCTGAGGGAGTCATCCCATGCTGTCACAGGCATCCAGTCACAGAAATTCTTTAAAAGATGTTAACAACTTAAAATGAGCTACTGCCTCTGTTTTTTGCTACTCCTTCATAACAAGCATGTTAATTTGTATTTAGAACTTTTCTACATACTTTTCATTTGCCTTATTCTTTGTACTAACAGAAGGAAATACAAACTTTTTAGTATATATACATGTACATTTAAAGAGAAAGAGAGAGCCTTTAAGAGATATAGGAAAGCAATACTGTTATTATTTTCATTAAATATTTTCTCATGCCCATCCTGATCCTTTATTATCACCTTTTGATTAAGAATGTACACTGTACTGTATTAAATTACATAAATAAAGGCCCATATACAGCCATTTGTACAGTATTTGTGAGAAGAGGAGGAAATATTGTAAACAGCATACGGTCTCTAAGGCACAGACTTGTTTTGGACTTTCGTGATGGCTCACAGACCCAAGAGGGAAAATGAATATATTGGTGTGCCTTAGTGTGACAAAGGACAGATTCCTCACAGTGTTGTAGAGAAATGCTGTCACCACTCTGGTAATAAATTGCCATGATTTAAACTTATCAGAACGAGAATCTCCAAGCCTTAAGAGAGAGTATACATGGTTGATGTAGGACCCATATGCAGGGCTGTCACAGCCTGACCTCACTTGCTACAACAGCAGTGGGTTTTGATTGCGCTCTGAACACTTCAGACATATTTTTCTCCCTCTCTTGCTCCCTGCTGGCTTGGAATGCCAGAGATGGTGAATGTCACTGCACATTTTAGCTCCTGACAACAGGCTAAGGACAGCAATGTGCAAAGGGGATGTACAACCTGCTTTAAAATCTTTCCATGGGTGGAAAAAAGTAGTGGCTTGGTAAAAGGAAAAGGAGTATTCCACTTACCGGGGCTGGATGAGGTCCAGCACATGTCAGTAGTGACTGCAGATCACTAATGACAGATGGTGCCCAGTGACCTATTCGAAATGGTTATTGGTCTCCATTCAGAGCCTCGTGAACAGGTATCTGTATTACAGCGGGTGCTAACTGGAATCTTTGTTAACAGATTCTCAGCCAAGAAACCAAGGACCGAGCGGCCTGCAGAGACTGAACTCTCCTCTCATCCTGCTGTAAGAGGGTTGAAACGTATCAGCAAGAAAATCTTCCCTTATGTTACCTAATTTTGAATGTATGTTATATTTCCAATGTCTTCCCTGAGTCATAGACACTTCAGAAAAAATAATGAATTTTATATTTTTGCAAAAGTTTCACAGACATTTAAAAAATGTATATTTACAAAAGAAGCAACTTTAAGAGATCCATAGTTACAATTGGTTGAATTTTACTATTAGCTCTCAATGCCAGTTTTTATATTTGAAAAAGAAAACACTGTATATCCTTCTCATTGTACTGACATGGTAAATAAAACCCACAAAAAAACGAACCAACCAACCAAAAATAAAAACCCAACATAGTTTTATTTGAGTACTTAGAAAGTATTTTCATATACTTTACCTTAATTCACCTGATTATGAAGGAAACTGGATTAATGGAGAAATTTCACGTTAAATGTCATACTATTTTTGACGCAGACAAAATCAATACTGAAACAACACAGATTATTATCTCTGCTACTCTAGCAGAGTAATGAGTAGGAGATGAGTAGCAGCCAAGACAGATTTGTCATGAACAAATCATGTCAAAGCAATCTAAACTCCCTCTGTGACAAGGTAACAGACTTTGCGGATAGAGAGAACCAGTGGATGTCTTGGTTTTAGAAAAGGTTTTGATATGGTCTTAGAAGGAACTCTTATAAACAAACTAGGTCTAGATAAAACTACCAGGTACAAAGAAGTTGAGTAGCTGCACCCAATGTATAGCTACTAATGGAAAGAGACATTGAAGTACGTTCTGCAATAGTTTCTTCTAGGTCAGTCTTTTTCAATCTTTTTGTTAAATCTACCAATGACACAGACACAGGAAATACATTTTAGAGGACAGGCTTAGAATTCAAAGTAAGCTTTACAGATCTGAACAAGCAGAGAAAAAATGAAATTCAATTAATTTAATGGGGAGAAATGTAATATTTTGCACTTAGGTGGGAGTAGTAAGTTCCACAGATAGAAAACAAGGAACAATCAACAGTTCTTCCAAAGAAGACCTTGGGATTATTGTTGATCACAGGCAGAAAACAAGGCAAAGATGGCATGCTGTTGCAGGTGCACAGCTTAGAAAATGAGAGAAGCGTCTTCTCTTTTACTCAACAGCACTCACAAGGTTTTAGCTGAGTTTGTCTTTTATACCACACTCCTGGAGAAAGAAGGAGTCATTAGAGTCTGTAGATCAGTGGAAAATATGAATTGGGAAGAAAGCTGACAGAAAAGGGCTTAACATGGTTTTTTAGTGTGAAGAGATGATTGAGAGAACAGCTTTTAATTGTGAAAGAGGCTGCTGCTTAATGAATTCTTCATGGGTATAACCTGTAGCAAAATGGACTCAAGTTAGATAAAACGAATATATTTCTAGCAGTTCAGAGAGGCAGCATACTTTTACTGATTTTGTTCTGGATGGTATTATGGTAGTCCTTTTGCATATTGTCTTTGACTGGGCTTCAGCTCATGAATGATTCAGCAGCAGCAGGTTGAGAAAATTAGCGTGGGAACCCAATAAGATATTTTACAGCTCCGATTTTATATAAGTCTATGGACAAGCCAGATTCACCTGTAGACAGCATTTCTGCAGCAGAGTATAGATACTTTGAAGACGTCCTGTAACACACAACACCACTTAAGTCAGGGTGGTGATGCTCATGTATTTCAGGATCCATCCAGGTATTTCAGGACTGGGTTCCTTCCTTTTATTATAGAACTAATACATATTAATATTATTCATGATGTGTAGTCTTAAAACAGGCACTCCTCACACGAACATTATGCATCAAGAGCAGAATCAGGTTGAATAGGGAGCTCCACAGAGGGACACAGGCAAAAAGTGATTCTCAGATGAGTGAAAAAAGAAAAAGTAATCATTAAATTTATTGAATTACATTGAGATATTGATGCAAAGGATAGCTGTCACTTTTAGAAGGGTATATAAAAATATTCATAACAAATACAAACCTAGACAGCAATGACCTCTCAGTCTAATCTTGTTCCCACCTCTTACTTGTTTCACTCATGTATTCCATCCTGCCTTAGAACAGGTTAATGTCACATGATGAACTTCCAAACAGGTCTTAGAGAAGGTCAAACCAGCTTTGAGTAGCTACTGGAGTCCTGTGGAGAATGTGTCATATGAGCACATGGTGGGATTGAAACCTCTTCAGCAGTAGGATACTTCACCTTATACTTTTGCATAGTGCTTAGTACACTGTGCACAGAAGAGAAGGGATCTGCTTTTAATGAAGTATAAAAGTCAAAAATCAAACACTGAAGTACTATCTTAGATGTTACTGAAAGTGTCAGCAATACTGTTTGCATGATCAGGTAAAATCATGTTGACTGTTTTTTACATTATTATATCTCAATTAATAAAAAAAAAGTCATGAGAGGTATGCATCTACTGTTGATTTTTCTCTCTGCCAGAAACAACTCACAAAACTTCACATTTCAACTAACCACTCAAGTCAAAATGGGTGAGCAGTGCCAGAGAGGTGGAGAAGGGGAGGTAATATGTTATATAATTGCTTGACTAAAGGAGCTTTTAGGCCACTTTTCAGACTTAAGGCACCTAAATGTGATGTCTACATTACAAATGTAATCACTATAATTTACAAATGTAGCTGCCGTAGTCTCTAGCTCTGGTCAGTGAGAAGATACTGGCATATCTTTGTCTGGAGCCTTTTGGATAAATAGTATATGTCTCTGAGTGAGAGAAAACAGTGATGCTTTTAACTTAGATTTGACTTATCCAGTGTGGGCACTCAGTTAAAGTTATTGATGTATGTACGTATGCATGTATGTATGTATCTATCTATCTAAGCTGTGTAGTTCTTGGTTGCCTACTGGGGTTAAACCACAACACATATAAGTACAGGGAATTTCCTTGCCACTATTTCAATATAAAATCAGATCCAAAACTTTCCTTTATAGGGTTTAGTCAGTTATTTCAATTTGTAAACATACTTTTATATCAGCATGGTCAGTTTTTTCCTTTAAATGCCTATGAATTGTGAATTGTTGTCAACCATGATCATAGCTATGTTTTCTCAATGACTAAGGTGTTAGTAATGGATATAACTACCCTTTGAAGTCACATTGACTATGTCTAACCATGTCATATTAAAATCAGACTACTAATATACAATCTCTTGCAGCAGTCATGGGACCTATTCCTTCAGTAGACCAGCTACTGTCACTGTTGATTTCAACCTAACCTCTATTTCCATCAGTTGCTTTAGAGTACAAATATCTTGAACACTTTTGCCCTCAAAGGCTGAAAGCTTTAATTTGAATCTTGTCCTTCCCTTTAACTTCCATTGAAAGGAAGAGAACAAAAGCATTGTAGTGACCTTGAATATTTATTGAAATTATAGAGTTAAATTAAAAATTGTACTCCTTCAATATTTTTCTGTCTTAGCTATCCATGTCCCCTGTAAACATGATTTTTCTATTTAAAAAGTTGTTTGTATACATATGCATGTATATTTATTTATTTATATATGTATGTTTCTTGTAAAATAGAAATACAAAAAAGTATTATTTACTGTTTGAATCTGTATGATTTATTCATATGCCTTTTAGCACAGTGGGGAAAGATTTTTTTTTTTTCCCTATTAATTCTGCGCACTGAATCCTGCAAATACTGGTAAATTCCAAAACAGCTGCTGAGGACTCTGCAGTCCTGTGCAATTTGCTATATGTTGTTAAAGCACTTAGCACTTTATAAGGTCTAAAATATCACCAAAGGTACAAATAATTCTTATTTATGAGCTGCTGATATGAACCGAACACAGTGCTAAAGCATTTTTTTAGCCTCCTGCTATTGGTATTTTTCTTAAAACTTTGGCTCCCTTTATACCTTGCCTGTTTGAAATACAGTGTTTATTCTTTAAATGATCACTAACCACAACAATGGTCAATTGTGTGGAGGTAGCAACACTGTGACATTCTCAGTTTTGATGGGTTTTACCCCATTTTGGGGGGAAAGGTGCAGAAAATCTATGCAACACAGATATAGTGCAAAACCCACTGTGCATTCTCACTGTGAGACTGTACACTCTGAGACTTTGGAAGTAATACTGAAAGAACAGCCAGTGAGGCAATTGGTGGAAAAGTTGCTATTTTTCATCTGGTTCTAGGCTCTTTGCTTGCTTAGAAATAAATAGCTCTGCCTTGGAACAAAAGTGCCTTTTATTAAAAAAGAAAAAAAAAAAGGAGATTGATTTTCCTTCTTAAAGTCTAATGGAGAAAAAGAGCACATAAAAATGTTATTTTAATAAATGCTGGCCTGACTGGATACTCTTAAGTAGTCATGGAGGTCTATCACCATTATTATTTAGGCCTTGGGAAGAAAAGTTCAGTTCTTTCTATTTTTCAGTATGCTTACATTAGTTAAAAAGCCCTCATGAACAAAAAAATTCCTTATATATACTAAATGGCACCCAAGGTAAGCATGAAACCATGTACCCAAAGCTTTGTTATAATTTTTAAGGGAAAAATACATATTTTGTAGAGGCAGATACAGATTCAATGTTCTTAGTCAGATATTAGCTGTTATTTAATGAATTGCTTTAAAAATTAAACATTATTTTGCTGATTGCTCAACAATTTCCTACCACTTTTATAGATGTCATATGCCACTGACTGCAGCAGGTTACCACTCAGGTTTGCCCCTGAAAGAGCAAAGTACAATATAATATGTATTCTGCCCTCCATTTTTAGTTAATAGCAATTCTCATAGCAGTTATATGCCCTCAGGGAGGTCAAAAGTCTGCAACTGCATCAGGATCCGATTCCTTGAACTTTCTTCTTTTCTTGTTTCAGAATAGCCATGGCATGGCTTGAAAGAACTGTAGCGACCCAAGGAATCTGGGAGAGTTTCCTGCAGAAGTGGCCAAGCTACAGGGAATACAGTATTGGCTATTTACTCAATTAGTGTTAGAAAATGGCCAGCCGGCCATTTAATGAGCATGGTCCCACTGTGGCATACACTGACATATGTGTGTGTAGCAGATCTGCTCCCAGGCAGCTCCAGAGTTAAGATGGTTTGCTGTTTACACTCCATAAATTGTTGTTATTTATAGCCCTGTCTGTTAGTGCAAGTAGCATATGGTTCTTTCTATTGGCATGGAAAGCCAAATAATTTTTTTTCCAGCTGGGGATATTCGTATCACTTATCTTTAGGACCTAACTTAAGCCAAAGATGCTCATTGCCTTAATCATCCTAAACATTAAGATTCTGTGAAACTTCTTTCTAACCTGAAGCTCTGTACTCACGTGGCTGTACTCTCTTTCTTACTTTTACTCTATTTTATCTTTCCTCTTTAATTCATTCCCTTTTGCAGGGAATTTTGTATTGGCTAACACTGAACTTATCCTGTTTTCCAGTTCTCTACTTCTCTGAAAGTCTGGTCTCAGAGACCTTTTCCTTTCCTATATTATAAATGTCAACTCCATCCTCTTCTGCAGTTGCCTAGTGGGGGCTGACTCATGCACACAGCTATGAAGAAAGCTATGCAGACAAACCTGTCCTAGGGATTCCAGTCTGAGTAGAGGTAATGCACACTGTTTTGCTCTCTTTTAAAGGCTCATTTTCATTTTTTTTTAGTGCTTTCAATACAATTTACAGTTATGATCACATAGATTTCAAAGCGATACCTATAAAACTTATCAGAGGCTGAATCTGCCACAGTCCCATCCATAGCAAAACTTGTCAGGTATCCACAGGTTTTTAATCTGGGATTTCCTCTCCTTCACCCTTCCTAACTGAAAGAAACAAGTGAGCCTAGTTCCAAAAGAGGCTTTCAAAGATGTTGGGATGTGAGTCTTTGCACTAACCTCCTTTAGAAGTCTTTATATGCAAGGGAAGCAGGAGCCAGCCTCCTATCCCATCTTGCAGAGAACAGGAGAAATCTCAATACAGTCTTTCAGCTCCTTTCCAGGATGGTGACACAAAGGATTTTAGGGATCTGCTTCAAACAGTTGGAAATTCACTAGTGGTATGAAAATACAAATTAAAACCTGTTAAAAAAGGAACACAGCAGTTAAATACTTATAAAACCTTGTGTGTACTACACATACACAGATAATATTTTTATTCTGCAAGATAAAATAAATCTGGGCTGATCAAAGTCTCTCCAGAAGCAATTGCCACCGTGACCTCCTGCTATCGCTAGAACAACTTTCAGTAGTCCTGAAAGCAGGAAAGACAAGGTATTTCAAGCAAAGCTTGAAAGGGTTTCCTTGCTAAGAGCATCAGAGTCTGGCTGGCAGCTCAATGTAGCTATAGTTTTTAATAATTTTGCAGAAAACATGGATGGAGAGATTACAAAATGTTCTTGTTTCAAGAAACCTGTGTAATAGTTAGTGAACATTTATTTGCATTTTGGTGACTCAGTTGAGGACCCTCTCTATAAATCTCACATTACCTTTCCCTTTTAAACCCTCACACTGCCTGTAAACCTTATCTGTGATATTTTAGTAAGGTAAACAAGTCAACACAGAAGATCAAAAACCTGGGGCAGGATCCTAAACTGGCAGGAAGATTCTGCTTACAGAACACTTGGGTTACAAAATTACTAGGTTGTTCACATCATTCCCTGTGTCTTCAGAGATGAGGACAGCTTCTCCTTCTTTGTCATACAGAAATGAAAACATATTTTCCTTTCTTCAGTATGAACCAATCAATATGTCACAGCTTTCAGAGAACAAGTTCATAATTGAGTTGATAATGAAGATTCACTTGCTTTGCATATGTCTACCTGTTCAATACTACAGTTCTATTTGTGTATCCTTGCTAGGAGTACATTAAGAAGTTTGCTTAACTGATTAAAATATCTTGGTGGTCTTTAGGTTACTGCTGGTGAAAGAAAAAGTGGAAATTCCCTACAGAGAGAAAGGGAGATAGAAATGCCAAAGCAAAAGATTTAGATAGGAAGTTAAGATAAGGTAAAAAGGGTCATCAAAAGGTTTTATGTTGATACCTTCTAATATTTAGCATCATAAAAGTGAATTTTAAGGAAGGACTTCTATTCCAAGGAAAATGAGTCTCCATTTGTGATAGAAAAGCAACAGGGAAATAATCAGATAAACAGACATTCTGCACCTTAAGCTGAATAAAACTGCTCAGACCTAGATACTTCTTTTGCTATGCCTCATCTTAGTTAACACTGAGAAGTGAGACCTTTTATCACTCCTATTTGTTATTAGACCAAAGCAGGTGTTTCCAGCTGGAATATATAAGGAAGTCCTGCCATGCAACACTCTCTTTGCTTCCTTCATAATGCTGCTTCCAGTAGTGCTGAGGTTGCCTGCTCACTCTTCTGCCTATAAGACACCAAGTCTTCAATGAAAAGTCTACACAATCTCTTCAATTTTTTTGCAGATCTACAGTTATGTACTAGCACAGCTATACGTGTAGAGAGGTAGAATTACAGCCACGTCCCCTGCGGAGAGTGCGAAGTCATTATTGACGAAGTCAAAAGAAATCTTGCATTTTGGGGAAATAGCTGAGCTTTTGTTCTGTGGCAAAATAAAAGAAGGTTAAATTTTTTTGATCATGATCTGGATTTCACATAGGAGAAACCTCATCTGCAGAAGTACAGCCTCATTGTACATACTATTACATTATTTACAAAAAGAGAAAGTTTATAAGTTATTTTGACCATATAGTAAAAAATCTTCTCCACTGTATATCACCTGTCAGTTCTGCAGGAGTAAAAAATATCACTCAGCTGAAAATACTTGATAACTGATAGGTGCCTGGGGTTTGAAATTTTTAAATAAATAAATAAATAAAATAAAACCAACTTGCATCACCTAAACAGCATATGACATCTCTGAGCTCTAATTAGTTTCCACTTAGATCTCATGGAATGGAAGTAAGATTTGGACATTCCTTAGGCAGCCAAAAAGGTTTCCTTTCAATTTATTACATTCAGCTAATACTTTTTTTTAAAAAAAGCACTTATGATGTCTTGTCACTTTAGATTATTAGCAACACACATCGTGTCCAAGTGCAATGCAACTTGACCTGCCTTAAGTGGCTGGATGGTTGCTGGAAAGACTTGAATGAAACTCATGGACAGAAAGATCATGAGAAATTGTTCTGACAGTAGAGCAAAGTTGGGAGGAGTGTTTGCTTACTTGTCACTCAGTTTTTCCTCACCACGTTTACCAGTTTATTTTTGTTATGCCTCAGAGGTCTTCCTTTTGCAACTAGATTGTGATTTAAGCAGATCAGGGAAAAATATATAAATGGTTTAGGAATATCATTAGAATTAGGAGTAACCCATGAAGCTGTTGTGGCCCTGAGACACAATTCAGCCTCTTTCATTCTCACTTTGGCTAGTTCTACACTGAACCATTAGTCTGTATGGATAATATCCACACTGAAAAATAATCCGGTGTCTCTGAAGTCCTGTCCCCTGACTGTTGATGCCACATGGCTGTGAATTTCTTCCCTAGCCAATGATCTGAAGAATGAGAGAAATGAGTAAGTAGTCTTCCTTGGGGAGTTCAGGGGGGGACACTACTGGAAAACCAGCTGTTAGAATAAGTTTAGCCTGCACCATCACCCTAAAGAGACAAAGATCATAGGAAACCAAGAAGTGAGTGCTGAAATCTGATCAAAATCTCTGGCTTCTTTCTTCATGTTAGGAAGATAAGAACAGGGAGTAGGAATGGTGGCTGAAAGTAAATCCAGGATGATAGCCTGAGTTACCTGATGGGTTTATACCCCCCGAAAATGGAGTCCTGTTTCACTCCGTGGTAAATCTCCTTCACCTATCCACACAGACTGAAAGGAAGTCTAGCAAAACCTGCATTCCAATCCATGCATGGCACACCATTGATGGAACTTCAGATCCCTTACAAGAGCATGTGAACCTCATCAAGCCATTAACCATTTTAACCGTTGAGCTGCCTGGCCCCACTTATAATCAGGATAACTCCATACATTTTTCTTCTTCGCCGCACTTCTACAGTGTAAGATGATGGTACAAATAGACTTTAAGTGGTCTGAGACATCAGCATTTGTGAAAAAAAAAGTACATGCTATACTTGTGTTATTCTCTTTTATAATTGCAGGAGACAGGAACAGCAAAACACAAGAGATACTTCTTGATTGGAGAAGATGAAAGTAAACCGTAAGCAACTGTTAATAATTCAGGAAGGATGATACAAGGACAAGAAGAAATTTTTTGCCTTCATGAGCTGCCTTTCCACAAAAGCTAACAGTTGAAAAGTAATTCTGTTCACTAGACATAGACCTCAGATATCTGGAGTGTTTTTAATGACCCATGGAGATATTAAATGGGAACATGTCCCTTGCCCTGCTATAGAATGTTGGTATTCCACTGAGTGCTGGTGATTCTTGAACATACATAGTATTCATTAAAAAGAAACTCGTCTTTCAGAGTTCCTCGACTGCATTTTTCCTCTGGCAATTGAGCAGCTGTTCCGTGGGTGAAATGTTCTGGTAAATGCTTGTGAGTATGAGATTTAGTGAAGCACAGGAGAAATCTGAAGTAGAACATACTTTCATGAGTGAATAATTACTGCTCAATTTGCAGTCCTCAATTCCAACATGACTTACAGAAAAAAGTGAGACCTTGCATCTTACTTTTTTGACTCTCAGTCTGTCCTTATAAAAAAAAAAAAAAAAAAAAGAGATGAGATACAGGATTGAAAATAAATAGTTATACCACCAAATCATATAATCCATTTCATCAAGCTAGCCAGTCTTTCTACTCCTGCAGGACCAAATTCAAACTCCTTTCTTCATTTAGTAGAAAATGTTTCTAGTTTCCATCCTTTAAAATTCATATGTGGAATATCCATTCGTTGAATATCCACTACTCCCTCTTCTAACCTCGTCCTTTCATTTAAGCAGTTTTCACACTCCTTGTGTTTTATGCCCCTCTTCCATGCATGTATGAGATCAGTTTTCTCATTTCTTACCTTCTTTTCTATTAGACTAAACAGGTCAGATCTTGCAATAACTTTTGGAAGTAAATTCTAAGTCTCCCTCATTATCTTAGTCTCTCCTCCTTTTCCAGTTTGATCTTTCCTGGATAAGCGCAGCCATAACTCTATGTAGTGCACTTGGACTTTGTTGGTTCACCTTGGTAATTTGCCTCTAGTGAGATTATTCTATCATCTTCTTTATCCACTGTATTTCTTCTTCTATATCACTTTTGTAGATACTAGCAATCTGATTAGCTAAAACAGCCAAATGTTTATTTTCCTGTGCTTTCAAATGTTGAGCTCCCAGTTTATCACTGACATGATTTTCTTAGTTCATAAGTGCCTACCATTTTGTGGAATTATCTTTTCCCCATTAGGGTTAGTATTGTTTTCAAAGTTATTTTAATGTCCCCATATGCTGTTCTGACCCTTTTCTGTTTTATTGAGCCTTTGAACTTTGTATGGAAATAATTTCACTTAACTTTACATATCTAAAAAGCAGCTAATAGGTTCCCTTGTCAGTCAGTGTAATACCACAGGTACCCCAAAGGTGTAAATTCACCACATTTTCACATCAGGGTCTGAGACAGCTGAAAGCAATAAACCTCCATATTTATTGTAGAGAGAGCACAGACGATGAGTTTAGACATAATACCTGATTTTTTGATGTCTGGAGGTGCAGAGATGAACCCACCTCTCATTTCACTAAGGAAAAATGGGGGAAAATGAAGGGACTTTTCTGGGTTTGAAAGCATTCATTGTTAGAATCATAAAATAATTTAGGTTAGAAATCTCCTCTAGAGTCAATTACCTACCCTGGACTGAGAGTCTATCAGAGCATGTTATTCTTGCATATATTTTCCTGCAGAGATCTATGAACTCAGTTATTACTGATGAGAATTCTTCTGAACAAACATTCAAGTTTCAATATTCACTAAATTCACTAAAGTGCATTTCAGATAGCATCATGGAAAATATGTAATTCCTGCTGTGTTGGTTTGCTATATAAATCTAACTGCTAAGGAATAGAAACAACGCTCCACGCTTACAAACCTCATCAAAAAAGAGAAAAATGACAAATATCTTCTATGAACTATTTGCAAAGCATCTGCAAACCAAGAACTATTCACTAAAGGCATTTGTGAATAATTTCACATAATGAATAAATATTCACAGAGCACCAACAGGAAAGACAACAAAATTCATCAAATAAAATTATTTGCTGCAAATCACTCATAAAACTCCTGTTTTTATCTAAAACTTCAAAAACACTTGCTGTACTGTATATCATTCAAGCAGCTTTAAATGACTGTTGATTCCATTCTAGTTCAGATTTTCTTAAAGTGCCTCTTGGAAAATGCTATGCAAAATGAAGCTGTATTAAATTAAATTTCTGTTCTGAACATCTCCTTTAATTTCTATTATTAACCAGATTACTCATGATGCCCACACAAATTAGTTTTGTGGGTTTATTTTGATATGCTCAAAAGTCGTGAAAAGCTCAACATTGAGGTTGAAGAGAATGGCAGGAAATTCCATGGGGAAAACAAAAATAGGAACAGCAAGACCCAGATTCATTGCACCTGAACTAAGGTACTTAGCCAAGAGTATTTTCCCCTTGTCCTTCCTCTCTCATCAGTGAGGAGAAGGAGAGATACTGCTAGAGGTTGCATCAGATACTTAAGAACTAAGATGTCTGCTGTACACTGCTCTTTATCTTGATTCACTAATATGGAAAAGAGCATCAGATAGTTGGTCTGTTAAATAAAACTGGGTACCTACCTATGATGAGATGAAGTCTATGGAGGGTTTGGAGCAAGGCAAACTCCTCAGACAGGATTTCCTAATCAGCAAAAGTATTTTGCCATTACAGAGTCTCTGTATTTGGGGGTATGCACAGGCGGAGGCTGGAAGAGATCAGGAGTTGACACTGCTTTCATGCAAGATAAGGTCTGAGATATGGTCCTAGAACTCTTATGACTTGGCTGGGACCAGAAACTTGGTCACAACACTAGCCAAACTCCATTAGCCATGCAGAGTGCTAAGACTACACAGCTCACATCAAAGGCTGCAGACTTTTGTATGTCCCACTTACACAAATTAAGGATTTCATTTTTTCACCAGTGTAGCAATGGGCCTAAGGAAATTCCAGGAAAATGGTACAGAACATAATTATATGTGTCATTTGAAAACAACTCTAAAAACCCTATCTTGTTCAGGAGGAGGTAAAAGGATGCAAATTTGATGAAAAGTTATGGTAGTCACATTAGTGTTGATGAAAGTAAATTAATGTACACCTGTTAAGGTATTCTGAAAGAGTTTGCCTGCATTTCTTCTTTTTAGAGTGCTGTTAAAATGAACTGATGGGGATCAGTGAGGAAGACCAGAGACACAAGATATGGAAAGCTTTCCTTGGAAGCAGTCTTTGATTCAGTGAAGGTATGCTGAGAATGAGTGTCAAGAAAGGTGTTGATACATCACTCTTGCTGTATTTTCACTCCTAATTTGTGCATTTTCACTGTGAAATCTTCATGCAAAATGACTGCTCATGGTGCACTTTACATTAAAAAAGTAAAGTTAAAAAAAACAGAGAAAGAGAACAGGGACCTGGAAAACATACAGAGGACAAAAGGAAAGTAAGAAAATTTAAAAGGCAAAAAATAATGATAGAATCAAATAAAAACATCTGGTAGAGATGGTTGGAATGGGACAAGAGATCAAAGAAGAAAACAGCGTTTGAAAGTTTTATATACCATGAAGACAAAGAATACCAGCAGCATGTATTTCATTCATTAGCATGAATGTGCTGCCTGCTTGACTACAAACTTCCTTCAGTAGGTCAGTCTTGTGTGCTCGCAGGCACAGAGATGTTTGGTTAGGCTGGGAACTTTGTTCTTGAGTAAGTAGATGGTAAACTTTTATCTGTATATGTGTATGTGTGCATATACAATGACAGAGACCCACATATGTGTCTAAAGTTCTTCTATTTCCTAATTAAATTTCAGCTCTTTAATGACTTTGTTGTAGCTGTTGCGGAAGTCAGTGGAACTACTACAGTGTGTTCCTTCTGATTGACTAGTGCTATTAATGAAATGCATTTATATTTTTTTTTGTCAGGTCCTGTATAAGAAGAGTTATTCCTCTTTTAGAAATTTCCACTGAAAGCTGAATCCATTTTCTGATTTACTGAGAACTATTTTTTAGAGGAAAAAGTAAATAATTTTTAAAGTATGATATAAACAAAATCTGAAAGGCAATCAGTTATGTATTGTGGAGCCACAAAGAAGTGAACAGACAAATA
This sequence comes from Strix aluco, assembly GCF_031877795.1. Taxonomy (NCBI): domain Eukaryota; kingdom Metazoa; phylum Chordata; class Aves; order Strigiformes; family Strigidae; genus Strix; species Strix aluco. The sequence goes on from NC_133934.1 coordinate 5,358,857, forward strand.
AAACACAGACTTTTCATAAAATAGTATATAAAATACTCTGATATGAAAAAGTGGTAGCAATCTTACTTCCTTAATGTGCTTCAGTTAACATTTTCTGTATGATACCTTCCACTCAGAATCTCAATTAGCCACGGAGACTTTTAACTCTCCATTATTCTAAAAACTGTAATTTCTGAGAAGATTCAGAGGTGGACTAACAATAACATTTAGTCCGTCATTATATTATGACTATGCTGTAATATTTAGAGTCTAACTAGGCAGACTCCTGGTAGCAATGAAGATTAAGATTTCGTTTTTAAGTAAATAAAGCCTTTTACATAAGGGCTATGTAACTTCAATTACCTCATGGCTCGGTCACAGATGCTAAGGATATAGCACTCAAGGAATATGGATGGCTAAAGGTACTGATTCATTGGTTCAAATGAGCAGTCAGGGCTTTTATTTCTGATAGTTGTATTTCTAGTCTCGGTTCTTGGAAGACCATTAGGTTGCTTTTGAATGACAGGAAAGCTAGTGTCCTTATCTGAAAAATAGCCATTGGAATAAATAATAAAGCTTCAAATAAAATAATGCTATAGCATATGTAACTGAAATTTGAAATATGGGGCCTCATGCAAATGCAAGCCCAGATCTTCAATGATGTTCAGTTTAACTCCCTCCAAAATAGTTCATTTTCATTGAAGCATTTTATGAAAAACAAAATTCATAACTAAATAATATCTATTAAAAATAGTACTTTAAAAAAGATGGGGGGGGAGAGGGGGAAAGGGAGAAAGGGAGAGAGAGGGAGGGATGGAGAGAGGAAGGGTCTTGTCTTATTCTATGAAAGAAAAAGTGTGAAATGAGCCCGTGAAGTGGATTGTCTGTTCCCTGCCTTGCTCACAAGCTGGAAAATTGTAGCCAATGCAGGGTGAGTTATACTAAAGAACAGTGATTAAGTGGGTATTCCTGAATCACAACATCCTTACAGCTCAGCCCATTCCTCACTGCTGCCATGCACAGCCCAGCGCTGTGTGACCTACTCCCTTTTCCTTTTAGCCTTGCTGGAACTCAAATTGGCATATTCCTCACAAACAAGAATGGCTGTGAGTTGCTTTATTTTTTCCAATAAACTGGTCTTGGCTGACAACTATCTTACAGCTAGATGGGATATTTAATACTAAAATCATGTTTCATAATGAAATGCTATATCAGCCTTAGTTTCCCTGCAGTCTCAACTGCAATAGTTTTTTTTCAAATCACTATGTGATTGGTTTCCTTTTCTGCCCCCCGTAAACAATGTGCAATTCCTGTAATATTATTTTTTCTATTACTTTGATTCCCCTAAGGTTCCAAAACTATTTCCACATTCACTGTATTAGTATCTTCAGCTTGTTCTTGTATTGTAGCCTTGGAAGCATATTTCAAAATCTCATTCCTGTGCTGCCTTGGTTTGTCAGGACTGAAGGTCTACACAGACAGGGTAAATAAAACAGGGTATTATTACTATTATTATTATTATTACTATTACTGCTTTGGTGGCTTCTTAAACTTGTGTGCTCTTTTCACAGTAGCTAATGCATCCAGAGAAAGGCCCAGAAGCAGAGCTGAAATGGTTTTCCATCTTTGCTTACACTTCTCTTCATTTCCTCACACCATCTCATTATGTCATTATTTTGACCCTTATTCTGAAGCAGGTGCAATTCCTTCTCCCCTTCCCCAACTTCCTCATGTCCACACACCTCTGTAGCATTAGGTTCAAATTAAAAATGACAGCAGAGCTTAGTAGGTGGTGAACCACTCCAGGTTTTCCCCATAGTATTAGCAGAAATCACCATGGGGACATTTGTAGTACATGTCTGAGCACCTCTCCTCAGTCATCCCCCAACAGAACAGTGCCTGTCTAAAATACTGCAGTAAACGAAAGGAGTCTGGAGGTAATTTTGTTAATGTTTTCCACTTAGTAACAGCATTAGGACACATCATAGCCATCCCACCAGGAGTTTACATCTTTAGGCATACATGGTGTGGGTGAAGTGATAAAGTCTGCTACTGATTGCAGCTGATTTTTCAAAATTCAACTGTCTTTTGTCTCTCTCCTCAGTGGGTGCTATTGAAAGCCTCTGGGATCCCAGCTACAATATTCCTTATCTGTGGTTTCAGAATCCAGCATGTATTTCCATAATCATATTTGATACCATTTATTGAGTCAGTCCTCAATTGCCTGCCATTCACTTAAATCCCCGAATCCCTGTCTCCTTTATTGCACCAGACCTGCGTTATTCCTCCTTTTTACTTACGATTTCAGGATGCCATGAACTGCTTGACACACACTATTTTAATGGAGTAGTGTGTGAAAGGTTTCATTATTTTGGCGTTTTTATTATAATAAGTTTTTGCCTTCTTTTCCAACTTATTTTCTTGGGAGACCAGTGCTTTTAACAGCTTTATTGTTTTCACTTTACAGAGTGCAGCTTAATGCCTCCTTTTCTCTAAAGCAGTAACCACATAACTTACTTTCACTTTACTGATGCTGTCAATGATAGTGTTGTGTTGTAAGCAAATATTTATTCCCATATTCTCTCTTTGAACTGTAGTCTGCTTATGCCTCAGTGTCAAATTTGAATTATCTAGGTGATTCTCCTGCATACAGACTGTTATACAGCCTTAAGCACTACTGTTTTTATTATTTCACATTACTGCCTAAAAAAGAGGTTGCGTTATTCCTGCAGAACTCCTAGGCTTAAAGGCATTTATGAGCTATTTGCAGTGTTGCTCTGTTACTTGCTTTGTATTTGATTAGCTTTTCAGTTCAGCAAGTGTGTGTCTTCTGCCATTGCATTGACCAACCTTCCTGGGCTTATGAGCTGCAATCCAAAATCTTACTACAAGGCACATAACATATCTCTTAGAGAGCTAAAGGGAAGGGCATCACACAAACCAATTCAGAGGTGGGAGGCAACAAAACCTTTCCAGAATTCCCACCAGGCTGATTTGAATATGCTGCTAAATCTAAGGGTGATTCAGCTCTATGAGTCTCATTAGTTTCTGTGGTTTTACTTCATCTGGGTATCTTCATTAGTTGGTAGTGTTTACCCTCGTACCAGCTGTGTCCTGCAGAGATCATTGCATAGCTGGAACATGGAAGATGTACTTGAACTGCCTTCAAGCTGCATGTGGTTCAAAGGCAGCAAGTTGCCCATCCTTCCTGTAGGGCTCGGTAACAGCAGTTATCATCAGTAGGCCTCTGATTTATCTGACTCAAGGCACTCTCTGTCTTTGCTTCTTCTACTAATGGCAGCTACCTAGGCTGTCTTGGGTCTTGCACAGCTGAGGTCTATTAACTCTTTACATCTAGCCTTGTTCTTTGCAATGCTTATATTTGTAAAGCCCATCAGTGGTATATTTCTTAATTATCTTTCATGAAGGTCATATTTTGCTTTTACTTCAGCTACCATAAGTTTTCTTAACTGAAACTGTTCGTGGTGTAAGAGATCCACATACATTAGATCTGTCATATTTCCATCAGGGTTTTAGCAGACATGTGCTGTCTATGATCTATGCAAGTTCAGAGCCTCTTGATATGTGCAGCTCAGCTGGTCCTGTTTGCTCATATGAGCTGCCAGATGCCTGGAAGTCCCAGAAAACTAGTCAAAACACATATCTAGAGAGAAAAAGATGGCATGTACAGACCTTGCTGGACATATGGTTGCCCTACATGGGGTTCGGTAGACAGGCTTGCTGTTAATAAGACATTATCAACAAGACTGATCTCTTCTCATAAGCTCTGGTCAACCAAAATACACACAGCAAGAATGGGTTCCTAAATTCTCTCTCTGTTCTTTTAAGACATTTTGCATTTGCTGCAGGAATAGGATGGATTTCTTACGTCTTTCACATTGTAACCATTATACACTTGACCTTGTCCTTCTACTGAGCTATGTTGTGATTTGCCACTGGATTTCTTGGTATCAAATTTCCCGATTGTTCATATTGCCTTTACTTTTGCTCATATCCTATTCTAAAACAAGCAACCTGGCTCAATAAAGAGTGAAACTTAAATATAGAGCTTTACTTAAAGCAAAGACTGTGTTGATGCCCATGGATGATGATTAAAACTTGTGACTGTCACAGAGTTAGAGCTGCTTGTATCAAATTTAACCAATGTTCTAAAGCAAAACCGAAAGGGAGAAGGGTGGTTCCTCTAGCAGTGTTCAGGAGTACGAGGACAGATCTCTCAGAATATGGTTCCCTGGGTTCAGGTCTCCTTGCCTGAATCTTCTCAGGTCAACAGAAAATTTAGAGCATTATCTCTTTTCTTTCAGATTCACATGTTGTAGCATACATTATCCGCAGTGCATCTATGTTAGTGTTGCCATGGTTACTTTGAGTACAATTTATTTTCTGATGCTAACACATAGTTCTGTACCAAGTATATAGCGGGAAATGCAATATGCTATGAGGTACACAAGTGTCACCGAGAAATCTCACCTCCAGTGCCTCCATGGCCACGCCAAGGTCTTACTCTTTAGTAGGCATTAGCCAGATTTAGAATTGTTGGATAAGGTCAAAACCTTTTCTACTTCTACAAGTATCAGCCACATTACAAATCTGTAAGGTTCTTCTGCACTTTAACACAGGGATGTGCACAGAGTGTCCTTCTTATTATAGAGGGGAGAGAAAGAAAACACTGATAGTGTAGGGCAGGTTTGGGGAGAGGAAAGGAAAGGGCGACTTTATCCTCAAAGCAGCAACACAATCTGGTTCACAGCATTCTCCAAAATTAGTTTTCAGTATTCTGCACAGTTTTGAGGAATATTTTTTTTACTTCCATAGAAAAATGATGTAAAAAATAATAATGGAGGTAGTAAAGTGAAGCTTTTAGTAGTTCGAAAATGGCAATGCTAGCTTCGTGTACATCCTTAATTGCAGCACTCTGGCATGGTTTTAGGAGCCTTTTTATTTTTTATATTATCACCTTCTGTTTCTCAAATTATATAGTATATAATATCAGAGTTAGGCTACTTTTATACCACCTCAAGGACAGGTGTGAACTTTATACATATCACAAAGAATTAATTGGGATTCCGAAGGGTAAAGAAAAGTTATTTCATATGCTTAACAATTGGGTGTTATTTTTATATTTTACCACTTTAAAGAATGTGTGCCATTTTTTCTGATTAAAAAGTAGAGCACAGCTCAGCACAACCCTGTGCACATTTAATTGTGCATGTTATTCATAGACCTATCAATGCTGATGCCAACAAAGGAGCAGAAGCCACAAAAGGTGAAAGACTCACAGGCATTTTGTGACTGGCTACAGGGCAAAGAACTGGTCCTGAGGCAACAGGGAGTCGGAAAGGACAATAAGAGAGAAAAATATAAAGGAAATTGAAGGACTGCTATCTGTCTACATATGGCTTTCCTTTGTTCCTAACTAGAAAAATATACCCATCTGTAGACCAACCATCTAATGGTTTTCTTCTCACCTTTTTCCCCATAAATAAAAGTTGGGGGGGGGGCACTGTTTTGTTACCATTTTCTCCCTTCATGAGACTTACTGGACTATTACACCTAAAGCACTTGACCCATGAAGAATTTCAACAGAAGCTCGAGGCAGGCTTCATTTCATGAAATGTCCTTGACAAATACTTTTGAGGGTGCCATTATTTTTATCTGAAAGACTAAGTCAATACTTGGTGAGATGAATAATGTCCTAAATGACCTATTTCTGTTAATTAACTAGATAAGATGACATCCTCAGCAAGATATGTCTATGATATAGCCAGTTAGGTTGAGTTTGTCCTCATCTAGTTAAATTTAAAGGTAAGGCAGCTGGGTCCCAAACTGCCTGACTGAAAACAATACATTTATTTGAAAATATCTTTCCCACTGAACACACATTTAAAAAAAAAAAAAGAGACTCAAAATTCTTGAAAACATCTATACCCATGAATAGTCTATCTGCCATGTGTTACAAATTAAATCTTCCCTTCTAAATGTGGGGCCAATCTGCACAATACAATAGGTACTGTATTTTTCTGAATTAATAATTTCTCAGGAAGAACTAATAATGAAAAATTAGGAAACCCCCCATATATATTCCATTTATAGTTAAAAGAACCATTTGATTCTTGAATGTGTCAGATGTTAACATCCTTAAATATCTGTTAGCTAAAAAAAAAAATCTTGTTGCCGTTAAGAAATAAAGCTTATTTGTCCAAAGTGAAATATTAACATCCTACTTATATATCTTACATTGATTTCTTTTAAATATTTACAATAATTGCTAAAGTTTTACTTTCAGTTAGCAAAATAAGAGTGTTTTATTTTGAAGATATTGAAAAAAAAAAAGTTTTTTACACCTTCTCTCTCTTTTTTAATTTTTAGTGAACAATCTGTCAGGATGGATGATAATTTGCAAAATGTTTCCACCAAATCACTGAAATAACCAAAACTAAAGGAGATTGAAGGGCACTTCTTGAAGAGGTCTTGGAAATACCCAGAAGTAAGTCACTCCACTACCTGCTCCATGCCAGGAAGTAGCAGCAGGAGGCCAAGTGGAAGCTCTTCTGCTCCAGGAGAACCTGGCATCTTAGAGCAAGAGATTTGTGCCAGGAAAAAAAACAAAAAAAAACAAAAAACCCAAACCAAAACAAAAACAAACAAACAAACAAAAAAACAAAAAAAAACCAAACAAACAAAAAATCACATTTATAAAACTGAAAGAAGAGGAAGAATGACAGCACAACTTTAAAGAATAGGTCACTACAGTCACCAGTTGGAAGAATTCTCCTTGCATGCTGTTTGTGTCATGTACCTCCATCCTGGATCACTCTCTCCTAGGGGCTTAAGGCTTCTTTGGAAGTGAATGTTCAAAGCACACCTGCAGAAACCCTCATTTCCTGTTCTAATTCAGGCAACCTTTTTCTTCTGCAACTTCGTTCCATCCTAAAGCCTATGAGAATCCAACTGAGGTGTTAAGGGCCTAAGACATAACTCCCTTTTGATTCCATAAAAGATTATGTGTGTGTCACTGATGGTGACTTCTCACCTGCATCAAACTTTTGAGCTCAGAAAGTCAATTGAACTTTAACTACAAGCTCACAGTCTAACAGGTTCCAAATCACATGGAATTTAGCAGAAAGTATTTAGCAGAGACCTCTTTGGAAAGATTAATAAAACAGAGGTGAGCATTGTCAGGTTGAATGGATAAACTTGGACATTCCTTTAGCATCAGAAAAAAAAAAAATTATTGTTCTTAAATATGTCAGTGTTGTGGTTTAACCCCAGGCAAAGCTCAGCCCCAAACAGCCACTGACTCACTCCCCCCTGGTGGGATGGGGGAGAGAATCAGAAGAGTAAAAGTGAGAAAACTCGTGGGCTGAGATAAAGACAGCTTAATAAGTAAAGCAAAAGCCACACAAGCAAGCAAAGTAAAACAAGAAATTCACTCACCACTTTCCATTGGCAGGCTGGTGCTCAGCCATCTCCAGGAAAGCCGGGCTCCATCACGTGTAATGGTGACTTGGGAAGACAAACGCCATCACTCTGAATGTCCCCCGCTTCCTTCTTCTTCCCCCAGGTTTATATGCTGAGCATGATGTGATATGGTGTGGGGTATCCCTTTGGTCAGTTGGGGTCAGCTGTCCCAGCTGTGTTGCCTCCCAACTCCTTGTGCACCCCCAGCCTACTCGCTGGTGGGGTGAGAGGCAGACAAGGGCTTGAGTCTGTGTAAACACTGCTCAGCAATAAGGAAACCATCTCTGCATTATCAACACTGTTTCCAGCACAAATTCAAAACATAACCCCATACAGGCTACTGTGAAGAAAATTAACTCTATCCTAGAAAAAACCAGCACAGTAAGCTTCAGCTTTAGTGACTAAATGCGTCTTTCTGGTGCCAGTTTCTTCCTTTCTTTTGATTAAAAAGATAATATTTTGTTTAGTGTATTTTAAGTACATGTGTCTTGTAAGATTCAGTCACAATTTCTTTATGTAGATGTTTATAAGTTTGCATTACTTATAGTACTTGTAAGTAGATTTCTGACCTAAAAATAACTAGTTGTCTCCTAAAATAATTCCAGAAGTGATAGTAAAAATGAGGATACGCTAAAGAGTACTGTGAACCCAAAATTTCCAACATATCTTTCTTGCAAACTAACTTTTCTTGTTTTCGTACATTTAAAAATTGATTTTGATTTTGACTTTTCAAATTCTGTTCACTCACATTAATTTTGTTAAATTCTCCTGTTCAATCACATTAATTTTGTTACATTCTCCTGTGGAAGCAGAGAAATACTGGCAGTCTTTCAGTGAGAAACAAATAGTGAGCTCTTGAAATATATGTCAATTCAAAATTTTGATGAAACTGCTACTGAAAATTTGAAACTGAAAAAGAAGGGAGAAAATTTTCCTTTTACTTTTTTCCATTTTTTAATCACCTCTAAAATGATTGATATTCTGAAAGGCACTGAGTTTTATATTGAAGATATTTAGCGATAGCTGAGGCATCACATAAAGCAAAAGCTATCTGTGAAGGCTATCAAAACTGCAAGCCAAAAATTCATTAGAAAAAAAAAGTTATAAAAAAAAATCCACCTGCACTTCTTAGATTGTATTTGATAAAAGCAGGGCAAAAAGGCTGAATGAAAAAGACTACAAAGCCATAACAAAATAAAAGTCTAGGAAATGGAAAATGGACACGATCAATAATGTGAATGTTAGTGGTTGAGTTTTGGATCAAAAGAGAAAGGGTGTCCTGTAAGTCAGTGAAAATGAAATGGAGCATAATAACCCTTTGGAAATCAATTGGAGGAGGAGACCACTTTTAGTTATCAAAGTCAAGAATATGGCTTAGATCTACATGCTGTTGGGCGGGAAAGAACATTTGAGAGTAACTCAGTGTGAGAGCTGGGTGAGTGAAGGTTCTAGGTTACCAGTTTGAGCAATGGAATTGATTTAAGAATTATTAGAGGAAACAGAAAGAGGCTGGCTGGGAGAAAAATATGATGAGTTTTAGTGCTTCATTTTATTAAAATGAAGAGCAATTGCAACAGGGTGTACAAAAAGAGATGACACTGAGAATATGACCAAGGTCACAGTGCTGTAACACAGTACATATATATGTGTGTGTGTGATACACTGTGATTTTTAACAGGAATATATGTAACCTATTAATTCATACAGTAAGATCAGCTTTTACTTTCACTTGCTTCATTCCACACAAATGCTAAATATCTGTAAGATCCTGTCAGAGTTTAAATACACTCACTGCTCACCTGGTGAAAGTCTTGTTGTTAATACACTGACTGCTGGTACCTAATCAGTAAATGAAATGTTTGGACCTCAAGAGAGAGTCTGAAATTTGTCTTTATCTATACAGATGTACTCAAGAGACCTTTTTACAATTACTAGAATAAAGAGTTAATAAACAACTGAAGCCTTTGTGATATTTCTAAGCCTGTTTCCTGCATTATAAATCAATGCAAGAATCTTGCCTAAGTTGGTGCTTCTAAAGTGAAGCAATGAGGCAAATCCCACCCATCCTGATTGAGTGAAATACATAATCCTGTTGCCGTGGTGAAAACTTACAAAAGCTTACATGGAGAAGAATGAAGTACTGTTAAATCATCTGCTTTATAAATATTGAACATAAACCTAAACACTTCATTGACTTTATACCATTAATCTCAAGGAGCCTAATACTCTCACTTGGTTATCCTTAGAGTTTCTTCCTAATGTCAATAGAGAACTTTGCAGTGAAATACATAGTAAAAGCTTCGGTCCTGTCTGTAGTGCAGTGTAATTTTGAGGTGCTAGCAGACATCTGGGCAATTAGGTTCAGTTTCAAGGGAAAGAATGCTAAATATTTCATACACCACAGAACAATTTTTAAGGCTTCTAGGAGTCTTAGTTCAGTGCAATGTCCCACTATCAACTGCTTTTGGAAGATTGTCTCTGACCTAGATAATAAAGCTAAGAGTAAGAGAATGATCACTCCTGTTGCTGCTCTTTCTCTTATATGAGGAAATGAAAAAACTTATATAAATAAAACCATTAGCCAAGATTTCTTCTAAGGTTATCACAGGGGTTAAATCGACCATAAGCTCAGCACGTGCATATTTAACAATTGAGGAGGACTGGTTTACTGTGTATGTGGTATATCTGGTGAATAATCAAGATAATGTTACTGTAATGATTCAAAGTCATAGATTCAGAGAATGGTTTGGGTTGGAAGGAACCTTAAAGATCATCTAGTTCCAACCCCCCTGCCATGGGCAGGGACACCTTTCACTAGACTAGAATGCTCAAAGCCCTGTCCAACCTGGCCTTGAACACTTCCAGGGAGGGGGCAGCCACAGCTTCTGTGAGCAACCTGTGCCAGTGTCTCACCAACATCACAGTAACGAATTTCTTCCTTATCTCTCATCTAAATCTCCCCTCTTTCAGTTTAAAACCATTACCCCTCATCTTATCCCCAAACTCCCTGATAAAGAGTCCTTCCCTGTCTTTCCTGTAGGCCCCTTTAAGTACTGGAAGGCGGCTATGAGGTCTCCCTAGAGCCTTCTCTTCTCTGGGCTGAACAACCCCAACTCTACCCACCTGTCCTCACAGGGGAGGTGCTCCAGCCCCCTGATCATCTTCATGGCCTCCTCTGGACCCTCTCAAGCAGGTCTATGTTCTTCTGATATTGGTGCCCCCAGAGCTGGACACAGCACTGCAGGGGGAGTCTCACGAGAGCAGAATAGAGGGGGAGAATCCCCTCCCTTGACCTGCTGGCCACACTTCTCTTGATGCAGCCCAGGATGCGGTTGGCTTTCTGGGCTGTGAGTGCACATTGCTGGGTCATAGTCAGTTTTCCATCCACTACTACCTCGAGTCCTTCTCCTCAGGGCTGCTCTCAATCCACTCATTGCCCAGCCTCTATTTGTGTTTGGGATTGCCTCGACCCATGTGCAGGACCTTGCACTTGGTGTTGTTGAGCTTCATGAACTTCACCAGCCTGAACTTCATGAAGTTCACCACCTCTCCAGCCTGTCCAGGTCCCTCTGGATGGCCCATCCCTTCCCTCCAGCATGTCGACCGCACCACACAGCTTGGTGTCGTTGGCAAACTTGCTGAGGGTGCGCTCAATCTCCCTGCCCATGTCTCCAACAAATGTGTTAAACAACACTGGTCCCAACACCGACCCCTAAGGAACGCCACTCGTCACTGCTCTCCACTTGAGCTGTTGACCGCAACTCTTTGAGTGTGACCACCCAGCCAATTCCTTATCCACTGTGTGGTGCATTCGTCAAATCCATGTCTCTGCAATCTAGGGACAAGGGGGTTGTGAGGGACAGTGTCAAATGCTTTGCACAAGTCCAGGTAGATGGTGGCAGTCGCCCTTCCTTTATCCACCAATGTTGTAACCCCATCACAAAAGGCCACCAATTTGTCAGGCATAGTTTACCCTTAGTGAAACCATGCTGACTGTCCCCAATCAACTCCTTATGTTCCTTTTCCCCCAGAATAGTTTCTAGGAGGATCCGCTCCATGGTCTTGACAGCACAGCGGTGGGACTGACTGGCCTGTAGTTCCCTGGGTCTACCTTTTTTTTTCTTTTTAAAAATAGGGGTTATGTTTCCTCCTTTCCAGTCAGTGGGAACTTCACCATACTGCCACAACTTCTCAAATATGATGGATAGTGACTTAACATCCACCAATTCCCTCAGGACACGTGGATGCATCTCATCAGGTCCCATGGACTTGTGCACCTTCAGGTTCCTTAGATGGTCTTGAACCTGACTTTCTCCTACAGTGGGTGGTTCTTCCTTCTGCTAGTCCCCAATTTTGCCTTCTGCGTCTTGGGCCGTGTGGCTGAAGCCCTTGTTGGTGAAGGCTGAGGCAAAAAAAAGTCATCAAGTACCTCAGCCTTCTCCATATCCCAGGTAACGATGTCTCTTGTTTCCTTACATAGAGGTCCCACATTTTCTCTAGCCTTGCTTTTACAACCAACATACCTACAGAAGTTTTTCTTGTTGACCTTGACATCCCTGGTCAGATTCAATTCTATCAGGGTTTTGGAATTCCTAACCTGATTCTTGACTGCTCACACAATTTCTCTGTGTTCCTCCCAGGTTATCTTTCCTTGCTTCCACTCTGTAGGCTTTGTTTTTGTGCTTGAGTTTTTCCAGGAGCTCCTTGTTCATCCATGCAGGAATCCTGGTGTTTCTGCATGATTTCTTCTTTGTCGGGATGCATCGCTCCTGAGTTTGGAGGAGATGATCCTTGAATATTAACCAGCTTTATTGGGCCCCTCTTCCCTCCAGGGCTTTATCCCATGGTACTGCACCAAGCAGTTCCCTGGAGAGGCCAAAATCTGCTCTCCTGAAGTCCAGGGTAGTGAGCTTGCTGTGCTCCCTCCTCACTGCCCTAAGGATCTTGAACTCCACCATTTCATGGTTGCTGTAGCCAAGGCCATCCCTGAGCTTCATACTCCCCTCCCAGCCCCTCCTGGTTGGTGAGAACAAGGTCCAGTATAGCACCTCTCCTCATTGGCTCCTCTGTCACTTAGAGAAGGAACCTCCTGGATTGCTTATGCTCTGCATTGTCCCTCCAACAGATACTGGGGTGGTTGAAGTCCCCCATGAGGACCAGGACTTGTGAACATGAGGCTGCTCCTATCTGTCTATGGAGGGTCTCATCCACTTGGTCTTCCTGGTTGGGCGGCCTGTAGCAGACTCCCACTATAACATCTCCTGTCCCTGCCTTCCCTTTAATCGTGGCCCATAAACTCTCAGTTGGTTCCTCATCCATCCCCAGGCAGGGCTTCATGCACTCCAGCTGGTCATTGACATGGAGGGCGACCCTTCCTCCTCATCTCCCCTTCCTGTCCTTCCTAAAGAGCCATCATCCTTCCATTCCAACACTTGAGTCACAGGAGCCATCCCACCAAATCTCCATGATTTCAATGAGTTCATAGCCCTGCAGGTGTGCACATGTCTCTAGCTCCCCTTGTTTATTCCCCATGCTACGTGCATTTGCATACAGGCCTTTAGGTTGGGCTCCCCATGAAGCTGATTTACTGGCTGGAATTCCTTTGTGCTTCTCTTCAGATTCTCTCCTGCTGACCTGTGACCCCTCTCCAGGCTCTGGGCACCTATTGCTGGCACTGGCATCAAACTGGTAGGAGTGGGATGTATTGAAGTTCCCCTCCCCCAGCAGCTTCAGGTTAAAACCCTTTGTACCAGCTTGGCAAGCCTATGGACTAAGACACTCTTCCTCTTCTCTGACAGATGGACCCCATCAGCCCCCAGTAGACCAGGTTTCTCAAAACAAGCCCCATGGTCTAAGTAACCAAGTCCCTGGCTGTTCTACCAGTTGTTGATTCACCAGATTCGACTGGCCCTTTCAAACCCTTTCCCTTTGACAGGAAGAATTTATGAAAAAACTACCTGCGATCCAGAGTCCCTTACTGCTGCTCCCAGGGCTCTGTAATCCTTCTTGATACTCTTCAGACTGCTCCTGGCTGTATCACTAGTGCCCATGTGAAACAACAACAGCAGATAATAGTCAGTGGACTGTACGAGACTCAGCAGTTTCTCAGTGACATCCCTGATACAAGCCCTTCCTCCCTTCTGTGTGTGCTGATGGGGGAGTTTTTGGCTGTTTAGCTGTGGATTGTGGATCCACTGCAAACCATGCTTGGAACCAGTTATCTAACTCCTTCTCAGCCTCCCTGATGCTATGCAGCGTTCTCACCGTCTCCTGCAGCTCAGCCACCTTTTGCAGGCAGTCCTCCACCTGAGCACACCTTTTGCAGGCAGGGCTGCTGCCTGTCCCTGCCCCAGGAGAAAGATCTAGGCACTTGTCTGAGGTTTGCACTCAGCCTGTTCCTTCAGCAGCTCCATCCAGACATGCATGAGATGAGTTTGATACCTGTCACTTTGTGTGGTACAAACTAGCCCTGCTCTTCTTTGCTCTTTGCTTCTCACTTTCTCTTTCTTCTTGTCCTCCCTGAGAATTGTAAAGCAGAAGAAAGTCATGTTTCTTTTCTTCCTTCCTCTCACTTAGTGACAGTCTGTTATGGAGGCTCTCAAATAAACAACCAACCACCAAAAAGTAAAAATATTATTATCAGCACAATTAACTAGCCCTCCACAAATTACAGGTTCAAATGTCTGTGAGAGGAGAAGAGAACAACTTCCTAGGGTTTAATGACAACCCAAACCACATAACAAAGAACAACTCCTTACGGTTTAACAACAACCCAAAATGCAGAACAAAGAACAACTCCCTAGGGTTTAATGACAACCCAAAATGCTCTATCACTCACCTGACAAGTGAGGGCTCTCAACCTCGAGGACCTGCTCAGGGCAGCGTCCCGACTCAAGTCACCTCGAGGAGTTTCCTTGGGCAGTGTTCTGACCCAAGGGGAGAGTCCTCAATCACAGCTTGCTGCTCCAGGGCACGAGCTCAAATTGGCTCCCCAGGAGACTCCATTTATACCCAGGCTGGATCTGACCTGCAGTCAATAGCGGCTCCTATTGGCCGAAAGCCCCAACTACCGTGAAGCCCCGAGAACAAAGTCAGTCAGTAGCTGCTACACTTCAGCAGCCAAGAAGCCTTATTTTCATTGGGTGGGTGCACCTGCCACACAGTCCTACTGTCTACAAAGTGTGAGTGATGGTGCAGTTAGGCAGAGATTGTGGGACCCTGGAGAGATCTGAGTGAGAGGAAGAGTTAGGCTGGAAAAGGATAGTCAATACCTCAAAGGATATGAGAAAAAGAAATTAAACAGGCTATTTCTACTGCTTTCACCAGTGGTGATACCTTGCAGAAAACCAGTCTTTAGCCTCACAATTTCAGAATAGCTGGGAAGCAATATTTTGGAAGTAGAAAAACTTGATTCAAACCCCCCAGAAAACTCCTTTGTTCTTTGTAAAAAGGCTTAATAAATTTGTGATATTTTCCCAATATTTGCATGGAGAGAAAAAAAATAAGAGTCTATGCCATATGAGCAGTGAGACCAGATGCACAGCACATATGGCATGTAAATGTTCTGTGCAAGAACAGTAAGTGCGCTCTTTGGACTGGCGTAAGACTTGTGACACAATGGACTCAAGACAGCACTAATATTCTTCCCACACTCAAGTTTAGAATGGAATGGAATGGGAATAGAATAGAATAGAATAGAATAGAATAGAATAGAATAGAATAGAATAGAATAGAATAGAATAGAATAGAATAATTTCAGTTGGAAGGGAGTTACAATGATCATCTAGTCCAGCTGTCTGACCAATTCTGTGATGACCAAAAGTTAAAGCATGTCATTAAGGGCATTGTCCAAATGCCTCTTAAACACTGAGAGGCTTGTGGCATCAGTCACCTTTCCACGAAGCCTGTTGTTTGACCACCCTCTCAGTAAAGAAATGCATCCAAATACGCATTCTAAACCTCCCCTGGCACATCTTTGAACCATTCCCCCATGTCCTACCACTGGATACCAAGGAGAAGAGTTCAGCACCTCCCTCTGCATTTCCCTTTCTCAGGAAGCTGTAGAGAGCAATGAGGTCACCAAACCCAAACCCAATGTCCTTAGCCGCTCCTCAAAGGACATTCATTCCAGTCTTTTCACCAACTTTGTTGCCCTCCTCTGGATGCATTCAGGACCTTCACATCCCTCCTAAATTGTGGGGCCCAGAACTGCACACAGTATTCAAGGGGAGGCTGCACCAACTTCGTTTATATTCTGTAAAAAATATACTATAAAAAGAAGATTGTGTAAATCAGATGTAAAAGAATGAGATGGGCAAGAGGGGAAGAAGCCTCCTCTTAAAGCTGAAATTCAAACTTAATTGCTCAGGAGGCTTTAGGAGACACATCAGGTATCTTGAGATTTGTGATAAACTTGCTAGTTGACACAGTGAAGTGACAAAGAAAGTCATACCAAATCGTGTTCAAAATTTATTTATTTACTAGTTTCTGTACTTCAGAGAAAAAAAAAATCTTTTCTACAGAGCATCAGTCACTATCAAAATTTAGCTATTATTTATGTATGAATTCTTCTGAATTTGTAGGTTTAGGCTTAGCTTGCCTGTGAATGTCTAAAGCTTCTGCCAGCTTCTAATCAGCCTCGGTCATAACACTGGCATAAAAATGGAGATTAACAAGTATTCCTTTTTACCTTCTAATCTCACAGCATTTCTATACCTCAGAGCCATACTTCTTGGGGACTATGATTTCATCAGATCTCAAGTAAAATCTCACCTGGGCTAGCTTTGTAATTTCATAGAAGAAGGAGGAAACCTCTGAGCCTGTTTACACTTCATTTTGCAGCAGTCCACCCTCTGTATCACTGCTGACCCTGATAGTATGGAGTAATGCTTCTTGCATGACATGCAAAATTATATTTCTAATCACTTATGGTTATCAAAGGACACATGATATGTTTTGCAAAAGGAAGATGATTAGCTTCGTTGTCCTGGCTAGCTTCCAATTTTAAAAGCTTTGTTCACTGAATACAAATCTAATGGGTAATTTCAAGTATAGCTCCTTCTCCTCCTAAATGTCATGCAGCATGGTACTCTGAGCTGTTGAACAGCTGCCATATTCCTCTGTGGAGATGGCTGTTGAAGAATATATAGCATCATTTTAAAGCTTTGGGGAATTTAATTAAAAAAAAAAAGTATTAAGCTGTTCATATTTTTAGATGCATAGGGAGAAGGGTAGAGAGGGACAGAAAGATTTCTGATTATGGTACCAAAAAGAGTGGAAAATACATCAAGTAGTGAATAAGACCAACTGATGAAATATTCTATAGTATAATGTTTACTGCAGTGATTGGGGACAGCTGATTCCTCAAAATGTTTTTTCTTTTTTTTTTTTTGAAATTAGATTAATTTTTAAGTAATCAGAAGTCATCCATAAACACTACCCTCGTCTGACTCACAGTTTTATTAATATTTCTAACTCAGATCTTGAGAGATAAAATGTCCTATTTCTTTTGGTACGGTGACTTTGTGCTTATGATAGTCAAAATCTGAATCACACCAGGCATGTCTTCAAAAGGATGAATAAAACTTGGGAAAGACCCAAAATCCCAGAAAAAAAATGAAAGTCTGTGTATGATGGACAGTTATATATGAAAAGCACTGCTCAAGAACAGGATTTGTCCAAGATGGGTAGATAGAATAAGCTGCTTTGATTCTGCAAACCATCAGTGTGATAAGCTGTTTGTAGCTATCTCCAAACATGCCATTTCATATATCTGGATCACAGATAGCACTGAAGTGATCTTTCCAACCTCAAGTTGCAAGACATCAACCCAGTCTTTAGAGCTGTTGTAAAATGGTTTGAACTAAATTATGAATACAGAAAGTCATGCTACTAACAGATCTGAGGGATGTGAAAAGGTGAGACATATTACGCTGAGTAACTGGTTAGTTGCTAAGGATAGTAACCTCCTTACATGGATCATCTATAATCATACGATCACAGTCTCACAGGAGCTTAAAAAGCAAGATACTTGAATACAAGTGGCTAAGAAATGAGTCTGTGAACTCCTAAGTTCTTTTAATTTTATAGATGTTATTTAAAATTAAGGAAAAGTTTATCTCGCTGAAATATATTTATGTCAATAGTTTTACTGTTTTGTTTTTTAAAATTTTATGTCTTTCTGCTGGAAGTTATTTCCCTTGAGTAAATATCAGTTATTTTTAGCTTTGCACAAAACAGAAGGGAATGAAGAAATTAACTTAGTCTATGTGGTCGGTCTAACCACAAGTATCCTACACAAGCAAAAGACTATAATGGACATGTGACTTCTGTTATAACAGACTTTGAATATTTAGGTTTTATATTTAACATACTTCACTATTTGAGCCAGATAAGGATTTTAAGAATAGAATCTAAAATACAGGATATCCAGAAGTTTGATCACATTTTACTGTTCAAAAAAACCCAACAAAACAAAACCCTCAGTTAATGCCTAATACTGAATACAAGACAAAGCAAGCCATCAGAAATGTTGTTGTTTGCAAGGGACAGATTTCCTACTGAAGAACAGAATTCCTGTTTGTGTCTTGGCTGCCTGCTCTGATCATGAATGCAGAACACAGTTCTCTTGCAAATACATTGGTGAAAGGTCATTCTTCTTCCACGCCTTTTTTCCCCCTTCTTGTCCGTTGTAAGAAAAATTTAGGTCCAGACATTCCAAATGTCCTTTCTTCAAATAATACCAATGGTAAAGACATTCCTCTCTGGGACAGTTTTGCTCAGTTTGTTATCCAAGGGCTGCCTGTGGTCTTACACTTTTTGCATAAATCATGGCCTGATTAACCCCACATAGAAACTGGAGTGCGTTAGGCGTGTACATTACAAATCTTTACCCAACTGCAGAATCCCTCTGAAATCACTGGGACAAAACAAAACACCTTGAATGACCTTTCCAAAATTCTCAACAAAGTGACTTGGTGCAATTAATGAAAATCAAATACCAGACCACTGGCAATGATGTGAGGTTATTTAATCAATGAACATTCATTCAATAAAAGGGGTGCAACATGGGAGATTTTTTTGTTAGAAGAATAATAGGGTTTAAAATAATTAAAGCTTTCTTTGAGACAAGTGGACTGTTACTGCAATGGTTTATTTATTTTCCCTTTTTTTCCCCACAAAACATCTACTCTATTCATTCCACACTGTCAGTGTCTGGAGATTGCTTGTGTGGATTCTCAATCTACAATAACAGTCTCCTTGGAGACAAAAGATTTATTTATTTATTTAGATTTCTTTCAGAAAGACTTGGATTCTAAGGGAAGCGCTGGAGGTACAAAATGGTGACATCTCTAAGTGAGATGGTTTTGGTGGATTAAGGAATAAATAAAATACTTCACATCTATCATTTCAACAGAGTGTCAGTATACTAAATGGAGTTTTATTGCAAGTGTACACAAAGATAAACTTTTCCCACTGCAGTATATGCTTCTGTGTATATATGTATATGTGCATGCGTATGTGTATATATATACCTACATATAGAATATTAGTATATGAGGATCATAGAAGATTACAGCGTTTACAGTGTTATATTTCTAAGTTGGCAATGCACAGAATGTAAATACATGTAAAATCAGGTATGGAAGTAATTTTATTTTTTCTTTTCTGAACAAGATACGTCAAAACCCAGCACTTCTTCCAAGGGCTGAAGAGAGTGATATGGTATGTACAACCAGTGTAGTATCTCCACTGATGGTCCTACATTAAAGGTTTTCTGGTTTCATGTCAGAGGATGTATGCAAAAATTATATCAGGAACCTATCTCCTAAATGCCTAATATGAAGTAAGGGGAATGTCTTGACTTGTTAGAATAAAACACAGTTTGTGGGAATGCAACAGGTTAATGTTGTTTATTATTTGAGTTCCAGACAGCTAAAGCAGCTGAAGGCTTGGTTGAAGAAAAGAGTGACTTAGTATAAGGATTAAATTAATAACTGGACTACCTGAGAAAAACTAGAAGAAGTGGGATAAACTGATGAAAAAACATTGCTGTAAATTTCATATCAAAGATGTTCCATGATATAGTCTAGTACTCCTTAACTGTCCTATAACCCCCTGTCTCCTCTGCCACCTTCTCTTTTTAATAATTGTATGAAAATCACTTTCATTACCAGTTTATCTTCTTATTGAAAATAAGTAAAATTGTTAGGAAAATAACTTCATAGTAACTTTAATGTATCTTCAACTGAATGGATCACATTTAAGTGACATGATAAGCTGCATGTCTGATTTGTATGAACAATTAGCTTGGGCAAATAAAGTAATTGCATATGCCAGTTCTGACAGAACAATTTATTTCCCCTCTGTGCAGTCATCATGATTGTAAAAGCAATTGTAGAGCCAGTTGTGATTTCAGGCAGGGACTGCTTGCTATTCTAGACTTGTACTCTTCCTAAAACTAGAAAGCCCTATTTTGGTTGGTCTCTTGCCACTGCCATAATTAGATGGAATAATTTCATAGCATTTCACTTAACGGAGAAACTATTGCTGCTTATGCAGTCATGATGTGCCATGCCCAATGTCCTCACCCCCCTAAACCCCCCCCAATGTTGTAGTTAAATCTATTGGATTTGTATTCAAAGAAATTTATGTTATTGAAAGTGATACAGAAGATATCTTTTAAAAATTAAAGTGAGTGAATATGAGGAGGAGAGGGATTGGTTCGATATTCTACTTCCAAATGTTGGATTTTTAGTATTTATTTTGAAATGGAAATCTAATGCTAGCAAGAGTCTTGTGGTTGGCAGTAAAGCTCTCCAATTTGTTGTGTATTTTGCTTTACAGAATGTATCTAGCAGGAGCAGTACTGTAATCATTACATTGCCACAGCTATGCTTTGCAAATCCTACTTGCAAATATAAAAAAGGTCCTCCTTTTTTTTAATACCTATCTTTGACCTCTCTTCTGCAAAGGCAGTTTCCCAGAACTAGTTTTCAGCTAAGCCAAAAAATTTCCATAAAGATGAACTGTTTCTCCTCTGATACAGAGCAATCGGGGATGGTATATGTTGCTCTGACCCAGGCTGAGCAGAGACGTCAAATTGAATTTCCTACATAACATGGAGTTCTCATCCACTTATTCTCCACCTCGTACACACATATTCCCTTCTGAATAAAAGTTCTCATATTTTCCATCAGAAAATAACAGTTCCCTATGTGTGAAAACATTAGGAATGTTTGCTTTGCTTGAGGTCGGCCCAAAAGCAAACAGAAATCTTGAAAGTTTTTGCGGAAAAGAATTTTCATCCCTTGGTAAACGGACACTTTTTGTTGATTGCTGTGTATATAATGTGGATTTTTGGGGCATATTCTGCCACCACAACTTGTAGCCATTTAAAAGTTAATTGTTGGCTGATGTCAGTCATCTAAGCTTCATCCATCATCAGTAATGGGGAACAGGTAACTCCATACAGTGATTTACCCCATCCTGAGATAGCTTTCTAAAGTGGATGGAATAAATTGGTCTCTGGATGTCTTTTTCTTGACGGCAGATGACACCTAGACAATGAGCTGTTATATCTAAAGTTAGGTGGGATGGATCACACCCTTGCTCATTAGAATCGCTTTGTGTTTTTACAGACAGGCGTCTGAATAAGCAAACAGGAAACTCAGGTTTTATATTCTCCTACTGATCTGTCACACAGTCCTGGGTAAACTTGTTCCAATGTATGTTCCACTATTTCACTCCCCATTTTCTTGTTTGCTTGCTTTGTCCTACAAATCGGCTGAGGGTAAAAAAGTCTTACGTGTAGTCAGGACTTGATCTTCACAGTCACAGATTTTGAAGTGGGAAGGATCAACAAATTAAATGAGACATATAATTTTGTTCATTTAAAAGTTTAGCAGCCAGTTACAGTAATCACATATGATCCTTCTATTATCCATGGAGAGAGAAACATGCATCTTATGAACGTAATGCATGCCATCTATTATACATATGTTAAAAACCAGGTGAAATGAAACCAACCTTAAAAGCTATGAATCTATCAAATTGTCAGATTTTTGCTTCTAACACATAACTGGTTCCATTGCTACTGCTGATTTGAACTACACTGGCTTTATTTTTTATTTACTCCTTCTCCAATAGAGAGAAGTTACCTTCAGGAATCCAGAAGGTTAAAAATAATTATGAAATTACAAGAACTTGAAGGTCTTTCATTTAGGACACAAGAGAGAACAAAATTAAAGTAGCTTTTGCCTACAGAGCAAGAACTTGTCTTCATTAAGTGAACAGAAGCTCTGAAGATGTATTCAAGATAGATCATATCCCTTGTGTCTGACAAAAGTAGAGGAAAAAGAAATTGGATTAATGTGATTAATATGAATACATCAGTAAGAGCAGGCAACCTGTTACCGCCTCTGATACAAGTGTGTAAAGTTCCCCCATCAATAAAATGAGCCTCCCCTATGGTACCATAAGGAATTTGTGCCTTTTGTCATGTCAGAGTCTCCCAAGTCAACACAGCAGAAAAGTTCATCTGAGCACACTTTCGCTATGAGTACTTGCTGGCTCAAAGAGAGGAAAACTAACATATTCAGAGCACAAAGATGTCCCAGTGGGCTGACAAGAAGAATAAAATTATTTCCCACTGGAACTGAAAATGAACACAAACTTCATCACTGTCTGGTCCAAATGCAAAAGTCATTTTTTCCTCCTTGCATAATAGGAATATATTAAAAGCCACATTGATAACACCATCGAAAACTACGCAGAATGAAGAGGAGCCTTTATATAGCTGAAAATAATAATAAGGAAAAGGCAGAAGGTAATCCTAGAGAAGGGGGTAAGCCAGTCTGACAAGACTTAAGGCATACAAATGAACTTGGCATGAGGAAATAAAAATATTTCAGCTGTGAAAAAATGGACTTCTTGCACACAGAGATGCAAGTGCAGCTGTCCCTTACATAACATGGTGGACATCGACAAGATTTCTTTCTTTGATTCTGGGTGAAGAATAACTGAAGTAAATAGAGTCTGTTTAAAACAACATGGAGAAGCTTCAGTGCTAGGAAAAAACCAGACATCTCTCCTATTATCTTCACACTTGTTATGCAGAATTTTTGGGGGGAATGACTAAAAATGTTCTATTTAGAAGATTAGGTTTTTTATAGCCATGATGGTCAAAGGTTATAAATTATCAGAAGAGGCATTGTCTTTTGGAAAGCTCTTGTGAATTCAGGAATTCTTGAGTTCTCCCAGAGTAGTTTTTATATAAATATGTTTGCATGGTGGCTGGCTGTTCTCCCTGTCTTTTACCTCTGCAACAGTATCCGATAGCTAAATAAAAATACCACTTACATATCTTGAAAGTCACTTTGGGATAAGTGATTCTTTTATCTGTTTAGTCATGATCTTGGCCATTGAAAGAAAAGTACTTACAGAAAGAAAATTAAATGAGAGCTGTTTTGGCCAGGATGGTTAACAGAAGTGTGCCTCTCAGGGAAAAATGGCATGGTCTGCATCTATCCTCGCAAAGTTGAGTATGCTTGGGAAGATTTCTTGGCACTGGAGCATGATCATTTATGCTAGTAAAGCATTAGAACGTTTCCTGGCATGATTTTGGCCCATTCCAACAAGCTCTTACCCTGAACAACTTCTGGACATGTTTTGGCAGCTGGAGCAGCCCAGGACCCATTCCAGCAGGCAGTTTGCACAGAGACATCTTGCGCTGGAGGCTGAAACAGTTTGTTGGAAAAGACAAAAGATGTCCTGTACCAGCTGGCCTCATTGCTTTAAGATATCTCTAGATACATTTAATTTGCTGGTGTAGAAGTAACCATAGTGAAACTTGTTCCCTCATGTGAGCACAGGAACAGGCCAAAATCTTGGATGGAAAAATTTTTCTCAGAGGAAGAAAAGCTCAAGATACTGCTACATTTGAGATGATGTTATTACACTGCTTATTTTTAAACTTTAAAGTCCAATTAAGTATTACATAAAGTAAAACATTTTGCACTCAGGTGATCCAGTTTTGTCATTGTTTCTCTAAAATGGAAACTCATTTCTGGAAGATAGCATGATTTGAAAGACATCATGGTACACACAGATTTTACTTCCTCAGAGCTGAAGATGTTCTTCTGCCCAGCTTATTACACCAATAAAATAGAAACAATACTTACTGAAAGGGATTGGAAATATAAATATAATGTTTGCATTTCACTTAGTGGATTTACTGGGGTTCACTTAGGTTAGTAAAGTGAACGTAACACTCTGGAAAGGCAGATAGACAAAGCAGTCAAAAAGAATATATTCTATTCAGCAGTCCTGAGAAAACAAACAGCTTTCCCAAAATAAATAGCCAGTTCTCTATATCAAGATCCCATGGGAGTAATTACTGCAGCTGACTTGTATTCTATAAAAAACTTTTGCATCAAAATAATATCAGTGACTTCAGAGATTGCACCAGACGTGATGCATGCACTCAACCCCTTAACCAAACTAGCAGTAGTTTGGTACAGGCTTCAAAGGAGATTAAGGCCTGAGCCATAGCCGGGCCAAGAACTCCTCTAGTTCCAATCTATTCTCTGAAAACCCACAAAGGAGCAGAGTGACACAATGAACATTGATGCATATGAGCTTGGAACACGGGTCATACGATTAACACATGAATAGCGGGTGGCTTTTCCAAGACTCATTTATCAAGGAACAAAGAAAGGAGCTCCAACACTCACTGTAATTTGAAAATTTCTGTTTATATGATATAAAATTGACTTTACCCCCTGCTAACCTTCAATATTGACAACAGAGTGGGTTTTATGAAGTGAATTAAAATAATAGAAAAATATATGTTACTGAGGAGAAAATGTCTCAATGGAAACTAAATTGTCAATATCTTTAAAAATGCTTGAACCTTCAAGATAAAATAACATAGTCAAAGATTTGGAAGTATTCGGAGGTATATATTAGAGGATAATGATTTTCTGAAGGAAATAGGCTTTGGGCATTATTCTATTTCTGGCCATCATGGTATTAAAAAAGATATATCACTTACAAATGTGTGATGAAGGCAACAAAATTAATTTCAGGTTTTGTAGAAAGAGAATAAGGAGGACCTTATTACATTTATTTCCATTGAAGCCATTTAAGAAGGAAGAAAATGAAAGGCGAGTTAAATATAAGAATCAATTGTTTTGTGGAGCATATGCTTGCCATGAAATAGGTATCAGTTGTAATGCTGAAGAAAAGTCCAGATAACATTAGACAGGGTGAACAGAGCACAGAATGGAACCTCACTGGAAGTCAGAAGTCCAAGACACAAAGTCAAATTATGGATGTTGGTCTGTATTTTGACCACATCAACATATGTATTTGCATACCTGTTTAATAACTATCTCCAAGAAAACACTCATGGAAACACTTCATTTCCCACAGTGTACTTTTCTTGTCATTTATTGATATTGTATGAGCTACACCTACTTCTGGATGAAGATCAGGAAATGCTATAAAATGCTTTGTAATATACATTCTGAAGACATTTACAGGATCTTGAACCAGAGCTTGTTGGAGGTTTAAGTGTCAGGTAAATATTAACTCAATAGACAGTCCACACTAACTTTATTGGCAAGAAAGTTTTAGATGTTTCTCTTTATGAAATTAATGAAAAGCCATGGGTGAAGCTATAGGTACTTTTGGTTGTTAGTCTCTGTAAACACTGTTAAAATAATTGAAGATTAGATGAACTGGCTCGTGTCCACTGCCCATATGAATTCACAATGAGTTTATTACTGATAGGATGACCTTTGAAAACATTTTCTTTGGGAGAAAGGAAAAAAAAGCCTAAGCAAATATTACAGAGGTTCTCAAATAAACAACCAACCACCAAAAATTAAAAATTTATTATCAACATAATTAACTAGCCTTCCACAATTATTCAATTACAGGTTCAAATGTCTGTAAGAAGAGAACAAAACAACTTCCTAGGGTTTTACAACAACCCAAAATACAGAACAAAGCACTACTCACTAGGGTTTAATGACAACACAAACCACTACTACTCACCTGACAAGTGAGGGCTCTCAACCTCAAGGAAAACCTCAGGGCAGCATCCCAACCCAAGTAACCACAAGGAGCTTCCTTGGGTGGTATCCCAACACAAGGGAAGAGTCCTCAACCACAGCATGCTGCTCCAGGGGACAAGCTCAAAATGGCTCCCCAGGCGACTCCATTTATACCCAGGTCAGATCTGGCCTGTAGTCAATAGCGGCTCCCATTGGCCGAAGGCCCCAACTACTGTGAAGTGCCGAGAACAAAGTCAGTCAGTAGCTGCTACACTTCAGCAGCCAAGAAGCCCTATTTTCATTGGGCAGGTGCACCTGCCACAGCAAAGCAACAGCTGTGACAAACATACCTGTACACCTGGCAATGCCAAAAGTGTACTCATTTTTCAAACACTTTGATCTGCTCCCCAGATCAGGAGACAACTAGCAATGACCCTCATTTACTCATAATTACCACTTAGTATAGTTGCTGTAATTTATGTCTTGTGACCCCTCCATGTGAACTCATAGGTAATGGAAGGGAAAAATGTGTGTTTTAAGTAACAATAGAGCATGGATTAACACCATTCTTAGTCCAGATGAAGAAAAAGAAAAAGGACAAATCGTGTTATTATTTTTTGTTCTTAATAATATTTTGATCTGTAGAGCTCTTGACATCACTCTTGGGATGCAATGATTAAAGACAACAAAACACTCTCAATTATTATCTATAAATTATTTAAGAAAGAAGATAATTAAAAAAAATAAAAAGGAAATGTAAACAACCTAAAGGCTTTTATGTTCTCTTTATGAAGAGCTTTCAGTTGGGATTAGTCCTTTCAGACATTGTCTTTTGTTTCTTTCTTTTCTCAAAAGCAAATTTAAAGTATAATATTTTATTTTATTTTATTATTTTATCTTTTCAAAACAGTAAGGAGTAGTAAGAATATCATGATATCCTTGACAACTGAATGTATTATACAAATAGAAAAATAAATCACTCGTGTATTAGGGCATCTGAATACTTCCTAGTATATCATCAATATACAAGATTGTTTTTGAAAGGGCAGACTGTATTCAGCAAGTCAGTAAATCTGAGAATACAGCTAACTGGGTCAGTCAAAAAAATTTCTAGATTTTTTCATCAAAATGTCATTGTTCCTCTTTAACTTCCAAACTAATATATACAAGTGAATGAGTCAACACAGCATTCATGAAGCACTGTGGTGGTTTATACGGAAGGCACTGGTGCAGGTTCTATCCAGTCTGCAGTTTCTAGCAGGTATTGTAAAAGCTTAGATAAAATGAAAGCTATCTCTGCATGAAATAACTGTCCTCCAAATACAGTAGCGAAGGTCAGATTTTCATCTTTTTTTATACAAAACAGGACTATCACACACCTATTTTTAGTTACTTTTGCATCATTATAAAGGTTTTTTTACTATTATTTTGGTGGTAGCAAAGGCAGAGAAAAGCAAGGGTCACAGTGAGCATGGGGTCAAGACTGCTGAGACCAGGGGTTCAACAGCTACTGGAGAGTCCTTGGTGTGTGTGTATGCATGTGTGTGTGTCTTAGGAATACATGCTCAGGCTCTCTTCTGGCTGGCCAAAGGGCAGGGAATTACAGCACCCTGGCTTTATTTGGTAGGGATGTAAGGACTCCCCTGGTGCAGGAAGTTCACTGGGTTTTGTCTCCTGTGGACTGGGAAGGAAAAAGTGCCTGGGTCCTGAAGTCTCCAGAGCTGGAGTCCCTTAAAACACAGAAACATAAAGAATTTATTAGAGGAGAATGCAGATGCTGGTCTATAATCTAGTCTAAGTCAGTCATACCTGCATCTAGCTCCTTAAAACCAAGTATTTTCATCCCTTATAAGATAAATATATTTCTTGACTTGATACTCACCGTTTAAATATAAGTATCTTCATGAAAGATTCAGAACAAATTGATCTTATTTTTCTCACTTTTCAATCCAAGTTGCTACATTTTGCAGTTAAACAATATGATTTTTATATATTCATTGATACAAGTCAAAGTTTCAGTTAAATGTCAAAACTGCAGCATTTTAAAATGCTTTAACCATTTTGCATTGTAATCTGTCATTTCACACACACACAAAAAAAGGAATTCTGAGAAGCACTGCATTAAATATATGTATAATTCACGTATAAAATTACTATATAAAGAATATAGCCTAATAGGTCAAGATCTTGCTTAAAAATTTAGTTTATGATAATCTATGACAACATGTGCATACTCCTCACCAGAATGAAGCTCCACAGAATATTGTTTTCTCTTACATTTAATACAACCACATAATAGCCACTGAGGTCTAGCACTCTGGCTTCATGCCCTGCATATGCCTGCTGTTATCTGTAGTTGCACCTCTGAAGCTTTCAGTGACCAAGTAATCTTTCTTTGGTAATTTTGTTGTCTGGTAGCTTTGTGTCTTGGTTATGACCTAGACTAAATCTAGTCTTTTACCTTTGTACTGTCTCAACTACTCAGCCACCAAAAATGAAACTGTGCTGAAAGACCTAGTTCTTACTCTCAGTGATTTCTGTATTGATGGAGATGTTCCAAAGAGACACTTCAGTGTGTTGTTCATCACCCTTTGTGGGATTTCTATCCCAGTGAATTTCAGTATAAGAGTATAATGATGATTCTGTATAATGTCTAAAGAAACAATCAAAAGAAATGTATTAGAAACGAATACTTTTTTAGTAGTTACAGCTACTGGTTATCCAGCATGAAATTTTACAGTTTACACCTGCTTAGTACTATGTAGATACTAAATTAAGATGAGGCTGGTTATTATTTAAGACTGTTCAATAGTTATGATATTAGGAAGTTAGTTTCATTCAGATCCATTACCCCCTTGAATATTGCTGCTTGTATGACCAGTTTACCTATCAATCAGCTTCAGTAGTTTAACAAACTCATCAGCAAGATGATTTTATCAGCAGAACTGAGAATTCACAGCAAGATGGTATCAAATTGTGAGAGTATGACAGTTCCCCTTACAGATTATCTGTCACCCGATCAATGGTGGCTTTAAACAACAACAGTGACAGGATGCAGACTTTGCCTAACTCATGGGTCTACACTTTTCTCACAGGCAAATTTAATTTCCATTACTGAGTTTTGTTAGCAATAACATTGTTTTCTAAGGATCTCTGAATTCTTTCATCAGATTGTACAAACTTGTTAGTTGTACTACACCGAAGATACCAAGTGTACCAAGTTTGTTTATTAAATTTAGACATCTAAACAGTCTTAAGAAGACATGGTAGTGAATCAAGTTGCGTCTAGTCCTTTGTTGCACTATACATTGTTGATTTCAGATGCTATCAAAGAATTAAATATTTTCCTTCCTTGAAAAATATGGCATATTTATTTAACATATTTGCTCTTGAACATGAGAAGGGTACCACTGTTCCTTTCAGTCAACAGGTTATGTTTTAGTGTGTTAGATGTTCTAAAAGAGTGTATCTACCTAAGAACAGCACTATTGTCAATATCTCAAGAGCAATACTGTAAACTTCTAATACCTTTCCATAAAATCACTCATTAACACTTTCTAGGCCATCAGTAGAAGAACACATAATAAAATACTGTGATTTGCAAAGCAATCCAGTAATCTGTATGACAGAATCACACTGAGAACGTTTTTTGTGTCTTTCTTTCCTGCTATTTCCTTTTCACTAGAAGTCCTTGAGACAGAAAGTGTATGACTATATTACAAAAATGTAACATATAAGTATGGATAGCATCTGAATGGCTCAGAACGTAGCATGGGTGGGAATGCACCTGTGAGGACAGGAATGACAATAAGATCTGTTTGCATATGGGAAACTGAGACACAGACACAAAGGACTTCGATGCCACAACACCAACACCGCAACAGCTAAAGTTTAGACACTTGAGATTAAATCTAGAACCTGGAGTGAAGGGTTTCTGTGCAGAGTCTGTGGGGAATGAATGTCCCCAGAATAGTACCCTAAATTCACATTACATCAGACACTCTGCTGAGTCTCGAATCCAGACAATTGTGGAAGGGGCTGTATTTCAAACACTTCCCTCTGGGATTTAGGCAACATATGTTGGGTTGCACAGGTTTCATAGCCTCACACACAATCCTGTAGATAAGTGTCTAAGTTTCTACTTCCAAATAGTAGGTAATTTCTCTCTTTTGAGTGAATTTTTAGGAATAGAGACATTTGCCTTAATACTACCTATTGTCCAATAAATGTAACCAAGAGTGTACTTTAGCAAAATGTCTAATTGTAAAACAACATGTTTTATTATTCTGGTGGCTTAGGAGAAAAAGAAAGAGATAAAATTTGAACTGCTTTTAGTTTGATACTTAGCATTCTTGTTGGAGGATATTTGATAAATACTTTGCAACTCTGACGCTTAAAATGGAGATACTAATTGATGTACTTAAATATTTTAATATATCTAAAATGTTTGGGTACAAACCATCCCAAATATTACAAACTATTCATAGTTTTGAAGAGGTTATAAATTTCATTATTAGTCTACCAAATCAGATTTAGTTCAGAGTTTAGGTGTTTTTTTCAGAATTCTTTGTCTCCTTTTTCAAACTCTAAGACACACAGGGTAAAAGAGACTTATGCACCATTTTGACATTATGACTTAGACTCTGTGAACTGGAATATATCTGAGAAAAACTAAACCGAAATAAATTCTACAATGCTTGCCTAATTAAACAGAACAAATATTGAGATTTTTTTTCCAGGGCAAATGCTACAGTTGCAGTATTGTTCTTCTGACTGATTTTGGTTACTTAATCATCGCCTGGTATCTCCTTCTCTGATACAGTCCTAAAAAATCATGGGACTTGAAGACATATTAGAAATGCATTTGCAACTAGTAAGTGATGAAATTTCTTTCACGATAAGATACTCGTTTCTCAAGTATCTTCCAACTTCATTTACTATCATTCCAAATAAAGAAAATCACAGAATCACAGAATCACAGAATCATTTAGGTTGGAAAGGACCTTGAAGATCATCTAGTCCAACTGTTAACCTAGCACTGACAGATCCCAACTACACCATATCCCTGAGTGCTATGTCGACCCTCCTCTTAAACACCTCCAGGGATGGGGACTCCACCACCTCCCTGGGCAGCCCATTCCAACACCTAACAACCCCTTCTGGAAAGAAATACTTCCTAATATCTAGTCTAAAACTTCCCTGGCTCAACTTGAGGCCATTACCTCTTGTCTTATCACTCATTACTTGGTTAAAGAGACTCATCCCCAACTCTCTGCAACCTCCTTTCAGGTAGTTGGAGAGGGTGATGAGGTCTCCCCTCAGCCTCCTCTTCTCCAAACTAAACAACCCCAGTTCCCTCAGCCGCTCCCCATCAGACCTGTGCTCCAGACCCTTCACCAGCTTTGTTGCCCTTCTCTGGACATGCTCGAGTAATTCAATGTCCTTTTTGTAGTGAGGGGCCCAAAACTGAACACAGTAACCGAGGTGTGGCCTTACTCAGTGCCAAGTACGCAAGATCACTTCCTTGTCCCTGCTGGCCATGTTATTTCTGATGCAAGCCAGGATGCCACTGGCCTTCTTGGCCACCTGGGCACACTGCTGGCTCATGTTCAGCCGGCTGTCAATCAACACCCCTAGGTCCCTCTCTGACTGGCAGCTCTCCAGCCACTCCTCCCCAAGCCTGTAGCGCTGCTGGGGGTTGTTGTGGCCAAAGTGCAGCACCCGACATTTGACCTTATTGAAGCTCATACAGTTGGCCTCAGCCCATCGCTCCAGACTGTCCAGATCTCTCTGCAGAGCCTCCCTACCCTTGAGCAGATCAACAATCCCACCCAACTTGGTGTCGTCTGCAGACTTACTGAGGGCGCACTCGATTCCCTTGTCTAGATCATCAATAAATATGTTAAACAGGAGTGACCCCAAAACCGAGCCCTGGGGGACACCACAAAAACTTCTGCAAAGAAGTGAGCTTCATTGTCATCCAGAAGTTAATAGAATAAGACAAGATGGTAACAAGTGCAAAGAAACCTGACAACCTAATTTGCACTTCTATTGAAGACCCCAGTGCCTAGAACTTGATGTACAACATATGCAAATCAATCAGTTTTCCTCTTAAAACCTGATGTTAAAATACATTTGTAGTTGCTCAACTATTTATGTAGAGAAATACTAGAATTCAGCTCATCAGAGTTGTGTAGGTACCTTATTCCTAATCAGCTGCTCTTTCACCACAGCAAAACAATGGGTAAGAAACATACTTTTCTGTACAGTGTCCAGGTATAAACAAATACATCCACCATTCTGCCCCTCAGGATCACTAAAACTGTCTAAGTCCAAAATGCAGATCCCTAATAGATTTTTCTTTCAAGGTTTTGTCTAATCTGCCCATGGAAGAAACCACACTGGAGCAGGTACCCACTGCCAACCATGGAGGACCCCACGATGGAGCAGATGGATATTCCTGAAGGTAATGTGTCCTGTGGAGAGCCCACACTGGAACAGATCTTTCTGAATAACTGCAGCCCTTGGAGAGTCTGCATCAGAGCAGAGGAAAACTGTGAGAGGAAAGTTGTAGCAGAGAGAAACCACTAGGTACCAACTGTAACCTCCCACACCTCACCAGCCTCGTTGTTCAGTGCCAGAGAGGAGTCTGGAGTGAGCAAGTG
This sequence comes from Strix aluco, assembly GCF_031877795.1. Classification (NCBI taxonomy): domain Eukaryota; kingdom Metazoa; phylum Chordata; class Aves; order Strigiformes; family Strigidae; genus Strix; species Strix aluco. The sequence continues at coordinate 5,391,042 of NC_133934.1, forward strand.
AAGTTGAGCTTGGTAAAGGAGGATGGAAAAGTGTTGTTTTAATGTTTGTCTTTTTGTTTCTTGCTACCATAATTTATAATTAAATACTTATTTTCACTGACAATAAATTAAATTAATTTTCCCCAAGTCAAGCCTGTTTTTCCCATGATGAGAATTGGAAAACAATCTCCCTAGATTTATCTCAACCCACCAGCTTTCTCATCCTATTTTATCCCCCTGCCCCACTGAGGAGGGGGAGTAAGTAAGCGACTGTAGGAGTTTGGCTGTAAGCCAAGGCTAATTCACCATGTGTGTCACACTAAGACCGTTTTTCCCCATTATATCACTTTATATTTATCTGTGTTGAATTTCATTTGACATTTTATTGCCTAGATACTCTGGCCTCTAAAGTCCTTCTGAAATTCTTCACAGTCTGTCCTTTTCCTAAGTGCCTCATATAATGTTGGATCATCATCATTCACATCATATTATCACCATACACATCATCCCCCTTCTTTAGGTTAATACATTAAACAGAATGAGTTCCAGGACAGACTCTTGCACAACTGCTGTGGTGACCGTCCTGCATTGCAAGAAATTACTTTTGACTATTTTCCTTGAATTCCTGTCTTTAAACCAAAAATTAATGCATGTTAGGGTCTTCCCTCTTATCCTGTGACACTTGATGTCCTTACAGCCTGTGTGGAAGCCTTTGTTAAAATTCCATAAGAAATTAAAATAGACTGTATAGTTCCTACTACTTTAACCCGTAAGTTTCCTCTTTAAACAATGCCTTCTACTGAAGCCATACTGACCCTTCTCAAAAAAAAAAAAACAAATATCCAAGTGCCTACTAGTTCCATAATTTCTTAGTGTTGCTATTAATTTTCCCAGCAGAGTTCTTCAGTTTAAAGGACTGTTAGTCCCCGAGCATATCTGGAAACCTTTTAGGCACCAGTATCTCATTTCCCATCTTTTTGACTTCAGATACCATAAAGTTTTAAGCGGGAGGTTATATAGTACTATTAGTAATATGTTTATTTCATCTGTGAGTTCGTGTAGAACTATAGAGGTAATACCATCTGGTCCTGGTAATTTGTTAGTGTTCACTATGTCTATTTGTGTTGTAACCTCTTCCACAGATGCTCAATGCTACGGTGATTAGAGCATTTCAACATAACCTAGGAAACCTATGTTGAGTTCTGGTCCAGAAACATTTCCCCTGCCTATCTGGGCACAATGCGGGAGATTTTTCTCAAAACACCACCATAGATTGGCACAAAAAACATTGCGGACAGAGACTGTAGTTCTTCCTTTAATTCAATATATTAGTGGTGTCCCTGGTTGTGGGATATCTGGCTTTCATTCCTTCCTTTGCTGGTCAGGGTTAAAACCCAAAAATCAAATATTTCAAAACCTAAGTTTTAGGTATTCAGAAAGAGACTCTTTTAAGCCTCCTGCTGAAACTGCTAGACTTAACAGAACAACTAAATATTCATTGGGCAAAAGACTCTATGATCCTAGTGATTAGGGTATTCATATGGCAGGGGAGACGTGAGTTCCTGACATTCTAATGAATATTTACATAATTTTGTATGAAGTATTCACTGGAGCAGAAACAGCAAGTTGCCTAATCACTTACCTATAGAATCATAATTTTCTCGCCTTTCAGCTCAATTAATTTTTAATCGTGTCTCACAAAGAGGAACAGCCTCAAGAGGAGAAGCTGTCTTCATAGTATGTCCTAGCATTTTGAGTGTTTACTTAATGTCAGTTTAAACCTGTTGGTCACACTTTCTCAGGATACTGGACAAAGAGGGAACACTGCTATCATCACCACTTTTTTCCTCTGGTTATTTTCAGAAAAAGTTGTATTTGTTAATTTTTTCTGAGGGCATTCAACATTTTGAAACACAGATGGAAGAGGGCATTGTAATCTCTGAGAGGACTACAGATTATTCCTCACTTTGCTTATGCTTTTGTTCCTGGCTAGACTTGGTGGTTTCCCATCTTGTTGGTTTCTAGCATTTCTGGTACAAATTCTCTGTTTCTGTGTACCTCTGCCCATTTTATCCGGAAAGTGTTTTAGAATATTTAGGAATCTGAGGGAAATGGGAGCATCTAAAGATTTTTAATGACAGCACTAATCTAGGTGGAACATTCCAAATGCCTTTCTTTGTGCTTTGTGGTGTTTCATTTTGACTACTCTTCTTGCTATTATGAGGCTACTTCTAGCAACAGGCAGTAAATGCAATGGAAAGTCACACAAAAAAGAAATTCAAAAATGAACAAAAGTGACTTTAGAGTAGAGATATTACCAAATGTGTTTCCTTCAGAAAATGTCAGCATGTTAACATTAATCTGTAAAGTGAAACTTTTCATCCAAATTCCCAGAAAAGAAAGGCAAGGGATGGGGAGGGGGGGAGAAGAAACGTCAAGATTTCAACTTTTCAGCCCAAAAGGGCTAGGCTAGGACAAGGTTTAGAAAACCTGTTGCCACCATCACAGCTCACCTATCCTCAAGATTGCAAGTCTAATATACTCATGACAAAGAAGAGAAAAAAATAAATGGAAGTTACTATGTGGTTTTTAAGTCTGAAATTCTGTGGTTCAGTCCTTCTGTGTTACCTACACTGCCAAATTTGAATCCAAAGGTTAGACTTAGGCCTATAACTTATCTGTAGGGTTTTTTTAAACAAGAGATTGTGTAATTCCCTTTCATGGTGCAGGTTTTTCTTACACTGGTGGTTCATCAATGGTACCAAATCCAGAGTTGTGCTATGCTGTAAACATAGAGACTTTACTGTGATTTGAGATACCGGAATGAATTGAGTTAACGAAGCAGAGGGATTTCAGAAGCTGGCTGACAACAGAGAGAAAGCCTGTTCATGTGACTATTTATAGTCATGTATTAATTGTCCTGTCTGGCAAACGTTGTTTGCCTAGATGAGCTGTTATCTAGACACCTCTATCCCTTTGTTGTGGTGATGTCTAGGCAGGTTCCTTCTCAGAGGTGTCAAGATTATGAACTTGTGTTTTTATTACCATGATTTTGTATTCAACTTTATGTTTAACCACAGGTAAATTAATGTAGTACTCCCTAATATGTCTAGTGTTTATTTCCAACTGCACCCTCTCACTGTCAAAGTAGGTTGTCATCTGTCAAAGCAGGAAAGTAGTGGCACATATCCAACAGTACAGAAACAGAAAATCTGTTTATCACTACAGACAGCATGTATAGCTATTTTACCCCTCAGGGTAAAACACCAGCACAAGTGGTTATTTCTGATGAGGAGAGGAGCAGTGAGAATAGCAGGCTTACGTAGACAAGATTTGGAGGGTCTTTCCTCTTTTACTGTGACAAAAACGAGAAACTTGATCAGTCTTCTACTCTCACAGCTTCAATAAATGGTTAATTGCCTACAATAATGTTAAGCACAAGACAAAGCAGAAGGGGAAAAAATGCAAAACACAACAAGAGATTGTATCTAAGACTCTATAGAGAGAAAGGTTCAGTGGTTGTAATTCAGTTTGCTCTGGGATTCATTTTTCCCTGTGAGACACTGAGCAAGGCATCTGACACATGACTCAAAAGACCTCAACCCAATAAATGAGATTCAGACTGGTCTTTGGCTCATAATTTCAAATTTTCAATCTTGAAAAGTACTCCTCTCTCTCAGGCTACGTTCTAGCTCATTTTGTATTTTAAGCATAATTTTTCTATTTGTTCATTTCTGAAAACAATGAGCAGCCCAGCACCTGACTCATGTGCAAGTCTGTACAGAATTTCCAGAGGAGGCTTTCTACTGCCTGGGTTGCCCAAGGAATCCCATGTCTCAACTATGGTAAGCCCATGTACAAAATGTGCTTATCAGCTCCTGTGTACCCCAGAAAATGTAGTAGTCGTTGTTTTTCCTGGACAAACTCACTGACATGATGAAGATGCTTTCATGCTGCAGATTAACAGCCAGGAGAACTTTGGAAGATCTGCGTTCTCTCCTCTGATTAACAGGACTTAACTCCCCACTTCTTGTGGTTTTGGCAAGTTGCTTAGCCAACAGATTCAAGGCTGCTTGGAGGGAAGGCAGGATGCATCAGCAGTGCCAGATGAAAAGCCTTGCAATGTGCAGAGAAAGAATTCAGAATTCACTGGGCTGGAAAGAGAACATGAAAACAAGGGCAGCTCTAGCAGAAAGACTGGGGACATCCTCAAGAGGACAGCAAGGCTTCAGCTTCACTTCCAAGGGCTGTTTTTGTGTTTTTCACAGTTGTGTTTTCATGTAAAATGCATAATGTCCTAGCAACAGGGACTGGGACCTCAGTCTGTTTCTGCCCACAGTCACCTATAGTGCTATAAACACTAAACTGCTTTATGAAGTAGGAACTAAAATGACCCTTGGGGCAGCTGGGGCAATCCTCCCTCTTAAAAGTTGTATTAGGCCCACTAATGTCTTCAGGTATTGAAATAAAGGCAATCAGCACAAGTTATCTCCTCTACATTTGTTCTCCCTCCCAACACATGCTCTTGGCAACAATATAATCCATATTTATCATCTCCACTTTCTTTTTCCAAGTCACTCAAGCAGAATCTGCAGAAGGTTCACAGAGAAGACACAGCTGGTATCTCAGCTGTCTGATTCCTAAATGGACTAATCCAAAGACAGAGCAGCCTGCCAGCTCTCTGGAGCCAGAACTGCCTTCCTGTTCACAATCAGATTTATGCAAATGTCCTGGCACTGGTGTAAAAATACCTGGATTTAGTCAGGAGAGATGGAGAGGCATAGAGGGCTCATGACCTGCTCTCTTATCTCATTATAGTCCCCTGCATCATGTGTCATAGGTGGAGCCACACAGTTAAACCACTCCTATGTTATTCCCTGGGCACCGGCTTCTTTTCTGACAAAAAAACCCACCAAAAAAACAAACAACCCAACAAAAACACCAGTGCTCTGTCAGAGAGGAAGAATTTCACTACTTGCTTATTGCTCACAAGCATACTCTCAGCTTGTGACTGCAGTCAGTTGAGAGGGATCAATGAAGTGATACAGGGTAGGAAACACACTGTGCTTGTGTTTCCTGAGAGATAATCAATAGTGCCAGATAGAAATACTGAGACGTACAGAATCCGAACTGCATCTCCTAGGAGATGAATGGCTCACTATATCTCTGGTCGGTCATAAATAATTTTAGTAAACAGACTGATAATTAGTTTTAAATTATTGATTTTTGAGGGTCATAAGGGATCAGACTGAAATATTCCTGTCTTTGGTATTTTTTTTGTTAACTGTCTGGGGAAAACCATGAAAGCTGTTCCATAGGATGATACAAGGGGCTTATTGTTGATCTTTATATAAGCTGTAGGTTACCTGCTGACTTGGACTATGTGCTTTGCATGTTGTAATTAATTTGCAAGTTTTTGGTCTTTTGTTGAATTTACAGGAAAGAAATTCTAAGGCTTGTGTTGGATAATAATGTTTGTAATATTAAATCAAATGATAATGCTTCCTTTCACCAAAGAAATGAAGTTATGTAGCTTTCTTTATCTCCATAAGTTAGTAAACAGGCTATAGACCCGGATATTAGGAGAACAGAAGATTATGTCACACTCACCAGTCTCTAGAAGAGATGATCTAGAATGAGGAACGACATCTGTGTCTCTCCCTTGCTGACAGGCTTACAAGTGGAGAGGGTAATGGGCAACACTTCAGGCAGATTCCAAAAAAGTACTTATGCATTAACAATATAATTTAGGAACCTATTTGCAAGTTACAGGTCAATGAAAAATCTCTGACCAAATGTTACAAGCTACAGACATCCATAGTTCCACAGGTGAAATTATTTAGTTGTACAAAGGTACATTTGAAGTTCACAATTTGGGGTTCGCTGTATCAAAATTCACCAAAGGATCCAATCTCTAAAGTCATTCAAAACACACAAAAAAATTAATAAATTCTTTATATAGCACTATGATCACACTAATTTTAGGAGGTTGTGAGGGGCATTTCTTTTCAGAGCATGTAACTGAACAATTAGATCTGAAACTTATACTGAAGACTCCCTCATCCAAGCAGAATGCCCATATTGCTTGGATATAAATACACAATTCTGTGATCAGTCTGGACTGTAATTATTACCCCATGGCGAGTAGGGGAGGAGCTGTGACAAGAAAAGTGTTTCTAAACTTCAACATCTCCCAAAGCAGCTCCTCAGGCAGTGAAATTTAAGGGTTGTCACAGATGTCCTTTTACACTGACACTGAAAGTCAGCTCTATGTCACACATCTTCTGTCGGGTTTTATTTGGATGCTTATCAAGAGTCAGGAAACCCCCCTACTTACCATGGATAGCATCTCACTAATTTTTACTGCTATGATAACAGTACAGTGAGGGAGTTCACAAACTCCAATGTACATAGCAACTGACAGCTTTGCCTTTTCTGAACCGAACTACCTACAGTGTAACTTTAAACAAATAATTAAGTGGGCACCACTTTCATCTGGGTTCACCTAAAAACATTGGCACATGTCTTGAATGCAGTTTTCTGTACTGCCACCAAATTACCATAATTTTTACACCACAGGTTTTGGTCGTTCCCCTAGAGTGAACCTATTGAGGCAGTCTGCATAATTATTTGCATTTCTTTGGCTAGATACAACACAGAAACCAACATACGTTTCTGTAAGATATATTGAAGTATTTCCTGATGTTCTATTAAGTAGTTCTGTGAAGGCTTATTATTTCCAGAGCACCATAAGTTAATAGAAAACCTTGTAAACATATGGAGATATAGTGTCTACTGAGAGAAATTTACAGTGTAGCTCAGTCAAGAGATAAGAAATTAGGTATAAGAATACATTTTCTATACACCAGGCAAAACTTAACACTTTATTTATTTATATTTTCTTTTTTTAATTATAGAATCATAGAATGGTTTGGGTTGGAAGGCACCTTAAAGATCACCTAGTTCCAACCTCCCTGCCATGGGCAGGGACACCTCCCACTAGCCCAGGTTGCTCAAAGCCCCGTCCAACCTGGCCTTGAACACTGCCAGGGAGGGGGCAGCCACAACCTCTCTGGGCAACCTGTGCCACTGTCTCACCAACCTCACAGTAAAGAATTTCTTCCTTATCTCTCATCTAAATCTACCCTCTTTCAGTTTAAAACCGTTGCCCTACTTTCTATCCCTACACTCCCTGATATAGTATCCCTCCCCATCTTTCCTGTAGCCCCCTTTAAAGACTGGAAGGCTGCTATAAAGTCTCCCTGGAGCCCTCCCTTCTCTAGGCTGAACAACTCCAACTCTCTCACTCTGTCCTTGTAAGGATTGTGCTCCAGCACCCTGATCATCTTCATGGTCCTACTCTGGAGCCACTGAATTAGGTCTACGTCTTTCTTATGTTGGGGGTCCCAGAGATGGACACAATACTACAGGTCAGGTCTCATGAGAGCAGGGTATATGGGGACAATCACCTCCTCAACCTGCTAGCCACATTTCTATTGATGCAGCCCAGGATGCGGTTGGCTTTCTGGGCTGTGAGTGCACATTGCTGGGTCATAGTCAGTTTTCCATCCACTACTACCTCCGAGTCCTCCTCAGGGCTGCTCTCAATCCACTCATTGCCCAGCCTCTATTTGTGCTTGGGATTGTCTCAACTCATGTGCAGGACCTTGCACTTGGCCTTGTTGAACTTCATGAGGTTTGCATGTCCAACCTCTCCAGCCTGTCCAGGTCCCTCTGGATGGCCCATCCCTTCCCTCCAGAGTGTCAACCGTACCACACAGCTTGGTGTTATCGGAAAACTTACTGAGAGTGCACTCGATCCCACTGTCCATGTCGCCAATAAAGATGTCAAACAGCGCTGGTCTCAACCTCGACCCCTGAGGAATGCCACTCATCACATCTAAATGCTGAGAAATGCAAGACCAGTTCTGATTAGAAAGATTTTCTGGTTAGTATTTGTGACTGATTGACTGTGCTCTCAATATATGTTTTAGCTGTAAGGAGAACCAAGTGATCCAGCCAAGCAGTACAACTGGGAACTCTAACATCACAGAAAAATGCAGTCTGCCTTTTTCAGTCTTTCAGCTATCAAGTTATCTTACAGTGAAACCAGTAGTTTGCCTAAAGTGAAGTTAACGAAACTGCATAGGGCATAAATTATGGAGCTACTGAGTTTACAGGGTAGAATCAATCTCTTTTCAAGTATGGACCCTAATTTATACCTACTTGTTGAAATTACCTATAGACATTTGTGCTTAAGTAACTTAAAACAAGGCCTCAGTGAGTTAAATGTGGGAGTTCAGGCTTGGCAGGTGAAGCCCCCAACTCATCCCCTAGATTCACACTGTTATTAACCTTTAACTTAAATTAATTCATTGATGTATGAGAAATATCTTGCAGCATCAGCCTACAAAAATTTACATGAAACTGAGCAAGGTCTGATGATAGGGACTGAAGTGTTTGTTGTACATCCTCTGCAGTAACCCCAAAGTACCTAAGCCCAGGAATTTCACCTGTATTTCAGGCTCAGTGTTTATATCTACTGGAGGAGTACATTACTGAGCTGTCTTGGATAACACAGGGTGAACTCACAGAAAGTGGAAGCTCTAAAAGTGGAGGCTGAAAGGCAAAGCTAATGAGCTCAGGCGCCATGAAGCACTATACTACTTTTCAGATTCAATCTCTTACCTCCACAGACTGTACTCTCCATATAGACCCATCGACTGTTGGAGTCACTTTGGGCACTTCTAACAGGGAAGTGACTGTACAGTGTCGGTATGCACTGTTGGCAGGCAGGAATTGTCATCCTATTGCCAGCTGGTTCAGTGCCAGCTGACAAAGAAATTGGGAACTCAGGGTAAGCACAAGAGATGTCAGTGAGATCGTGGCAACATAATCTGCTCCACTGGGAAACTCTTTCAAAAGTCCTTTTGGCTGTCCGTATGAACCTTTATTTATGGGAAACTCTAGGAAGAGTTGCTAGAGCACCCACAGTCCCCCTTTGTTATTTGAGCCATTTTGGTGTGCATAGCAGAAGGATTATGCTTTTAAGGATAGAAGACCACATTTTCTTCTCACATTGTTTTTCAGATGTGCAATCATATTTATTTCAATGAAACAGTTCCTGGCTGATTTCTGGGTAGGTAATAGAGAGAAGCAGCCTTGCCAAATGGCAAGAACACTGAAAATTTTCAAGTGGATTGTATTATTGCTTGATCGAAGAGACTGCTGAGTACCCTTGTACAAGTCTTATTTCAATTTTACAGAAAAAGATATCACACCTTTTTATAATGTGCTTTGAGATGTTCTGATGAAAACAGCTCTTTAAAAGGTGACATTGCTACGATACAAGTGGACCACATGCAGAAACAAATCCTATTCTCTTGAATTTAAAACATTGTATTCAACCACTGTTTTTCCATCTCGTTGCACTATGCATATTGTATGGTTTGCTTATTACATCAGTAGAGCCATGCTGACATTGTTTCCTGCAGAAATACTTCCCTGTTCAGAATACATCCAAGATATTTAAAGATATTCAGGTAATTATCTACCCATCTGCTTTCTCTGTAGGAATAGCTTATCGCTGAAGCACCCTCAAAGAAGTTTTGGGGCTAACCTGAATAAGCCAGATTCCTTACCGGAATAGTTAGGGGCACTCACTGAGTCCAAAAAATGTACAACAGCTATTTTAACAGGTGACTGCACAGTGACGAATGTACACTCACAACATCAGTGCTCTCACCCTTTATCTTAATTTTGGTAGGTCAGCTGCAGCTGTAATATCCTTCAACACTTCTATTTAATTGACCTAAATGGTACAACATGCTCTACACTAAGGAGGCAGCATAATGGAATATTTTGCTCTAGAACCACAAACTGCAACAATTGGATCTCTCCTGTCCATTATTAGATGTGTCATTCAAAGAATTTCATGTTTCAAATTTGCTCCCATTAAAACTTCAGCAGTTCTGTTATTCCTTCCTGAAAATTGTAATACTTTTAGGTTTTTTTCCCCTTGATTTTCTCTCAGTTGCTCTGTCATAACATTGGAAATGGAATGATTAACAGACATGCATACAAAGAGGAGAAACAAAGCCTTCTCCCTAAATAAACAGGAAAATCCGAAACCATCTGCACATTCAAATCCCAGGGAAACACAACAGTAGCAAATGAAGACTAATCTAATAAGAACAATATTGATTCTTGGATATTATTTTTATTATTATTAGATTAAAATTTGGGAAGAACTCATCTCTTAACATTTTCCTGAAGTACAAAAAACAATGATCACATTACACTCGAACTCAGGCTTTAAAGAATTTGAAATTCAGCTAGAGCTGTTCCAGGGAGAGTATAGAAATCCATTTACTTGACATCCTTTTAAATCCTCTTAGTGCCTTAACAGATTAGTGTGTAAGGGGGAAGCAACAGTTTTTATTTTAATTGAACTGGATGTTAGTTTTCTCAGCTAGGTTTGATGAAGAGGTGAGTTCTTAGGATGAGTGGTGAGAGGTTTCATTCAATTGTAGTCACTCCTCTTAATGGTTTGACAAGTGCAGAGAAGGACACTTTAGTTTTATGTATTCTACATCTTGCCACTCTCTGAAATGAAGCTTGGGGAACTATATTAACATTGGCTTTGTCATAGCGTTTATTTTGGCTGGAGAGAATTTGTGTATGGATTAACAGAGTGGCTCAGTTTGGAGAATTTATAGTCACTGTTGTCCCACCAGCATGGGGAAAATGGAAGCATTGGAAAAATATATCTGTCTTGTGTCTCCCTTGGTGGGTCAAACATAAAATTCTGAGTCTGAAGTTAGTGTTAACTGATGTGGCAATCATTAGTTTCACACTTGATCATGGAAGGGTCACAAGACACAAGGTCCAGTCCTCAGCTTTTGGTAATAATAAAATACATTCACACTGTTCATTTCTATCTGTACAGAGTTCAGGAAACGTTATTCTATGTAATGATCAGACTGCTTCTTCTGTCCTTTACGGCTGTTTATTAAAAAAGGCATATCTGACTCATTAAACTATAAGTATATACATTGAAGACTTTAGATTCAATAGAATTTAAAAAGCAAAATTTTTTGGTTTGTTCTTTCTTTTCAAAAAACTAAGAATTTCCTTTTATCAAATGAAACAAAATAGAAACGACCAATATTTAAGAAAGTCTTTTTCCACAGAAATTCAATTCACTCCCTATTTCAACCTAGTAGCCAGTAGTCTTTAGCTGATTACAGTTGCTCAACAATGTTTTTTATTGTCTGATTATAGTTTCTCAACAATGTTTTCTATTGCTTGCATAGATCTTGCGATCTATGAAGCCAGGGTTCGAATATACTTACTTACTTGGCTTCTTGCATGTGGCTTTCACCTTCAGTAATGCAAAATATAAGTGTTTAAAAACAATTTATCATAACTTATTCTATAGGTTGTGGTGAGAGATAGATGTCATACCATGTAACATGATTTAGACGGAAAACATGGGTTTCAAATGGGTCAAGCTGCATGGGAAATTACCCCCTTCTCCATCCCTTAGTAAAGTAATTGTATTTCCTTAGATTCCCATCTGGAAGAAATGAAAAACACTGATTAATCTGCTTTTCAGAATAATCTGAAATCCATTAAAAACAGAATTATGTCCCCCAGTGTTGCATTTAGATGCAGGGTCTGCTGCTGGCATTGTCTTGTCAAGAAATGTGCAAGTGCCTCATCTTATCAAGATGTATCAGGAAGAGACATTTAAATCAATATTGCTATTTAAGACTTTTGAGAATGAAAGGTAAAGTACATCTCTATATAGATAAGGACATTCAAATGTAGCTTTTTTGCTCCTATTGAAAGTGAAAAACAGGTACAATACAGAGGAAGGGTGCATCTTGATTTAGAAAAAAATAAAAACACAGTAAAAAAGAAAGGTAGCAAAAGCAGAAAAGTAACCCTCCTAAGAGTTCAGGGAAGCCACAAAAAAGTGTCAGCCCCCAGAAACCAATTAATTGAAAACTGGGTGACCTTTAGATTCCCTGCAGAGTGTTAAGAGGATCTGGCTTACTGCCATGATTATGAGTCACTCCAGTCCTATCGGTATAATTACTGCTACCACAAGGCAAATCATCTCAAACCTTTTACTGATCTCTTGCCTGAAACAATAATCCTCCAGCCTCCCACCAGCAGCAGATTTTGAGATGAGTATCACCAGCCTCCAGCTTTCATCTAAATTGGCTCTGTAGTTTGACATCTAACTGCAGCCTTCTCACCATCCCCTAGTGAACTGGTAATGATACGCAATTTAAGCCCCAGAAAATAAATTACTTTTAACCAGATGAAAATTCAGCATTGTCACAACTCAAGAGAAATGAAGACTCAGCAGTTCTGTAGGGAGATGTTGGCTATGATGCTTTTTGCTCCAGGACATTTGCTAGGTTTCCATTTGGCAAGACTGAAGGACTAGCAAATTCATCCCCCCAGGACCACTGCTCATGTCCACCATTTGCCAACCATCCCTGCCTACAGGCAGAAATGCATGTTATTGCTGGGTCCATTGCTGAACAAGATGTATTGGTTCTGGGAATGGTTGCTATTTCCAGAAATGGAAAACATTCTGTCTATACCAATACCTTTGGAATAAAAAAGTACAATAGTTGGCTGGCCTATCCAATGGCCTAAACTGCCCCTTTACATTCACCTAAATCATAAACTCACTTCGTTGTATTTTTGGGATGCAACTAATGAGGAATAATTGAATAACCATATTTAAATCTATTAGTTAAGCTCTAACACTCAAGTATTTGTGGTAGATATGAAACTTGTCCATTGCCTCTCGATCGTATCTTGCATGAACAAGAAAAGCAGAAGGCATAAGAGGTGTCTCATCCTTCCTCCTTGCCTCTCCCAGGAAAAATCTTCCCAAAGCCTAGAATCTTCAGGGCGCTAGACTGCCTTACTCAATGGCTATTATTAACTAGGCAGTTGTTTTAGGAGAAATGAGTGGCTACTTTAATATAACACAACTAATATAGTCAATTTGCATACTAGTTCCAAATTGGGCATTATACATTTTTATGTCTGAATTATTGCCACCCATATTCACTGCTGAAAGGGGAGCATAGTGGTCAGAAATACTCTGTGCCACAGGAGGTAAACCCATCTGTATCTTATGCAGAGCAAAGGGAATGAGTTTCTATCCCATAGCATCAATGGGGTTTCAATTATCTCAATTTCAGCATGCTTCTGGCCTTTGCAGACTAAGGAATTAGATGGTTTCTAATTTGTAACATGCAAAATAATAATAATAGTAATAATACTAATAAAAAAAATACTTCCCTTCAGGATTTTGCATATAAGAGGTAGAAAAATCTTATTTATTAGAGACTTGGAGATAAATCTTAGTCCCAAACAGTGAATCATTACCCCAAGTCCTAGTAAACAAATCACAGAGCCAGCAAAACCTGCACCATTTAGATTAATGAAAATGTTTTCATTTTCAAAAAGAAACAAAATCAGAACAAACAAAGCTTGTTGGGTTTTGTGTGGTTATGTGTTTAGAGCCTCTTGAATTTAGAGCCAAACAAACCCAAAGCTCTCAAGGCTCAGGTATATGTAATTTATTCATCTTCTTCAACCACAAAGGGATCCTTTTCTGCCTTCCAGCTTGAAAACCTTCTGGTCATGAGTCTCGGCACATCTTCTTCAGTCCTGACATTTTCTGGTTTTGCCTGAGGAACTAGAGCAGGGTGAAGTCATTTAGAGTTTGCACAAGAGAACCAGATAAATGGGTAGTTTCATTTGTTTTCTTCTAAATTGACAGGGACTTCAGGCAGTTTAAAGCAGACAGCACTGTTGCCCGATAGTTACTTCTGATATTCTGGTCGTACCTGCTTATTATTTATTTCTTTTCCTCCAGCAGTGTCATCTACTTCATGTTGTACCATAATTCACACTTGTTCACATCTTTGAAGAAAGACTCAGTAGTCAGTTTGAGGGTTTTTTTGAGGGGGGGTGGATCACATTTTCTGAATGAGATTCTCTTATGTATATGGACACACACATTTGTGTGCAACCACATGCGTGCATATCCACATTTAATTTAAAATAAGAACTGGAAATATAAGTTGTTTGTCTTAACAAAACTTAAGAATAGACCACTTAATTCTCTATGGCAAACTTTTTCTGAAAATTACACAAAGAATAAAGCATGTATATAAAATGAAATCTCTTTATATATTAATTTTTATGTTTTACTCAGAAGAAATTAAAGAAAAAGTGATTGATTTTGATATAGTGAGAAAAATACACAACATCAATAAAATTGTCAAAGACCTTGACTTTCTTTATTCAGCTATTTCACTGAAAATAATCAGGACTAATTTCTTCTTATTCTGTCATGTCCCAAGTGTGTAAACAATATATGACCAAGATCTAAAATGAGCATCTTGTACATACAGCATCTATTTTGCTGTTGAATTTCTTCTGGTAATGTGAATAATGACATTTGCAAACAGTTCTGCCTGGGACATGTTTTTCTGAAGCATGAACCAAATGAGCCACAACAGCAAATGTGTTACACGAGGGCACTGTGGGAACTCACCTGCTCCCCTACCCAGGGATATGACCTAGAAAGGAAAAGCTGGTGAGACAGGAAGGTATATGAACAGAACATGCAAAATTGCCTAAAGTTTTTACCCCCAGACAGCTAACCCTAAAAAGGAAGACAAGCATCATCCAGATGAAACAGAAATTAAGACAGAGACTTATGAAAACACTTTTGATAAAAGGAGGAGTCGGCTTGAAAAGAGGAATTAAAGATGGAACAGCCTGCCCTAGCTTGCGGGGTTAGAATGTAAGGACCCTACTTCAGCATGCAGATGTGACCCCAAGGGGGCTTTCTCACTTTTTGGAAATTTATAGGTATTCATTAGCTTTCTATAAGTGACTAGGATTGTGGTTAATCTGATGTATTGCTGATATTGATACCCGATGTATATTTTACTGATTGCCTGCTAATTATGTGTTGTTAATCAATCAATAAACCACTTTGATTCTGATTTGATTGAATTCATATGAGTGAGCAGTTTCTCCCTTGTGATACTCATCCATAAAGGAAGTAATCATATAATCATGGAAAGGTTTGGGTTAGAAGGGACCTTTAAAAGGTCATCTAGTCCAACCTCCTGCAATGAGCAGGGACATCTTCCACTAGATCAGGTTGCTCAGAGCCCTGTCCAGCCTCACCTTGAATGTTTTCAGGGATGGGGCATCTCCTACCTCTCTGGGCAACCTGTTCTAGTGTTTCACCATACTCATAAAAAATGTGTTCCTTATAATTAGACTGAATCTACCTTATTTTAATCTAAAACCATGGCCCCTTGTCCTGTTGCAACAGACCTTCCTAAAAAATCATTGTCTTTGGATATATTATTTTATGCAAATTACTTGATTACCAAAACTCTGGAGTCCCCTGAGGCTGGTAAACACATTATTAACGCCTATACAAATGAATTAAACAATGCTTGGGAATGTTCCTGACATTGGAACCTGACTGTATGTACGTTTAAATTGTTCATCTCTGGCACTGTTTTGGCCCATAGGTAGTTTGTGTGGAGATGTGCAGTCTGGGAGGACTAACATGCGTTATTGTGAGACTACCATCCCAGGTATATTTAATGTCACAGCATGCCCATAACCTGTCTGCCTAATCTGAGGTATCATCTCATTTGCAAGGAATGATCAATTGCATGCTGGAGTATGCTAAAGGAAAGTTGGACATTGTTTTGCACCATGGAATACCACCAGCCTACCAAAGTCAAGGCTATACTGAATAGATCAGTATTATATAGAAAGTGCTCAGTGTCCCAGGCTCTACAGGTACACATTCTGTTATACCAGATCACCTTCACAAGCAAGCTAATGCTTACTAAAAAAATAACAACACTAGAAAATTATGTCTGTACAGAGGTAAAGAAGTGAATCAGCTGTGATCACTGTTGTCAAAGCCACCCGATAGACACATTTGTTGACACTGTGAACAAACAATACCTGCTAGACACATCTGCTGAGACTGAGAGCAACACAAATACAGCATTGTGACAGTACAAATGAAGCAGTTAAACAGGAGCTAACTTATTGATAATACTACTTTGGTAAAGACAATTTATAAGAATGACTGATGAAGATGATTTGGGGTTTTTTTGCTTAAAAGAGATCCTACAATAAGCTTGGCACTTTGCAGACATATAGGTAGAGGCACCCTACCTTGGCAGTTTCCCAAGAGACAAAAATATTAAGGAACTAGGAGATAACAAGTTAGCCAGATACAAATCAATGAGATAACCTGCAAAGACCATGGCAAGAGTGGGGTTTTTGAACTGAGAATTAAACCTGAAGATCCGCAGCCCCCCCACAAAAGTCACCAGCATCTTTAGCACTAACTGGCAATCCTGCTGAAATTTTACTGACCCCCCGCATTAGGACAAGAGATGATGAGAACTGAATGTGCATGGTGACTAAATGATCTTTTTTCTTCTGGCAAATCAGCAGGGGACTGAAAAAGAAATTTGCCAACTGCTTTTTATTCTCTGTGGCTAAATCCAGGGCTTCTCATGCTGCCTCCCACAGTGAACATAAATTCATTTGAAAAACAAACAAAATAGAAGAGGGAAAAATAGGCTCTTAATGCAAATTGCCTAGTACTAAGCAAATAAAGAGGCTAATAATAAGTGATAGCAATACAGACTCATGCCTTTATCAAGAGAAATGAGAGTCTTATTTGGTATCATTCACAGTTACAAATTAAGACATTACAGGCATTTCTTTCTCTGTTGTGCAACTGTGGATTATTAATCTTCACTCTTTTATGTTCATTTTCAGGTCAGCAAATTCTTTCATCTTCTTTGGATATCATATAATAAGGTCACCTACCTACTTGGAGTCTTTTGAAGTATCTTGTCTTCATCTCTCCTTCTTTCCTTCACCAAGTTCCTTCTCAGAGTCCCCACATCTTAGGTCAAGAGTTAATGATTTATGGTAAAATTTCTTTTAATTTTATGAAGTGAAAATCCCACTGAGGTTACTGGCACGTTCATCCTTGTAACTCAGAACCTGTAACACAGTTCCTATTGTGTATCTGAGGGGTCCTGTGTTGGGGACCCATCATCCTATTAATCACAAGACACAAAATGGTCCTGTCTCACAAACATAAAAATGAGATAGACAGTAGGCTTAGAGTGATCACTAAATTACAGCTATTTAATGAGTTACCATTCATCATCAGAGCTGTGGTAAATGATTGTGTTTACATGTATTCTTAGGCTATGACATATGTGACATAATAGATATTATTTCTTGTTTTAGGACACAAGAGCACCTTCAGAGCAGTTTACCATATCTCAGCTGAGGCATGATAACTTACTGAATAGCAGTAATTAATGGTTACTATTAGTCTGGTCTAGACAGCTAAGGTACTACAAAGACATACTTTGAAGAACATGGGATTTCACGAAGGAGTAGTAGGCAGCCACACATGGGAATCTTAGAAGAGGTTCTGTGTTAGACATTGGACAAGCAGTATGTTAACATATTAAATCAGTGTATTTCCTATGTTAGGTACAGTGTATCTGCATATTAATTGGATGATTTCTATGGCTATGAATAACAAGTAATGTTGAAAAGTACAGGCTGAAAAATAATAAATGATTCCATACTTTTCTGTGCAATACCATATAAGTTAATGGATAGGACTTCATTTTTCTCAGGTCAGATACATTGCTGAGAGGTAAAGTAACATTTACATTTGAAATCTCTGTTTTGCAACAACAGCAATTTCTATACAGAGGCTTATTAACTGTTTTCTCTTGTCTGTCTATGAATAGGTACGTTAGAGTCTAAGTGCCCAGATAATCTGTTGGTCACACTCCACATGGATGAGAGAAAATATTTCTGGCTGGTGAAGTAATCCTAGCTGTGATTTGTCTATAGTAGTACTTTACTGAAAAAGCCAAAGGGTTATTTCAGAGAACAGCATATTCTCTTTCAAAGGTACCCCAATTCAAATACTTCATCTGAATGTAAACAAGCCAGAAATGCACGAGTTATCCATTTCTGCTCCAAATCTGTTAAAAATTAAAAGTGCAGAAGAAAATAGATTAATCCCATCAGTGGATGCAAGTGACAGCAGACATGGCTTGTAAAGTGCTGAGGTTCTGTGGTCAGACAAGTTCCCTTTGGAAGGTATAGTGGTTTATGTGCTATGTTAGGGTCCTGGACAGTCAGACATTTTGTAGAAACATAATATTCAAATGGACATCACCTTAGGAAGTGCAAGCAGGAACACAAAGGAAATACAAAATCATATTTGCCATACTACCCTAAAGGACAAAGTATGTTTTTCAACATGGATATTTGGGATACTAAACGAGTAACCAGTTTTTAATAAGAGCCCTAAGATGCTTTACTGATGACCAGTAGAGGTGTTCCCATGACTATTCACATCTTAAGCTGTTTCATTGCAGCCTTCCATATTACCAAAACCTTACCCTAATTGTCTCAAGCAGTTATTCTGTATGTAAATCCTAGCTTCTAACAGATGTCAGGTCATCTGATCTATAGAACTGACAAAGATGGACATTATTGAGATATCTGAATGAATATAATATGCCAGTTATGGGCACTGTAACTCATCATTACATTCCAAATTATTATTTACTATGCCAGTGTGTAAATAAACCACAAACAGAAAGTTCTGTCACAAGTCCTCGTCATCTAAATAATCAAGGCAGGTTTCAAGAGAAGAATAACACAGTCAATCTCAAGACAGAAAGTCTAGGTTATGCCAGTAAATTAAATGGGGCTTGGGTACAGTTTTGTGCACTTCAGACAGTCATTCAGTCTATTTATTGGCACACTCACAGGCAAGATTTTGGCCCATAACAACTTTATTAAATTTTAATAAGTTGCTTTAAATTGTAATAAGTTGTAGTGGCCAAAATAATTCACATGTCACAGTGCTCTTCTTTCTTTCTGCAGGGCAGGGGCTGTTTGTTTTCTTTAAATTCTTTTTTTCTTCTTACATTAACACATACTCATACAATAATACATACTTACACTCTCATTCAAGCTCTTACTTCATAATAAGCAAATCAGCAACTAGACAGCCATCTCTCCCAGAAACAGTTCCATACTTTTCCCAAGCTGACTTATCTTTCTTCCAAGGCCTGCTTCTCCTCCAGGCCTTGCTGCTTCTCCAGTCTGGCGCAGAACAGAGCTGGCGCTTCTCCCAAGCCAGCACAGGACAGAGCTCCTGCACAGAGCTCTCCACCTTCACCAAGCTTCCCTGAGCAGAACTCCCCTAAACTGAGCTCTCCAGCTGAGCTCTCTAACTGAGCTGACCAGGTGATATCAATTTGGCTCTTAAGTATTGAGTCTCCCCCAGCTGTGCAGGGCTGACAGGCCAATGCCGACTTGCCTCTTAATCATTTACCAGTAACACATGATTTGACTCTTAACATATTGAATCTCCCACTGCTCAGAACTGACACTCCCACAAACAACAAACACATTTTTGGAAATGCCTGGGATAGAGTGCAATTCCTGTGTGCAGTATGGACATGCCATCCTGAAGGAATCTGGATTTCTTGTTTTTGGAGAGGGAAAGAGGGTTTAGCCAAATGGGCATAAGCTCAGCCATGCTTCAAGACAGCAGAACTAGGCAACATCTTTGCCAAACAGCAAACAAACATCTACAAACTCTTGCCAAAACTGCAGAAAATTCTGAGACTGCTAAAAGGTCTTAGGTTTAGCTGTGCTTTGACTTTTTTTCAGTGTTCTGGAATCTTTAATATGATTTTTCTATGCAAGCTTTCCCTCAAGGCTGCATGATCTGAGAGAAGAGGCAGCATGAGGCCCCTTCTGTTGCCATGCTGGACCGGAAGACAATGAAACAAAAAGTGTTCTGGGTCTTTATCTAGGTCTTGGATACCGTGATTATTGCAACTAATATGCAATCTGAAATCAGATTAAATGGAATTAAAGAAATAGAAAAACTGAAAACTTTGGTAATACAACTCCTTGGTAATACAACTTTTGAAACAAAGGAGATCTGACCCTAAGGTGTGGCTGCTGATATCAGTCATACCTATGGCAACGACAAATGATGAATCCCTCAGGAAAGAAAAGAGTGCCTCCTTGAACGCAACTGTCATGTCACCCTCAGCCCAGGGAGCACTCACTGTCTCCATTGAGAGTGGCCGACCTCACAAAAAGAAACACTTCTCAGCATTAAAATAGAGAAAATAAGTCAGAGGTAGCCTGAGTGGAGAGCTGCCTCACAGTGAAGAGGAGCTATTTCTGAAAGATTATTCTGTCAGTACTTTCTCAAGGTCCCGTCGACTTTGAGTTTCTTTTCATAGATATTCTTATTCCTACATGTACAAATAGGATATGGCTGAGTCCTTATGCTTTTCAAAAATAGAGGTTTAAAAGTATGTTAGCAATTCCTTTATCAAAATTTGTTTTTCTATAATGCAGTCCATGCTTTACAATTAAAATCCATGTGTCATGTAGAATAATGTCTCAAAGGGAACAAAAAGTGTCTTGACCATAATGACCCACTGTTTGCAACATTCACCTTTGAAAATCAAAGCTTGCTTTCTTTCCTTTAATGAAAACACCAGTGGTGCATTTGAAGATACCTCCAGATTAAATTTAAGTAGTGAAGAAATTATTAATAGTCCAAATCCCTTAATAACAAGAGGAAGAAAGTAGTGCAATCCGACATTGATTTCCAATTTAACTGATTAAAAGAAATCTTGCAAATTTTATGAGATTTACTCTGAAACAAAACAGGCAGATTTTAATGAGGCATCTCCTTCAGTAATAGCTATGCATTCAAAACATATTAAAGAAGGAAGTATTTCTGTAACAAAACTAAATTAATTTCCATTTAAAAATTAAATTGAAATGAAATGAAGTGAAGGATACCTTTCTCCTGATCAGTATCCTGACAGATAGAATTGCAAACATCCTCTTGCCATGCAACACTGGGATGATGAATGCTTGATTCATCACAGTAACATTATTTTCTAATATATAAATATTTAACTTTGGTCACACTGACGTCACTGGCAGCTCCCAAATCATGTCACTCCTGGTCACTATCTGTCACACTAAGGGTCTCCTATAATGCAGATTTGGCAGCATTCTCATACATCTTCTTGTTCTTCAGTAAACACATTAGTAGAAATTTTATCTTAATTTCTAGATCTCCTTCTTTTCATATTACTTCATTATTGCTTGGCCTATTCACTACAGTATGGAGAACACATTATTTTTTTTTTTTTTTCAGAAGACTTTATACATTTGTAGTTGTCTTGTTTCTCCTGAGTTTTGTATTCCCTCTTTTCTCAAGATTCAAAACTAAATTGCTTTCAGTCTTTCTTGTGGGTGATATTTCCTAGATCTCTAGAATAATTTTTGCTTCTCTTCTCTGGCCTCCTTCCAGCTGTTCACAACTATTTTAAAGTATGTTGTGCAACACTGAGGAGATTGGTTAAAGCCACTGAGTAGATTAGAAGGATTACTAAGATTACTACATATGTCTTGCAAGATACAATTTTTCCTGTCATCTGACTTAAATTTCTTTGGCTCTCATCTCTTCTCTTTCATAGTACAGATAGAAAACTCAGATACAGATAGATTATATGAATCATTCAATTTCACGTAGGAAATTCTGAGATCTGGGAACTGAGTACACATCTGCTAAATCTGGAATTCAGCTCACTGAGAAATTTTATATTCCATAAGCCATTTTCAGGATTTCACACAGTATTATTTCTCCCTAGATCTCTTTGTCTTGCAATAGTTTCACTGCTCTTTCTAGCCTTTTCACCACTGCCAAACACTTTCTCCATGTCTTGTCCTTAGCTGCAAAATCTCCCTTTTATCTGAATTGAAATTCTTGGAAGGATCCATTTCTCTCATTGGTTACAAGAACCTCACACAAAATGGCCTTGGACATTACCTGTGTTATTCTAAACAGAGACTCTCTTTTTTGGATATTTGGGAAGAACCTGCCACATATTGAACGTTACTGAAAAAAGCAGAAGATATTTTTCCCATTTCATTGCCACTATCTGCCATTGTACAAGCATTATCTATAGTGGAGATATTTTTGCTTGACATCAGTGCAAAAAAATTTAGGAAAGTTTATTGGTCACTATCAGCAAAAGGGAGCATCTGATAAACCATTTGCAATAGAAGGTGGGCATGAAAGACAGAGTCAGTGATTGTTATTAATCTAGTTATTACACCTGCAAAAGCAAACAAAAAACTACACTAAATTTGGGGTATGTTTTCAGCTTCATAAATGCTTTCAGAACATTAACCAGTGATTAAATTTCACAGCAAATAGATATCTTGGTAAACTGTGAGGAAAAGATATTATGGAAAATATGAAAAATTTGATAATAAGATTAGGTCATAATAAAAACCATTCAATTGGTAACATAGACCAGCCCAGAATGAGAGATATGGGAAATTTGGTGCTATACAGGGGTCTCTTATCTGCTACTCCTGCTATATAGACTACAAGAGCACAGCACTGTTTATAAAAACAGAGACCTGGCAGCATGCTAAATGATGTCATTGATCAGAAATAACTGGGTTTAGAGAAGAAAAAGTCCTTCCCCCTGCTCTGAAGTCTCATCTTCCAACATGTGGACAACTTCGCTCCTAATTCAATGGCTTTTTAAATTGTGGAGTAGCTTTGAATTTATTAGTTTCATTTGACTTCCTCCAGATTATTCTTATTCTAAGCATGTAGCATTGTCATTTCCAGAGTGTTTGGTTCCTTGCAAGACAGTGACTTAACTGACCAGGTGGTTCTGACCTAAATGGGATTGTAGGACAAGATACTGGAGAGACAACAATATGAAATATCTCAAGTATTTATGGTTGAGGGTTTTTTTGGTAAATATTCACAAAACCAGTGCTTTTAAAAAAATTAAATCTATTTTTCATTTTCAGTCTAATCATGATAATTGGAGGTTAGCCTTCTTTTCCTTTGTATTTTCCTAGGCTGTAATCCATTTTATGATTCTGTTATGGCACATGAAATGGATCATCTGCACTAGAATGGAGGTTGTGGTGATGAAGTGTCTTCCATTTTCCCCATAATGTTCTCACAGAAGACTGATGAATAAGATCCTCAGAAACAATTACAAAGAGGGAGATCCATCAACAGTCAGGACTGACCTTTTTTTTTTCCCCCAGAAGTTTTTTCTGGGTCAGTTTAACTTCATTTCTAGAGTTCTGAGCGTCTTCTTTTATGAAAACTTATTTATAGGGACTCTGGTAAAGCCAAATTATTCAAGACAGACAATTTTGAAGGCAGTGTTTGACATGGATTAAAAAAAATGTCAAATTCCAATTGATGAGTCCTTCTCATCATTGCTAAAAAAGGGTAAATCCTTCTTATCTTACCAGAATGGAGTTGCTCTCATTTTTATGTGACCAAAAAAAGAAAAAAAAAGAGTTTGGATGGCTTTTCATTTTGTAGAAGGAGAGTTTTAGGCTGCTTTATACCTCTGATAACCTGCAAACCTTACTTTTTGAAAGCAATTTGCTCTTCCAAAAGTACCTAAGGTTTTGGAAAATTTCTTTCTACAGCTTCAAATACAATCCTTCAGCCAGCCAGGAGTATGTTTTGTACCAGTTGTTTTATTAATTGTTATTTTTATTATTAATATTAATTAATATAATTGCATTTTTTTTTCTCTCTTCTGCCCACAAAACTTAAATAAGGCCAGTTTTTTCTTTAGTTTCAATGGTGTATGGAACAAGGAAATACCATATTGTGGTATTCCTCTATTTGCACCTGTGCCTCAAAGGATGACAAATCCTAGTGAAATACGTGTAATATATTCTAGTGATAATTTACATCAATGTAATGCACGTGAGCAATGCTATGAGAATTATTATCAAATCTCTGTATTTTTTTGATTTTTCAGGAAAAAAGAAAAAAACCCCTATGTTAAGCCACATAACAATTTCCTCAAGTGGAAGATGCTTTGGCAGGCTGGCAGATGGAAGGTGAACATAATTAAAAGAATGCAGTGACATGATGTAAAGAAGTAAGTCAGAAGGGATTATTTTTCCTTTTCTTCAGCTCTATAATACTTTTTTTTTTCTAACACAAGCTAAATTTGGATTTCTTAGTTCATGGATTTGGGAAACCAAGTAATGTTACTGGTAATGTATTTTCCAAGTTTAGGGCTTCTGGTGATAGATCTACAATACATAGAAAACACTAATATAGCCCAAATCTTCCCAAATGTCATTGAGAACTGAAGAATAAAGCTCTTCAACAGTTTCATTTTGCCTGGATTACAGGATGAGAACAGATTGTGTCTTTACCATTGATTTGTCTTTGGCTAAAACAACGATATTCTCTCCAAAATACTTGCCACTAGGAGTCAAGATTAGTATTTTATCTAGCTATTTTAATAAGCATTTTCTTAGTGTGTGACATATTGTGATGAATCTCAGTAGAGCACTGCCAAGAGCACTTGTGACTTCAGGAAAATGAATCAATATCAACATTGTAAATATAAAAATGTATGTATATACACAGATACATAAACATATTGCCTGTTTTGGAACTGATTTTCAATACAATAAGAAAATGTAGGGTGATCCGTGGTAAATATTGGAAACCGGTCAAATAATGAACAAATCTTATATCTTCTGTGAAGTGAAAGAAATATTATACCTGGCATCTGCAGAAAGGAAAGATATATCCATAATAAATACAATTTACACATCCAATTTTTTGCAGTACTGAGAATGGGATCAACTCAATTAAACAGGGCTATGGTTAATACTGTACTTGACTGACTCTTCATGGGTTTCCTGGCCGCGCAGCTGCAAAGTAATAACAAGACTCAGAAGCAAAGCTATTGCTACCAACTCTACAGTCGAGATCAGTGATGCAGCATTTTGCCATGCATTCAGGGTTGTCAAGTTGGGAGGAGGTTCTTTTTTTTTCAAATGATATTAACTCTTGTCTTTCTGACACAAGTCAAGGCAATTGCTTATGTTACTAAAAGTCCTTAGAGAAAGCAAATGTAGGGTGTGGCAGCAGGTAACATTTCCTCCGGAAGACCTTAACCTTTTTTAAAAAGAAGTAAATGGATTAACTTCTTTCTGGTTTAGACATGCAGAATGATATCAGACCTATCCAGATGCTGTTTGTAGCCAATGAAGAAAAGACAGCACAAATAAAGTGTTTTGTCTGTCTGTGTTAGAAGAAGAAAGTATTAAATGTCATTCTTTATTCCATTGTTTAGAAAGATAACCTAAATAAGTATTTCAGAGACAGAGGTCCACATGCCAGATGCCTAAGGTTAACTGCAGTCAAGATTGTCCTGTGTCGTGGATGAGACTTTCTCTCCTTAAAGATTTGAATTCCAGCTTCATTTAATGTGCATCTGTATCTCTGTGTTCTTACTGAGGTCATTGCGTTTGCTCCTTGGGGATGAAAATTGTAGCCTGATACTGTAGAAGAATAACAAGGTCTCAACTGGAGCACCAATGTCTGCTGAGGTCATGAGAGTTTAGAAATAGATCACTCTGCTCTAACTTTGAAAAAGGCTAGAAATAAAATATGAGTAACTCCTAGATATTTCTAGAACTATTGTTTTTATGTCAACTTCTCTCATCCAGACCCTTCAAAGAGTATGTCCACAGATCAGTTTTAGTTTATATATATACATGTGGTTTTACCCTCTACCAGTGCATAATAATTTGAGTCTTTGTGCAGTGATGCAATTAGAACTCAAACCACAGTTTATGTCACACTGCAGGTTGAGCAAACTAATCACTAAATACCCATCCCATTACTCCCTCTGACACGTCATTTAACAGAACTATCAGGGAAAGTATCCTTTTACAAGTAAGAAAATCAATGAAGGAATACATCCCAGAATTCCCTGGGCAAGCATAGGGTAATACATTTAGAACTTTTCTGTAGGGATTTTAAACTCATATTTGACTAAAGTTATTTCAATCTGTTAGACTAACTTTGGAGCATCAGCATTATGGATATTGATTATGTCATAGCTAGGTGTCATGGTTTGAACTCAGCCAGCAGCCAAATACCATGCAACTGGTCACTCACCCTCCCTCCAACCCAGGAAATGAAGGAGTGAACGGGAGAGACAAAGGGAGACTTGTAGGTTGAGATAAAAAGGTTTAGTAATCGCAATAAACCAAAACAATAACAGAAA
The DNA here is from genome assembly GCF_031877795.1 of Strix aluco. Taxonomy (NCBI): domain Eukaryota; kingdom Metazoa; phylum Chordata; class Aves; order Strigiformes; family Strigidae; genus Strix; species Strix aluco. The sequence goes on from NC_133934.1 coordinate 5,417,306, forward strand.
CTACAAATAAGTAATGCACAATGTGATCGCTCATCATCTGCTGACTGATACATAGCCTGCTTCTGATCCCGCCATAGCAATCCCAGAAGTGTGAGAGAACCCCCCTCCTTCCTGGTGCCCCCTCCTTTACAAGCTGACCATGGCGTCACATGATATTGAATATTCCGTTGGCCAATCTGGGTCTGGCGCTCCGGTTGTACACCCTCCCAGCTCAAGAAAAATTAACTCTATCCCAGACAAAACCAGGACACTAGGATATCTGGTCTCACATGAAGGTGAATGATTTAGTGTCTGAATGCAGAGAATTCAGCAAACAAAATCATGCTGAAAGAGAATGGGTACTGGTGGCACCATCTTTGACTCATTAACAGGACCAAAAATATTATTTTGAAAACTAAGACAATTAAGGCAAGGTTTTGCACAGATATTCATTAGTCTCCTGAAGACCTGTGCCTCTGCAGTTTAATTATAAGTGAAACACGTTCATGTTCAGATATTTTTGTGTAACATGGGTTGATGCATTTCACATATTTTCATCAGGTTCACAGAGGGAGATGTTAAGTAAGAAGTGCCACAGCTCTCAGGAAAAGTCTATAGTAATTGCAGAGCTTCACAGCCCAAATAATGTGTCTTCAGGGAACTTCCTTTCACCCAAGAGAGTCTCCATACATTTTGATTAACTACCTCAAAACTCACACCTAGGAATAAAATGTCTTCAGTGGCTTGTTGTATTTGCAGGAAAATAGTTTAGCAGAAAGTACCCACACATACACAGTGGAAAGTCTCTACCTGCAACTTATAATTTATATTTACCTGGAAACACACAAACAGAACAAGCAGGAAATAAACACAGAAACAAGACTACTTTAATGTACTCATTTCATTAGTTAATTCCTTCTGAAAAGAGTGTGTTAGGTGTAAATACTGGGGTGAGACCTTGCTCCTACACAATGAGGAAACTGCAGTGCAGCATCTGTGCCTCATAAACAGTGAATTTGTCTGGGGGCTACAAGGAGAATGGAGGGATGAGCTCAGCTCATGTAAAATAACTGATGAATTGAGCACACAGCTATCTGTGACTCTTCTACAGTGCTTGATTTGTGATAGTGATCTTTCATCCAAGCATGGATGTTATTCAGCCATGGTTGGTTAGTTCTGTAATTGACAAAATCCTCTGCTAAAAGCAATCTCTTATCTGTTCTTGCTGTCCTTTATTTGTTTTGATAGATATATAGACATTTTTTTCAGCTGTGTTCATTTACCCGTTATTTGTGTACTGTGATCTTGGATTTGTACATGTTCTGCTTAGCCATTGCCTTACTTTAGTGTAATTAACATCTAATTTAAAAATTTCAGACATTTCAAATCAGACCTTTTTTTTTGTGGATTTCTAGTACATGTGCTTGCATTTCTTACATTCCCAATTCTTAGTTTTCACACCTACTCTAGTATCTACAGCCCTCAAAGTGACAGAATGAAGACAAAAACGTTTCTAAGCTTTTTTTAACCAAAACATGTTATCATATTTTAAACTGCTTTTAATTTGAATTAATTAAATTCATCTTGCCTTAGAGATTTCTACTAATGTCATCTAGACGACAAGTGAATTATCTCCTATGAAATACTGTAATTCCTTTGTGCATTACTTTCCAATATTTTTTTCTTTTTAGACATGTGTTATTCCTGTAAATCATAGGTGAATGAACTAGGTTTGCTAGGCATAGCAAAATTGCTTTGTGACTCTTGTGGCATGGGTGAAAGAAGAACAGAAGTGAGAAAACAGTGATATAAGAATTCCAGAGCAGAGCTTCCCAGACTTTTCAGAGGGACCACTGCCTTTGCGAAATTATAATGAAACTTTCAGGTCTCTTACTTTATTCCAAAAGAGTCAAAGAACAGACTCATTGATAAGCTTATATGACTCATTTGTTTCTTTCGAGAGATTGGCAGAGAGTATTTTATCTTGAGAGAATCTAATTGACCTAGAATATATTTAGTCTGGGTCTTGTAAAAAATTCCCTGACTACCAGAATGTTGAGGTTCTGGGAAAGTCTTCCCATGTGAACTGGAGGGGGGAGGAGGGTAGGGTACCACTTAATTATTTTTAACACAGACCTCAATAAATTTCTAAATGGAATTTATGGTGGGATGCTGCAACAAGGACTTAATGGACTTAATGGCCCAGGAACTCCCACGTGAGGCAGCAGAAAGTGCAGAGAGAACAAATCTCCCTGACTACCTCAGTTGTTCATTTCCGGTTCCTCAGCACATCGAGGGTGATGAGCTGCCTAGTAATCACATCTTCCTGCTGGTCAAAGTGCTTCAGTTATAGGTGAATTTTAAGACTGGATTCCCCTTATCTATGTTACATCTGCTTTCGATATTTGGTTTATGGTTGTATCCAAACTTGTGTTGCAATTCACTTAATATAACTAAGCCTGAGCTAGAGTCCTTACACCCCCTGGCCTAGGTCTTCAAACCATCTAGGATGCCAAGGGTGCAGCTACTTCTATGTATCTTTTGGCTAAGACCAGAACCCAGCTGTGGGGCAGTTGCTGATATCTGCTATGCTCTGCAAAAGACAATTACTGCATCTCAATTCATATTTCCTTCTTTGTAGCATGTGGTTCAAGAAACATCAATCATGCAGTTGATGTTTCTGCTACCATTTTAGTTTGGATCAGGACTGAGTTTATGAAGTGACTCTCTCAATCATTCCTACTTAATCCTCTGTTGAATTGTCATCATGCACAACAGATAAGCTTTGTGTCAGATGAAAATAAACCAAAGAACAGCTCCAGAAGTGCACCTGACATGGTCCATCTAATAATGGGCATTTCATCTGTGACATCAGATTACAGTTATTCCATAGGACATTCCTGAAGTGCTTGCCTGGATCCTCAGTGTTAAGGTTTGCTCTATAGATGTTCCTGGACGGCATTACTTGCTTGTGCAATTACACATAGCACAAGTAGAAATATGATCTGGCTGCACAGGGCCAGAGCTTGATCAAGAACCATGCACTTCCAATGAGATCGATACCTATGTGTAGAAAAGCTCAATACTGAGATATAAATGGGCCAGAGAATATTAGCCCCTATCTTATAAGTGTGACTGGACTAACAAAAGTATATTTTTCAGTATCAGTCAGGTTCCCAAGAGGATCTAAATGAAGCTGAATCTTTCCTTCTGTGTGCTTAATTGCCAAGTATAAATGCTTTGCAGCCTAAATTAAATAACCGTCTACTGTTGCCCATATATTTTGGTTTAATACTCTGTGGATATCCCTCTCATGTTTTTATATTGACATTCCTCATCTTCCAGGCAGGTCTTTCCAAAATCTAATATTTCTTAGCATAATTTTATCCTAAACAAGTCATTCCACGTTCACAAAGTTGCTAAGGTACAGACACACGCACAGTTGTAGTTCAGCTCTGAGACTGTAATTTATAATGTTGAATTAGTGCCTACGTTAAATGCATATTGCTTGAGGAGAATTAAGGTTTTCAGGAGAGTTTCCAGCATCTACACACAGAGGAGAAAGCTGTCAAAGGTACCCCATGGGAAATAGTCAGGAGAATATGTTTTAAATATTGTTTCTATCACTGTTATGTTTGTTGACTTGTAACCAGGAGTAAGATGTTTGTGTGAAAATAGGAGTCACAGGTTTACACTCTCATCTCTATTAAACACCTAATTTATTGGGAGTGAGTCAATGGGTCTACTATAAAATGACTGGAGGAGGACATGATAAAAAGCATTGTTCCCTTTTTGTATAAAAACTCAATGGTGGGGGAACCTGCCTAGGAATATGTAGACCGAGACTCAGGGTGACAGAAGGATTCAAAGCAACAGGAGTTGCCAAAATAGTGACCTAATTCTGAGGAACCAGATAGGCCCTGGAAAGACATCGTGTTTCAGAACAGCAGAGGCAGAGAAAATATAATTTCATGTGAAATCTCCTTGAGAAATATATTCTCCTGGAATAAGGAAGTCTGGGATTTGAACTATTTTCCAACACTCCTTCTACATTGGTCTTGCAATCTCGTAATGAATGACCCAATGAATCTTGTAGAATTTGGTATTTATTCCTTTGGCTACTACCTCCTCCTACCACTAATAAGCAGGTCTTGAAATATTATATTAATGATTGTCTTTCAGAAATACTTCAACAAACACAGACTGTATGTAGAGTTTTCAGTTGAATGTTGTCATCTAGGTCTGGCCGGTTAGATCTAAAGAGATTTACCAAATATTTGACTGTCAGAAAAGGAGAGCAGGAAGAAGAATAATAAAACAAAAGAAAAAAACACCCCCAAAACCAAACCAAAACAAACCTGCCAGATGTTAACAATTTTATACTTTTAAAACAAATATTTGTCTGCATTTAACTGACAGTGTTTGCTATAAGAATACTGTTCTTTTTCATAACTTTTGCCATTAATAATTTCTTTGGTGTATTCCTAAAGTGAAAACAGTACAGGCTTCATGGGAAGAACAATTGCTCTTTGTAGATGAAGGTTAAACTACCAGTGTAGAATTGCTTCCTACACAATAGGAGAAGTGAAAGACTATAAAATATGCTTCCTGTCAACAAGACAGCTTTAAAGCTTCTTGGCTCTAAATGAATCCCTTGAATTGATAGTTTGGGAGCATGGCTTGTGCTTCATAGGACTCAGTTCAGTTATAAAACAAGCAGATCCCACTTATTTATTCAGAAAATCTGGAGAATGCAATTTTTCAAAGCATTTCTGAATAAATGATGACACACTTGTGATACACTGAAGCTCGATTTTCACATGGTAGTAAATACTCTTCCCAAAAGAGCATCCTTGTTTTGCTTTGTTTATATTTTAGAGCAGGTGGAAGGGGGAAAATCAGAGGAAAAAAAAAAAAACAACTCAGAACAACAGACAAACTGCAACATTTCAAGCCTGAATAGAAAAGTTAAAGGACTTTTTTGACTTGCTGTCATGTGCAATTAGCAGGCTGACTTCTTTTACTTGCTAGCATTTTTATTGATGTTACTGAGAATCTTCTCATTTCCACTGATCATACATTGTTGGTAGTTAGAAAATTAAAAAAGAAACAAACAAAATAAACTGTATGTCACAAGGAAGTTTTAAATTAAATGTTCCTCATAATTTGAAATGAAACCATTTCTTCAAGAAGCATAAATATTTTTAAATGAGACTTTTAATTGAATCTAAACTGAAACCATTCCTGAACATTTTTTAAAATTATTACTTATTGGCAGCCTGCTTTAAACTGGGGAAAACTGAATCTACACATCCGGCACGAGAGCATCTAATCCCTCAATTTTACATCTTCTGTGTCAGAGATTGCTGAAGACTAAGTATAGGCCCTGTACTTACGGCTTGATCTGAAGACCACAGAAGTCCACTGGAATTGCTACTGGTTTTGATTATGTAGTTTCTGGATTCTCAGATCCTCACTTTCTGTCACCTTCTGCTTTGTTGTAAACTTATAAAATGATATTATTATTATTATTATTATTTAGATTGTGTTACCGATGTTGTTCAGTAGGTCCAATTTTGAGAACCCTTTCTACTAATCATGTACATTGTAAAAGACTGTGCTTGCCCTGAAGATTTTACTGCATGGACAAAATGAATTAGCAGAACATGTGATGCATATGTTACTGAGCTCATTTTCAGAAGACTGTGAGATCCAATTTATTAATGCAAATGGCAAGTTTTCCTTAAGGTAAACCAAGGGGAAAAATTGTAATATTTGAGGGACAGACAAAATAAACATTTACTAAACTAAACCCCCATCAGTTTAGAGAAATTACTATCTCTGCTTCACTCCTTCTGAGGGTGGGGATGTCTCAATGAAGCCTGCCTCTGGGACTGATATGTCTTTGCAAGAACTGTGACTCAAAGAGCAAATTGTTGTTTTATTTTCCTCATGTGTGCTGTGCTAAACATAATAAGGCTAAAGCTGCTAAGTTACATTCTGTAAGTCATAAATAATAAGAGTAATCAGGAGTAGATGCAGCCCCAGTCTGTATGGAAGTGGGGGCTTCACATTACTAGTCCCAGCTTTAAAAGAGAAGCCAAAGTCCTACCTTCTGCAGTGCTCTCTACTCAGTAAATCCTGGGGTGCTCAATGTAATGGAAATTCTCCAGAGACTAAGCCACAGTGAAACTGAGTGCAGAAAGTATCCTTCAGATAAAGCTGGTTCATAAAACAGAATAATTAGACAGCTGAGAAAACATCCTGCAATGAGTTCATAGTGTTCTAGGACTCGATGCTATAAAAAGATCTGTATCAGTGTATACCTTCTTCCAGATAATTGGGGGGTTATAATATTGAACTACCCTCCAAACTAGAGTTAATATATAGTACTACACTATACATTTCTTTGAAATAGCAATTCTTGCTTGCTCACCCCTCCGTAAGTTTTATTTTTCCTTTTGAGTTTATCCGTCTATATTTTGTTGGATTTACATTTGCGTTTCAAAGTTTTCCATTTCCTCAGTATTTATTATCTAGGTTTCTCTTAAAAGAAAACAAAAATAAAACAAAAAATACCCTTACTGGTATTTAAAAGTGTTCATTAATACATGTATAGAAAAGACAGTGATTTGATTCTTGTATGAAATGACTAGATTATGTCTACAGACTTCAGTTAAGTCCCTTCTCATCTAGCTCAAGGAGTTAGTCTCAAAACCAAATCCAGTACATTTAATAGTCAATGCATAGCCTTTATTCATAGCAGAATATGAAAAGAAATCAAAACAAGTTCTGACAGAGAGAGCATGATGAAAGCAGTGCTGTGCACAGATATTTGCTGCCTTTAGCTATCACAGTGATTCCTTTCTTCTAGCCTGGATTGAAAACACACATGTTTGGCAGGCTTGTTCTGAATTTTTGTTCCATGAGTCCCAGCTGTGATTTCACTTTGGGTAATGAAATATAAAAATTACAGATAGAGATATTAGATAGGCAGCATTTTCCAATAGATTAAACAAGGAAAAGGAATTCGCAAGCATGGACCATATGTTGCTGCTGCCTTTGGTCTCCTTGAGACAGCAAATGAGTTTCTGCTGCATCTGCACTATGATCTGAGCAAGGCCACGAGCTCAGGCTTGAGTTCAAACTTCACAAACATGTGCAGTTCCGAAACTCAGAAAACTCAAGTCTTGCAAACAAGCATCAAAATGCTGTTGTGGTTTGGTTTTGTTCTTTTTTTTTTTTTTTTTTTTTTTTTTTTTTTTTTGTTAGTGGACCATCATATCCTTCCTAGATGGGCTCTCATGTTGTCTATTGAAAGGATGGATATGATCTGAAAGATGCTGAGCTCGGGCTCCTTGTAGGACAGTGTGAACCCCTATATGTATATATCCTGTAGAGAATAAACATGAATGCATAGAGCTGCATCAGAGAATATGTTGAGCTTTCTGGCTTACCCCTGTAAGGAAGCAGAGAGATTGTATCTGTTCCTTCTTTCATCTGTGTTTTCTGTAATGTGCTTTCTACATCTACTTGTTTATGCAGTGCCTGGCAGAGTGAGGATTTAATTGTAACTCTGGGCTTTGTGTTTCTGAATGATAACTACATAAATTGTATAGGCATAGCAGTTGCTTGAATTCCTTGTATGTTTTTTTAGGTAGAGAGTGAAAAATAAATAACTTTGGAAACACCCAGTTGGAAATGATTCTTACTGATTTATACAGGAATGGAGTTCTCTGCAGGAAACATAGGACTTACTTACCTTTAGTTTCTCTTTCCTTTACCCTTCCAGGAACTGAAGAATCAAATAATTTTTGGGTGCCCTTGATATCATTAAAGAAGGTGTCCACATGCCAGTTAAGTGTTGAATTGTCCTTCAGATGTGATTTTCTCTTTTTGTCTTTTCAATGGCAATAGAAAATACAAATGAAAAAGTGAACAGGTATGAAAGAACAGCTAAGCAAATGAATAAATTTTACTAATTCAAGATTCAAAGTGAAATGCAAAGATAACTCTGGTGAGCTCATGAAAATATGGTGATCAAAAGAATTTGGGAAAGCTTTTCTTTGCTTTAATACATGAAAGTTAATCATAATAGCAATCAATCTTCAGCTGCAGTAAGACCAGTGATTTTTATGGTATTGTGTGTTGACATTATGACCTCCTTAGATGTCTAGACTCACCTGTGGCTCTTTGCAATCTTCATTTAGTGTGCCTCAGGTATTTGACTGAACTCAAGCCTTATGGAAATTCACACAGCAAGTGTGGTGTAAATAAAGAGTGCATTCTCAGAACTGTTGTCTGCCGATGTGAATGAATTCAGAATATTAAGAAGTATTTTGCTGTAATGACAGTTAAAAACATGATAACGACAACAACCCAAAAGGACAGGATCTTCAGCTGGTTTTCCTAGTCCTATAGCAACATCTCCGTACTAAGTTGATGGGCATTCTAAGACTGAGGATAGAGGATCTACTTCCTTATGTTTTAGGAGAGGTATGAAATGGAAGAAGGTAATAACTGGTACCTCAGCTTTTAAACATAGACTAGCAATTTCTAAATGAGTTTCTTCATCCCTCCTTCTAACAGATAGCAACTAACCACACAGACCTTTTTAGCCTGGTACTACTCTGCAAATCATTATTATCTACTTGTGAACAACAATGCTATGGACTGGTATGATCCATTTCTGGAGATGACAAACCATTGGCATCTCTGTGTCTTGTACCTACATGTAGTCTCAGAAAATCATGTGATAATTTATATATAAAATTGCTACTTAATCTTCACTGCACTCCAGTAAGGCAGGCAAGAATCATCATCCCATCTGACAGGTAAGGTAACAAACAGAAGAAAAGTGATGTGCACACAATCTCCAACCCAGTCTGTGACAGAGTTACAACTCAAACTAATCCAGGTTGTTTCAAGCTACAAAATCAATTCACAGGGCAATACTGACTGAGCAACCCAATGTCACAAAGGCCTGTCATTCCACACCATACCGCTGCCGCAAGTTTGATAACAGTTCGGTATTGTTACCTGTGATACAGTAACACTTGGATAACTCCATATTTTGTTATAGAATTTTTAGTCATTACAAAGAAGAAATGTTTCTTTCCACTTTGTGCTAGATGGATTCAGGGGCATTGAGGATAACAATGTCACTAAGGTTAATTATATTTTATATGTTTTTACTGAAGGCAATTTAATTTGGGGTTACCTAGAGGAAAGAAGAAAGGACAACAATCAGTCATGCAGCATAGCTAAGATTATCCAGCTTTTTATTCTGCATACTGAAAGCTCACCTGGTCTGTGAGAAATCACATTTCTCTGTGACCCAAAGGACATCATAAAAAAACCTATCAGGTTAGCTCCTACTGTTGAATAACTGTCACAAGGATAAAGGAGAAGAGAATCCAGGATAGCAGGATTTTTCACTGTATTACCATTTCTGACGTCGCTTTTGTCCAGATACATTCAATAGTATAAATAAGAGAAGAGAAGAGAAGAGAAGAGAAGAGAAGAGAAGAGAAGAGAAGAGAAGAGAAGAGAAGAGAAGAGAAGAGAAGAGAAGAGAAGAGAAGAGAAGAGAAGAGAAGAGAAGAGAAGAGAAGAGAAGAGAGGAGAATGGAGGAGGCATATTTTATTTAAAACAGCTGAGGAAATGCAATTCTCTTTAAATAATTGAACAATGCCTTTTACCATGAATAAAAGCAGTGAAAGGATGCACACAGCCACCTTCCTCTGCGCTAAAGAGTTAACGTTGTCAAAGCTAATTTTGTGCTTTTGAGATTGCAGGGATGTAAAGCCAGAGCTGGGAAGGACAGATAATTTTTATGCCAAATTAAGGATGACTCTAAACCTAGTGACCTTTAAATGGGATGTGAAAATCAAGGATAATTGAGTGGCATGTCTGCTAATTATTTAAAGGAATTAATAATTCAGAAATAGAGAACTAACTCTGACCTGGTCTACAACTTGAGGGGCATATATCCAATTTTGAGATTCCATCATCTGTCTTGTGACCTCTACTTGAGGTTTTCTCAGTTCAGCCTAAGATATACGGGATAAATTAGAGTACTGGAAAATATGGCAAAGGTCAACTTGTAATTGTTGTTCCTATAAGACAGAGAAGCTCAGAGCTGTCACTGCAGCAGCAGACATCAAGTAATTGGGGACAGGGAAGATACAGCTTCAGCTGTGCATTGGAGGTACCTGACCACAGAATGATGGGGCAGTTGGACATCTCTGGGCAGCATCCCAGTGATAGCCCATCATTGCAGTTTGCTTGTTAACACTGGTCCACATTTCTATCTACAGGTATGTGCGAAATATGAGGATGAGGTAGAGTATGTTGATGGGTAGGGATTCATCTGTACAGATGTCTATCTTGATCGTATATACATCCAAGGCTCCTTTTATAAGCAATATAGTGAAGGGGTCATTCTGTGCATAATTAACATGGTCTTAATGTAGATGCAGAAATAGTTCAGATTAATTAATCTAAATCACTACAAATTTATCTCTATAGGAGTAAAAAACCTGGAGGTGATCAATGTTTTGAAGATATTTAACTGTGGATTAATCTTACAGAAGTTGAAGAGATCATATAAGGACCTTGTTAACATGCATATAGATTTGGCTGGGGCATGCAGAAAAAATTATGCAGACTACAGAAAAACTTAACCCTTCCCTGACTTTTTCTTTTTAAACATAGGACTTTGCTTGTCTTCTATGTATTAGTGTGGGGATTGAATAAAATGGTTTGAGAATGTCAGAGCAAGTTCACTCTTTATTTTAACTAACCTTGAATAACATGTTATGCCTAGTTCTGTTTCAGTCCTCTTCATGATCTAAGCATCCCTGGGACAAGTCAGACAAGATGTTACACACATGCAAAACAGTAGGCATGAATTTCAAACTTTCTATGCCAATGGTATTTAACATGTCTGAAAAACTAGGATAGGATTTTTTTAATGGCTGCAGCTGGAAATTCTCTTTCTTCAAGGAATATCCCATTCAAAAAATCCTATGGTCTACCTACCACAATGAATTAGCTAGGATAAATAGTGGAACTAGTGTAGCTATGTAGTGAGATATTTAGGCTAATTAATGTTGGTATTTCTGCACAGCTCTGCACTGTATCATGTATACATGTCCTGTGAGACACATTAATTTGGTGGGATTCAACTCACAGATGAAAGTTTTTAAATGTAGGTGCATGTGTGTGAACTATCTATCGAAGCTGTTACAGTTGGTGGAGATCTAGTCAATACACTGGAATTAGGGTAGTATCTTAAACAATGTGGATGCTTCCAGTCGATCATCTGAACAGTTAGTAGACTCAAATGTCTGTACTGGCTAGATGGATATGGGCTGTACTGAAAGTTTCAACAGATCACATGTAGATATATGCATTTTGACACCTACATTTAAATGTCTTAATCCGGAAGTTGAACTGCATCCATGATGTACATATGCCTTAATTTACCCATCCAGAAAAGCAGTCAGCATAATTCTTGTCCTTAGAAACACACATGAAAGGGATGAGAAGGAATACTTAACTCATCTAAGAAGGGATTTATGTAATTAATATTTACAAACACACAAAAAATCTCACTATATATTCATTAAAATTGCAACAACTTCTATCAGTCTAAAGCTCTCCATAGATCACACACATGTGACAAAAAATTTGAAGAATAAAGTGCTTGTGTCTCAACAGATATTTTCATACCTGTTGACATGGTGGATCCCCCTGGGGGAGCATATGAAGGAATTTGTGTACTCCAGGAAGGTGATAGGTTGCAGAGATGTAACACAGCATGAAGTGGCGTACAAAACTCAATACTATAATTTGATCCCTATACCCAAAGCGCAAAAAATCAATATGCACACCGTATAGAAATGTTACAAGTTTCTTTCCTCTAATACTAGTAAACCTTTCTCTCTATAAAAGCAAAAAACCACACAACACCAAAGAGCTCTAATGAATAACTAGAGTGTGGATCTGTCTTTTGTTCCCAGCTACTGTCACAGAGGACTGTTTGGGTTTTTTTTTCTCTCTCCAAGGCCCAGAAGTCATATTTCAGTTTCGAGTTTCTTTTATCTTTAAGATTCCAAGTAGATATATTTGATTCATAAATTCATTCAGAAAAGACTTTTGTTGGCTCATGCTTCAGTAGCAGTATGTGTTATTTGCTCAGCAGGAACAAATAGTTCTCGTAGACTGAAATTCAGTAACTCTTCATAAGGACTTTACAGAAAAATATTGAAATTAGATTGAGGAATTGTTGGACCTGAGGTGGGATTAGTCTTCCTCTGCTCATACACAACATTTTGTTGCTCTAAATGCTACATGCATGCAGTATATGTGAAGCAGGCAAAAGAACACTAAAGAGAACAGAACTGGCAGAAATAAATCTGTTGTAATGAGATTCGCAATTGTTGTATGACTATGCCACCAGGGATGTATTGCTGTGTTATTGCTGCCCTCTATCCTCTCTTTGATTTTGAACGAGAGATCAGTTTTGTTAAAATGGTAGGTTAGATTTGCTGATAAGCCTCTGTACTCCATCCTTCTGAACTAGATACGAAGACATTTTTATCAGTGAATTAAAATTGTTAATGGCTATTGTGGGTGGAAGCAAGCAATAGGAGTAGGGCAAACAGGGAGTTTCTTTTATTTGTTGCAGTATGCCCATACTATGGGCAGGTCAGATAAAGGCATTTAAATGCCTTATTCTTTGTCCCAGAGATGTCCCCAAAACTCCTATGCCCCAGATTTTGCTAAATCCCTGGGATATGCAGCTCAGGTGTGAGTTAAGCCATTACATATCAACACATCAACAATTCCTTTTTTTTGGAATGACTGAAGCACATGTCCTTGTGTAAGAATAGGGCAGTCCAGTTTTACAGTGGGAACTTCTGTCTGTGAGAGCTGTGCTGACTTCATCACTGAAAAAACATCATAGTGGGAACAGATCTCTTAACTGAAGTCTCCCATTTTGCAAATAAGTTTTTTTTTATCTATAGAAGACATAAAGAACCATTTAACCCCTTCCCCACTTAAAAATAGTTATCAAGAACAACTGCTGAACTGTACACCTTGGCTTCCCCAGATCACTCACTCTCAAATTTCCTTTTTCTCATTTCTCACATGCTTCTCATTTTGTTTATTTTCTGTTTTTTTCTGTTTCACTTGGACATTAAGTACATTGATCTTAAAAGCATTATTGTGAGATGGACTTAATACCCTGAAAGTGATTTCTGCTGTTTATTAAAGATCTTTGTTTACCTCTCCAAAGAAATATTAAGGATACTCTAATACAAGCATAACATCATCTATTTAATGCAATTTTTTGAGCAGACATCGAGAGGAAAATGTTCCCTCAGTAGTCCTGGACTCTCCAAGATAGTTTCAAAACATGGAACATGACTGGTACTCAAAAATTCTACTCTGAAATTTGACATTTTTCCACCATAGAGAACCAAACCAAACCAAACCAAAACAATAACATCATTATAAAGACATAACATGTTTTTAAAATCCATAAGGATATGTCTTCCCTTTGAATTTCTTCTACCTGGTCCTTCACATGCACCCTGAGAGAACTACACCATATATTGCAACATAATGTCAATGGTCCCCAGAATGTCATGCTCCTGCTCTTTCTAATGCAATATGGATAATTCCCAATGAAATATTAACATTAAAGGTCCAAGCAGACCATATGAGTTGGAGCTCACTGAAGTGAGTGTCTAAACTATTTATTCAGATGCTGCAAACCAAGCTCTTGCTGCATTGGATACATTTGCTTCCTCTTGTTTCCTGGTCCAAAGATTCATCACAGAAAGGATAAAAAAATGACAAAAGTTGTTGTTTTAAACTGAAACTGAGATTTAGGAAAACAATTAAGAGCTCTGTCCAAACTGCCAATATGCAAATATTTTACTCTATAACATATCCTTGAGCAGTTATCTCTTCAATGAAGGAAAAAAAATATTGGTTTACATATTAGCAATGATCACAGAATCACAGAATCATCTAGGTTGGAAAAGACCTTGAAGATCATCCAGTCCAACCATTAGCCTAACATTGACAGTTCTCAACTATATCGTATCCCTAAGCACTATGTCAACCCGACTCTTAAATACCTCCAGGGATGGGGACTCCACCACCTCCCTGGGCAGCCCATTCCAATGCCTGACTACCCGTTCTGTAAATAAATGCTTCCTAATATCTAGTCTAAACCTTCCCTGGTGCAACTTGAGGCCATTACCTCTTGTCCTATCACTCATTACTTGGTTCAAGAGACTCATCCCCCCTCTCTGCAACCTCCTTTCAGGTAGTTGTAGAGGGTGATGAGGTCTCCCCTCACCTCCTCTTCTCCAGACTAAACAACCCCAGTTCCCTCAGCTGTTCCTCGTACGACATGTGCTTCAGACCCTGCACCAGCTTCGTTGCCCTTCTCTGGACACGCTCGTGTCATTCAATGTCCTTTTTGTAGTGAGGGGCCCAAAACTGAACACAGTAATCGAGGTGCGGCCTCACCAGTGCCAAGTACAGGGGCAAGATCCCTTCCCTGTCCCTGCTGGCCACGCTGTTTCTGATGTAACTCTTATCAGGAAAAATGTTGCTGTATTGCAGTGAATTTCATTGAATATTGCAGTGAATTTCACTGAAAAACACGGAGTTTTTCAGTGACTTTAGGGTATGTATATAGGGATTGAGAAAACACCTATTGACTAGTTTATTGCTTCAGAGTTACTGAAAGGTTATGTTTTATTTACTAATTTGAATTTTTAGTATCAGTGAACAGAAAACTTTTTGTTTTAAGTTATTCTGAATGCAGTTGTATTTGAGCAACCTCTGGAGAAATAATGGCTGAGGAAGGCAATCTTTAAAGTACTTCATTTTGCAGGTAGTAAAATGTGTTCCAATATTAAAATTGTCACAATGATAATTAACATGATAAAATGTTTTAATGAAGGGGAAAAATGAATAGCTGTGCTACAAAATACTGCTGCAACAAGATGGATATTGCTGATATTGTCAAGGATTTGCTTTGTAACAGTGATCTGCCTGTCTTCTTTCATTAGCACAAAATAGTGGTTTGAAATGACAGATGCTCGCCAATAGTGTCTCATATAAGACAGCATCAAGTTAAAAGGAATAAATTTAATTTTGGTCTAATTTCTTGAAGTAGGCTGAAAAAAGGGGTGACTGATGTACTTAAAGCCCCAGGGACAAACTCTTAGAGGTCTGTTTCAAAATGTGGCTCTTGCACAGACTTTCCATGTAACACTGGTAAGTCTTTTTCTTTTGGAATTTCTTCTCATTCTGTAAATGATCTGTTATGTGAAAAGAGTACTTCTTTCCTCCACTGCTTGTCCATATGGTCTATAAATTTATTTTATCGGGACTTTCTCTCACCATGCAAGTTCAATGTTTAAGATAGCAGGGTTAATAAGTACAATTATGTGAACACATTCAACTTTGTAACAGGAATATTTTCAGGCTGTGAATATCAGCAATCAAGCTTTGCCAGTATCATTTTGTTCTTCATGTATGCATGTGTAATAATATGTCTTTAGCATGTGATCTTTCATGAATGGTGGGAATGATCTTCAAAAAAATTGAAAATTTGAATTATTCATGGAAGTGATTCCTGCAACAAAATGTACTTAACAACAGTGTTGGGTGCTTGGGCCGGGAGAGTTATGAGATCTTGAAATAAGAGTGCACTGAGTGCATTTTATCTGGCCAGATTAGGCATGGGTCTAAATGAGTACTTCCTATGTGCCACTTAAATTAAATGGAGGGAAACTGGTGCTCTTAAGATGCAACTCATCCTTCCCCAAAAATAAATGTTTATAATAGAACTCCAAAAATTTCCATATCTCTTTCAAAAAGAAAACCTTTGAATGACAAGTTCAAATGTAAATGTAAATGTGTGTATTGTACGCTTTTTGGTCAGGTGAGTGCTATTCCAAATGGCAACTGCAGGCCTGTGTCAGCGGACAAGGTAAAAATACTTTCAATTCTGGGGTCATCCTCATCCCTCCCAAGTCAATGGCATAACAGAAAAATGCAAGAACCCTTTCATTCCTGGCTTTGGACCAGGTCTTCTTCAGAATGAGTCAGCTAGCCTTGAGTTAGCTCTGATCCTTACATTATTAAGACATAATGATACAGCTTTTAAATATAAAGCCTATGAAAAATTGTATATAAGGATTGTATATAAGAATTGTATATAAGCAGCTTGTTGGAAGATAAAGATACGATCTTTGGTAGAATATAAAAAATAAACATCATACTGAAAATAAGTCATAGAATCATAGAATCATTCAGGTTGGAAAAGACCCTTGGGATCATCGAGTCCAACCATCAGCCCTACTCTACAAAGTCCCTACACTATATCCCCCAGCATCTCATCTAAACGACCCTTAAACACATCCAGGGATGGTGACTCCACCCCCTCCCTGGGCAGCCTATTCCACTCTCTGACCACTCTTTCTGTGAAAAATTTTTTCATAATGTCCAGTCTGAACCTACCCTGTTGCAGTTTAAAGTCATTCCCCCTTGTTCTGTCACTAATCACCTGTGAGAAGAGACCAGCACCAACCTCTCTACAATGTCCTTTCAGGTAGTTGTAGAGAGTGATGAGGTCTCCCCTCAGCCTTCTCCTCCTCAAACTGAACAGTCCCAGTTCCCTCAATCTCTCCTTATAGGATTTGTTCTCCAGGTCCTTCACCAGCTTCGTTGCCCTCCTCTGCACTCGTTCCAGCACCTCGATATCCCTCTCATATTGAGGTGCCCCAAACTGGACACAATACTCAAGGTGTGGCCTCACCAGTTCAGAGTACAGGGGGACTATCACCTCCCTACTTCTGCTGGTCACACTATTTCTAATACAAGCCAGGATGCCGTTGGCTTTCTTGGCCACCTGGGCACACTGCTGGCTCATGTTCAGCTGCTTGTCAATTAGAACCCCCAGATCCTTCTCTTCCAGACAGCTCCAGCCACACCTTCCCAAGCCTGTAGCTATGCAGGGGGTTGTTGTGGCCCAAGTGCAGGACCTGGCACTTGGCCTTGTTGAAGCTCATCCCGCTGACGTTGGCTCACCGATCCAATCTATCCATCTCTCTGTAGAGCCTCCTATCTTCATGCAGATCAACACTCCCGCTTAACTTGGTGTCATCTGCGAACTTACTGATGACACACTCTATGTCCTATCGAGATCATCAATAAAGATGTTGAACAGAAATGGTCCCAACACTGAGCCCTGAGGAACACCACTTGTGACCAGCCGCCAGCTGGATTTAAATCCATTGACCACCACTCTCTGGGACCAGCCATCCAGCCAGTGCTTGACCCAGCAGACCGTTCGCTCATTCAGGCCGTGGGCAGCCAGTTTTTCTATGAGAATCCTATGGGGAACTATGTCGAATGGTTTTTGAAAATTCACCTAGATAATATCGACAGCTTTTCCCCCGTCCAATAGTCGGGTCATCTTGTCATAGAATGAGATCAGGTTTGTCAGGCAGGACCTGCCCTTCATAAACCCATGCTGACTAGGCCTGATCCCCTGGTTGTCCATTATATGACTTTTAATGGCACTCGAGATGACCTGCTCCATAACCTTCCCTGGCACCGAGGTCAGACTGACAGGTCTATAGTTTCCTGGATCCTCCTTCCTGTCTTTCTTGTAGATGGGTGTCACATTTGTCACCCTCCAGTCCAATGGGACCTCCCCAGTTAGCCATGATTTCAGGTAAATCATGGAAAGTGGCTTGGCGAGCACATCTGCCAACTCTTTCAACACCCTTGGGTGTAACCCATCTGGTCCCACAGACTTGTGTGCATCCAAGTGGTGTAGCAGGTCCCTGACTACCTCCTCTTCAACTGTGCTGACCTCAGTCTGCTTCCCCTCCCCATCTCCCAGTTCATGAGGCTGGGTGTCCAGGGAACAGCCAGTTCCACTGCTAAAAACTGAGGCAAAGTAGGTGTTGAGCACCTCAGCCTTTTCCTCATCCTTAGTTACCATGTTTCCCTCTGCATCCAATAAAGGAGGGAGATGTTCCCTAATCCTCCTTTTGCTGTTAAAGAATTTATAGAAACATTTTTTATTATCCTTAACAGCTGTAGCCAAGTCGAGCTCTAGCTGCACTTTGGCTCTCCTAATGTTCTCCCTGCATAACTTCACTACATCTTTATAGTCTTCATGAGACACCTGCCCCCTCTTCCAAAGGTCATAGATTCTCCTTTTCTTGAGATCCAGCCAAAGGTCCCTGTTTAGCCAGGCCAGTCTCCTTCCCCGTCTGCTTGTTTTTCGGCACGTGGGAACAGCCTGCTCCTGTGCCTTTAAGACTTCGCTCTTGAAGTATGTCCATCCTTCCTGGACTCCCATTTCCTTCAGGGCAGCCTCCCAAGGGATTTTGTTAATCAGTCTTTTGAACAGGTCAAAGTCTGCCCTTCGGAAGTCTAAGGTGGCAGTTTTACTAACCCCTCTCTTTGTTTCTCCAAGGATTGAAAACTCAATCATCTCATGATCACTGCACCCCAGACGGCCTCCAACCTTTACTTCCCCCACAAGCTCTTCCCTGTTCACAAGAAGCAGGTCCAGGAGGGCACCTTCCCTGGTCGGCTCACTCACCAGATGTGTGAGGAAGTTATCCTCAACACATTCCAGGAATCTCCTGGATTGTTCCCTCTCTGCTGTGTTGTGATCCCAGCAGATACCCGAAAGGTTGAAGTCCCCCACAAGAACAGCGGCAAGTGACCATGAGATATCTCCCAACTGTTTATAGAAAGCTTCATCCACCTCACTGCTTTGGTTGGGAGGTCTATAGTAGACTCCCACAGCAAGATCTGCTTTATTGGCCCTTAACCTAATCCAAACACTCTCAACCCCGTTATCACCATACTTGATTTCTGAGCTCTCATAGCATTCTCTAACATACAGGGCCACTCCACCACCTCTCCTTCCCTGTCTATCCCTCCTGAAGAGCTTGTAGCCATCGATTGCAGCACTCCAGTCATGTGAGGCATCCCACCACGTTTCTGTTATAGCTACTATGTCATAGTTCTCGTGCTGCATCATGGCTTCAAGCTCCCCCTGTTTGTTGCTCATACTGCCGGCATTGGTATAGATGCACTTGAGATGAACTAATGAATCCAACACCTTTTTGTGAATGTGGGCCCCATTCCAGTCACATAAAACCTGGGGTAAATTTTGACAAAAGTAGATATTTGCAATAAGAATTATAAAAAAAAATGAATCTTCTAGAGTTGAGACTTTACCATGTGTATTGAAAAGAGATTTTTCTCTCCTTTATAAAAACTAAAATAATCTCTGAAGTTCAACAAAAATAATTGAAAGTCTAAATTAATCTGCAGAGCGAGAAACAGTTATAAACAACTGTATTTCATATAGTAAATTTAAGTTGGGACAAATCATAAATGTGTTTGGATAAAAATATGATTAAAAAAATTGTTGCTAAAAAAGACAATACATTAATCAAAACAAAATGTAAAAAACCCTACAGTAGCAGACTAGAGAACGTGATCTGGAGGGAAAAATTAGAGGAATATCATCTAGGTCATAATATTAATCTAGATAATGGAGAATTAAAAAAGTTAAAAGAGGAACCTTGGATGTGATCTATGTTTAATTCAAAACCATCGAAGGAAGTGAAGTGCATGGGTAATGTAGCAGTAATGATGTCTGGAATGTGCAAAGACACTAATTGCAGTATTCTTTGCTAATTAAAGAACCTATAATTATAGCACAAGGATGTTGAAAACTATCTTGTTACAACACTAAGACAATGCCATGTAAATTACTTCTTCTATGCTCACAAAGGTGGAGCTTCGTTTTCACATGCACTAATCACAGATGTCAGGCCCTTTACTAATTAAATAAACAGACATATAAGCTGGTGATCAAATGAATTTATATAGAGGAAGACAGGAACAGATTTTGTTGCTTCTCCATTCCCTTCTGATCACTATGCCATTTGAGCTGAAAGAGCAACCAGATTCACAGATACGTGCCTGTAGTTTTTTTTCCCCTTCTATGTATAACACACATTCGTATCTGAATTGCTGTAGAAAAAGGGTCAGGAACTCATACCGTATCTTGCAAATTTTCATACATTTTCTCACTGTTTCTTTCTTAAATTCCTTTTCTTCACATAGTGATCCATGTCTCTGCTGTCATTTTCAGCGGCTTCCTTTTACATTTCTGGAACTAAATCAGCTCAATATACTTTTGTTATTCCTTTCTAATATCAGTAGAATCATCCAGAGAAATTAAGTTGGGGAAAAAAAGTTTTCATTCTTACTTTTACATGAGGATGTTGAATCAATATGATTGATGTGGGAAATGCTCAGATTCCTTATAATTCGTTGATGGAGGCCAGGTGACTTAAAGGTCACTTGTGGGACATAGCATTAATGTAATTCTCTTCCTTGGACTGAGTGACAAACAATTATCTCCATGCTAGGATTTAATTGGGTTGATATCTAGTGTTCTAGCACTGACAGCTGCCCCCAGGATGAATATTTTTTGATATATGCAATTACATGCCATCATGAGATTGTTGGTGATTAATGTCAGCCCTTCAGAACTGTCACCCAGAAAAGGAAATAAAGGCAAAGACTAGTGTTCAGGCCTGAAAATATAATGAAGACCCTGGAGCCTTCAATGTGGCTTTTTGATAAAAGCATGGTTTCTTGACTTACCTCAGGGCAACGGTGTTGTAGATTTAAGAGAAGCCTTTTATTCAGAGTTTGATTAGGTCTCCATTTGTTATATTAGTGATCTCAGTAGGAAACACCTAACTCCTTTTGAAAAGGTGTCAGAGGAACTAAGAGAAGTAAATGAGAACTTAATTGGACACATGAGAATCATGTATAAGCTTAGCAATGAAAGAAAGATAATTGTATCCAGCAAGAGAAATACCTCATGTCTCCAGAGTTTGCGTGAGATAGATTATAGCAATGGTGGGCATCATTAACTAATGATATACAACCACAGTGCAGTGAGCAGTTGATTACCTTGTATGGGAATGTAATCTGTGTCACAGACCAAGCAATGTCGATTTTTTAAAGGAATCAACCTAGAGACTTGATTTTAGAAAAATCTCAGTGATCGCCCTGGATGCAGTATCCTGGGAAACGTTTGCCCGTGTGATCCTTACAAGTCAGACTTGTTTGGTTTGTACTTCTGTTAGCCTGGGATGAACATAGTTTATCTTCTGCTTTGATATCTGTGACTTACTGAGCACTTCTTATTATGCTGTTGTTGGAAAGAGAGGATATGTCCCAATAAACATGTGTGCAGGACTTCCAGGAGATGCCCTCTCCTCCCATAGCATCCTCTTTTTTCTCTTCTGTGGCAGACAGCCACAACAGCAGATCCCTACCATGGTTTTGCAGATTTGGGAAAATATATTTAGCTGTTTGGATTAAATTAACTGCTGGCATTGCTATTTTCTCCTCCTCCAGAAAAAAGGTGGAAGTATTCCATGAATCAGATTTATTTTTCCAGTTACCAAATAGATATAGAGAGTTAAAGCCTTTTATTATCATGTTCCCCATTTCCACTTCAGTTCTTTGAGACTGTGTTCATGAAACTATTAATTCTTTCTTTTCATAATAATTTAAACTTATGGAACTACCTGTGTTTGTCACTGTATTCTCTAACTCTTCCACTTATTCTCAAGGTTCTCCTCTGAGTTCTCTGTTTTTCTTATTTTTTCAACTGTTGTTTGAAGATTAGAAACCAGAATTCTAGAAATTCAGAACTTTTTAGTTAGAGTAAGTCCTGTATCTTTTACAAAAGTGGAAAAAAGCAAACTGTGTGCTTTCCATGCTACCAGTTTATGTTACATCAAGTGGGATCACGAAGATGACAGCAATTTTTTATAAACAGTCAAGAAATTTCAAGATTTCTGTTATGCTAAAATGTTCAATGAATCATTGTACAACACAAACAATGGAGAAATAACAACTGAAGAGTCAGGTGATGAAAATCATTCAAACAAACAATTAGACTGAATTATGGTCCAATTAAATGTTTGAGCTCTTAACAATCATAGATACATTTTTGAAGAGAGAATGTCATTTATGCACACTTTTCAAATGAAAAAAACAAAACAAAGTTTTCCAAAGGAATTTATAATGAACAGTTTTCCCAACACTAATCAAACTCACCATGAGTAAACTCATTTATGTTAGTCAGTAAGGACTGAGTCAAAAAAGCTGATACAAAACTGCTTTATTGACTGTGTTCTAATTAATCATCATTGGGTGACACAATCCTATTGGCACAACATAACAGCTGATGCTATCTGTCTTGAGTTTCTTGAAGGTACCAGTCTTCACTGGAATGACAGGAGTGTTTTCACTCCTTTTAGGGTTAGAGATGAACAACTATTGGTATGATCTAAGTTTCTGAAATACATGAAGCACCTCAGACTGGTGATGGTATTGAGGGTATAACCTGAAATGCTGTAGAGAGAAAATTACTTTCAGTGTTATGTAACTTACTTTTAATTCTTTATGCATAAGAAGCCAAGGACAGTCACATTCTCAATGTGTTTAAAAAATTTACTGTACACTATAATTCATAGGAATTAGCATACCTAAATCATGTAACAGATGTCCTGGAAATTTTTCAGATGTCATTTAATCTTCAACACGTCTATTCAGCATTCTGCTGTCTACAGTATTAGAGCAAAAGATCTCATGTTCTATGACAAAAATAGACAAAACTTTACTACACTGTTGAAAAAACAGTGTGGTTCAGATTCTTATTTCTAAAGAATAGATGGCCCTTCAAATTTCAAATTAGTTAGCATTTCTATTTTATTTTTTTGTTGTTATCTTTTTTACTTGCTTTTTAGAATGAGATAGACACAGCAAATACAGGAATGGTAATCTGCAGTTAACAATCTCATTATTTATTAATTATACTTGTAAAGGTAATCAGTATAATATATACATAATGGACAAGTAATTTGGTTACACAATTATTTATTTATAGAGTCAGCATAGCTGGTCCATAAGTATGCAGTATTATGGTTTCCATTCTTAATACCATGTTACTAGGAAAATACATCACTGTGTAAACAACACTGTGTGTAATTAGCTTGGCTGCAATCCACAGGTTTCTTACACTATATCTATATCACAGCAATAGACTAACCGCAGATTGAGATGTGTAAACTGAGAAGTGTGAGGAGAGAAATGTGATGCAGAGACACCAGTTTTGTCTCTCCTGCCCAAAAGTACTTGGAGCAGGAGTCATGCTATGCTGTGCCGGGCTGTATAGAGGAGAAGCATGTAATGCTTCAGGCACAGGATAAGAAATAGCAGGGCAGCTTTCTTGCTGTCTAGCCTGGACTATAAGTGCCTGCTGTACTCTATGAGCACCTGTGGTGGATCTCGTTACCTCACCGTGGGAAAAGTAACTGAGTGTACCTTTCTCTTCACCTTGGTGTTTATTTTAATATGCAACCAATTTTTTTTCTTCCCACCTAGATTTACCTCAAGGTATATGTAACAACTGCCAAGGAAGTCAATGGAAACTGCACTTTTATATTTGGAGGCAGGACAGAAGCCTTGTCTTTTACTTGTAGTTGAAGAAGTTTCAAGTTTTCTGAGATTGTTTCTGAATATATGTATATCTTAGCCCCCAAAAGCTATTTGCAGTAAGGTTTGATTTGTATGAGTAAGACAAGAAGTCAGAGAATCACATTATTTTCCAGAAAATACAGACATTCAAACAGATCTCCCTTGTTTGCATCATCAAAGAACCTGGCCTAGTAGTAATAATATCTGTGTGCATAAGGTACCTGGTTTTCCTTGAATATTTATAGTGAGACAAGATGTTTTCATCCATTTTTACATATTGGAAAAAAAAAAAAAATCCCTCAAGGGGAAAGGAAAGAATTATGAACTCAGGTTGTGTAATTATACATAATCTCTTTGACTCCAAGTTAGGTACATTGATTCACACTGGCTCAAGACCTATCCACTAATTTTTATGTTAACTTGTCTAATGCAGACCCTGAAGACTTTTTTGTAGCATTTGCCAGTATTTCAAGGTGTTTGCATGAATTTTAATGTTTATTAAAATCAGGTTTTAATCATAGCTAGAGTTAGCTACACTATGGGAGGTAGCTTTGATACTTTTAATCCACAATTCTGCTAATATACAACAGTCACCTCAAGTTACCTCCTCCTAGTCAATGTTTTGCATATTCTTGACAATATAATGACATTTTAATTGACAATGCATATCTGAGGCTTCCTGACATCTTTATATTGTACATCTTCCGCTCATTGCTCACTTATTTCTCATAATTTGCTTTCAAAGTACGTGTGCAAGAGCAAAGTATGAACTCCTCACACTGGTAAAACAAATATATCTTCAGTAACCAGTATAAAGTATGATGTAAAAAAAAATATCTCTGTATACTCTCAGACTAATTTTAAACCTTATCAACATTTTTTTATGTATTTATTCTTAATATACCTTTTACCCATTCTTTTCTTTCTGCTTCAGTTGTTCTCAGGTTGGTTCTACGTTTTTCCCTCCCCAGCCCTTGCAAAGGAACAGTGTCATGCAGCTTGAACTTTTCCTCCTCAAAACAACACCTCATAGAAAACTAGTGTTAGATTAGCTAAAGAAATAATGCAAAATAAACAACAGTTCATCCCAGAATATGTTGCTTTTTTCTCCTGGAAAAAAAGATTTAAAAACTCTTAGGAAATTGTGACACAGGTAAGTAACATGAATTATGACATGAATGTCATAAAATGGGGGAAGCTCACTATTTTCCTATTTAACAATGTTTGAGTGGCCTTCTTCACATATAGGAGAATAAGCTTTACTAACCTGCTCTTAGTGACTCAAATCCATACCTCTATGCCCTACTGAAAGGTTTGGATCGTTGTTTTATTTTTCCTGTGTCCTGCAAGTTTACTTCTACTGACAGTGAAAATGTCTAATGTATGGCAACAGGCAACATGTGACATATTGAAACAGTGTGCTCAGCCTACAACATGCTCCTGAGAGGTCCTCAGGAAAAAAAAGGATAACCAGAAATAGACAACAAATTGTTACACAGTGCCTATGAACACTGTCCATTAACATCAGCCAGGAGCATGAGGTGGCAGTGGAAGGACCATGATTTGAGTAGCCAGTCTAAGCATGGGAAGCTCAATTGTCTAAAACCAGTCCAGCAAGTCGTATTCACTGTACATGACAAGGTTTTGGTACAGGGAGGGTCCCTGTGAGAATAGATCAGGTGCTGCCCTCTCAACCCATGAGCTTTTTCATTTTATTTTCTCCCTTGTCCTGTTGAAGAGGGAGAGTGAGGCTGGGTGGGTGTATGGCAGCTGGCTAAAGTTAACCACACAAGCTATGTAACAGATGAAAAGCTGTTTAGTTTTTCTGGGCATATCAGTTATGAGATGCTTCAGTACTCATTCAGAAGGAGAGCACCTCCTCTTTGCTCTCAAAAATGAAAGCGTGACTTCAACAAAGAAAATAATGCTAATGTCACAATCCTGGTGGACAGGATGGGAAGACACTCAAAAATTAAGAGATCTTTATTTCAATTTGGGTTAGGCAAAAGCTCATTTTGAGTTTGGATTTTCTTCTTATCAGATGATGTCTAATACAGAATCAAGTGCCCCCATTCTTTCTTCAGTTTTATACCTTAATCTGTAAATTTTGACCCCAAGACCAGTTCATCAAAGCTGCTTTAATTTTCAAATTATTTCAGGATAATCAACAAAATTACCTATTGTGCCCAGCTCTCCCTAAATATAATTCATTTTCCAAATCTTTCCAATCTTTGTTTCCTAAGGAGAAATCTTTCTATTCCCAGTATCTGAAACATTCAAAATCTGCTCTTCTCAGTTCTTCACTACCGGAATTTCAAGCCAGAGACGAGATTTCAAAAGACATTACCATAGTATATGTATTTGCAACAATATACAAAATTTAATTTATGGTAGGCTGGTCTTACAGGTTAAGAACTTCAATTAATTCACATCAAGGTAATGTCACTGACTACAGTGCAAGCATTTTAGTATATACCAAAGATAATTTCTCTTAAATCTGATCCTGAAGTTGTCCACAAATGCAAACATAATACACTGATAAAGACTTGTGAATTACAAGGTGTCCACTACTCTTCAGTTGTCATTGAACAGAGAAGAAAACAACCCAACTCAGGAACTGGTTTTGGTTAAATATCATCTAGTTCTCCAGAATAATATATAGGTATACACACAGAGTTTCATTACTCTTTGCCTCCTTGGTTGCCTGTGAACAAAGTGTATACTTCGAAAAATGTTCCATCACCAATATAGGTAGCTTTTGTACTTGAATGAGGTGTTACAGCTGTACCTAACTTCAACTGTAATACCTTTTGGCCTGAGATTGTCTCCTCTTCTATAAACTATGTAAGTTTTCTTTTCCTTAAAAGCAATTGATTGGGAAATGTAAATAAATAGTAGAAAATGAACGATGTAAGGATGACAGTGCAGAGATTTTTTGTGTATTTCTCTGTGATCAATCACATTTTCAAAATAATATTTCTCAGTACATCTACCTGAAAAAGTATAAATGCTACACTGTCCAAATGACCAGTGAAACTGATTTAATGACTAAGGCACTCAAACATCAAAATTACAGGTGATCTCAAAATATAGAATATTCATCCAATAAAATCCATCATTATATTCCTCTTCTGTTATTAACAGGAGGAAGCCCTGAAAAATAAAATGCTGTTTGATTGTCTTCTAGCTTTATTTAGGCTGTAAATTATGGGCCTGAAGATATTTATTACTTACTGGATTAACTTGACTGTGAATTAGAAAAGACTTGGTTTTTCTTTGGCAAAAGGAATTAAAGGTAAACTTTAAAAAGATTATGGAGCTGCAAAGTGCAACGTATTGGGTATTTTGTTTAAGACTGTGAAGAAATACATGACTATCTCTCTTAAGACATTCCAGAAGAATTAACTTGTAGCTTGTAATCACAGATATACATGAAAGTAGGAAATAAAAATAGCACTGACATTTCAAGCATGAGTTCTACTTCAGAGAAGAGCTGGGAAGAAAAAAAAAGGCAAATAAAAGATATGATTTTTATACATTTATTTTTTATCTGGTATGTTTTTACAATAAGAATATGACAGATATAATTATGCTTAATTCTTATAGGATGAGATCTAACTTTTATCTGAGCTACTATTAAAGGTGGAATGAGCCTCTGAAACAGAGAAGTTTGTTAACAATGAGTCAAAAGCTGAATGACATTCCAAACTTTCAATTTCAAGTCTAAACTGCAATATTTCAATCTTGGTATTCCTAAAGAGAGATTAAAAAAAACCTAAACCCAACAATTACCAGTATGTCTATAATGAAAATCAGCAAGCACTTAAATTAATTTTATCTTGAAAGAGGATAACCAAAGAATAAAAATAATAATGCGTAAATAAAATTTTAAAAAATCTCTGTGATATAATGAAGACATTGAATGTGGTTATCTTAATGTCGTGTAGGAGTAGTGAATAAAACAGCACACTAAAGCACTTACTGATTTCATCTGTCATTGGATTAAATTTGAATATTCGCCTTCAGTAGATTCTCATTAATGTACGGATAAGGTGAATTTAATTTTATTGTTTCTTTTTTGCTGTTGTGCTTTTATTTGCTTCCATTGTCCACATTCAGAAAACACAGCTGTTTGTCTTAACTAGAAGTCTCCGTCTTGAAGCCAGGTTACTGATGAATTCAAACACTTTTTCCTATTTGTTTATTGCTCCATCTGCCATTCACAGTGTCATGCAAGTCTGAGATGGAAACTACCTCTTAGGTCATCCAGTCCATCTGGAAGTGCTTCAGGCTTCCTACAAGACAACTATGTCTTCCTACCTCTTTTTGGTGTATTAGAGTCTACCACTGTGTGACTTTTCTCATCAAGACATCTAGAAAAACAAAGAAATTATGTGATGATTTTGAATGAAATAAATATATTAATAACAGAAAACAACTATGGCATAAAATACAGATAAAATGATGAACAACCAAAAAAATTATCCCTAGCCTTTCCTAATGAATAATAATGAAATGCATGTTTGCTATTTCTCTTTATAATTCATGTTTACTAGGACAGACTGCTAAAAGCAAATAGATTGAAATACTAGTGGAAAGTGAAGTTTCCAGGTTAAATCTGTATTGAGGTTTTGTATTAGATACTTGGTTACTTGAAGCTTGTTAATCAAAATAGAAGATACTAAAATCTATTACTATCTGCCTCAATTCAGCTCATCAATGTAGGTGAAATTGAGTATCAGCGATTTCAAATTTAGATCTTTTAGTCTTCCTGTAGGCACAGAAATGAGAACGTATTCTGCTTGTTTATTTCAGTGTTCGGACTGCTGACCAGCTGAAGAAGATAAAACTACTCCTCACGTAGCTTACTAGCTAGTGAACTGAGATAACCGAGTCCCAGTATCACAAATGTGAAAACCATAAAACAGCTTAAAGACAAGAGATATTCAGTGTAATATGATTGGGGTACTTTTTGCTTTTTTTTTTTTTTTTTTCTTTTTTTAGGGCTATAAATTTTCATTTTTTCCCTCCACAGCCAGAAAAAAATCTGCAATTAAAAAAATTCAAGAGCCTCTTGTATTTGTATTCCTCTATGTACAATCACAGACTTTAACACCACTACATCTAAAATGTAAGGAGTATTTCTAATACTCTGAGTCTCATGGTAAAATGTTAAAATCTGGGCTACAGTGATGGGAAAGATTTAGTAGTGGAAAGGGGGTAAAAACATAAGCAGATTGTAGCACCTAGATACCAACAATGCTCCCGTCTGTTAAAGGAGGTTGAGAAAACATAAAGATACGCTGAGAGGTACAGACCGATGCAGGAGCAGCAAGTGAACTCTGATAGATCCAGCTCTGGAACAAGAAATAATATATTTGTATTGGTGTGGTGTCAAAGGCAAACTAATTATCCCCGCTGAAGGGGAAGATTTATTAGCTGAAACAGAGTAATGTTTCTGTGATTATACTGGTTTTAGGACAGGAGAACATAAGAATGTCTGTATTAGGCCATAGCAAACCCCACTTAGCTCAGCACCCTGCCTCCAACAAAGGCCAATAGTGGATATCTGGAAAAGATATAAGAATTAGAAACCACGTCACATTCCTAGCAGGTGCTCCTAGACACCAGCTAACTGTGGCTCAGGGGCTTTGTGAGCCTGCATCTTCATGTTTCAGATCCCAAACTGTACCTAGCCATCAGCACAGCCATAAATCCAGAGATAAGCTGAGAATCTCCTCACCAAAACAAGTGCATGACACATATATGTCTGAAATGCCTCAACTGCAATCAAATAGGAAACACCAAGCCTGTTTAAAATGTTCACTAAATCCATAAGTTATGATAGCTAAATTTTGCTAAATGTAAACAGTGCTCCAAAAATGATCCCTAAATTAAAATGTCCATGTAAAGCATAGCTTGACTTAGAAGAAATTTAGATTAATAGCCTATACCAAAAAAGCTTGCTCGTGTTTCTAATTGTACAATATATATTAATCAGAAGTGATTGTTTTCTGAATTACCACAAGCACAATTCCATGCAAATTAGTTCAATTAAAATGAATTAATCAGCTCGGTGTTCCTTTTTTTCTTTTTTTTTCCCCCCCTTTTTTTCTAGCCAAAGTTAGACACTAACCTCCTTGCTTGGGGTCAATATGTATTGGTGGCACTATTGCAAAACTCTCTGACACTAAAATGAAAGCATAAATCTGGTTGGTTTTGACCTCTGTGATACTCTGAGTAACAAACAGAGAGAAACACTAATAACAAAGGATGACAAAGCAGACAAGTTATAAATTTTGATTAACTATAAAAAAATTAGGCACAGTTTAATCCTAAATAAACATATTTACTACATACATATTAAGACCAATAGGATAGCTACTCTCAAGTGTTATCTCCAGGATGTACTGCTAAACCCCATAGCTAAATTGGCCAGGTTATTTGGCAAAGTACATCTGCTAGAGATAAAACCACTAAATATACCTACACTGGTAAATAAAGTATGACTCAAAGCATGACCAATAATTGTCCAAACTGTTCAGTTCTCAGTTTACATACTATTTAGGGCCAGTAGCATCTAGCAGGCAATATTTGCAAATGGTGTGAGTGGAAGCAGATACTGAAACCTGTCCATAATAGGTAATTTGGATATGGTGATCAAATTTGGGGAGAAGGAGGGCACACTGAAATGTGTGGATGTGAGTTGCTCCATGTCTTTTGGCCCCTGGATTAAAAAACAGGTCCCGAACAATTTTATTTGTACCACAGTTGCAGACAGTCCTTGAATTTTTTTGTTTGTTTGCTTTCTCTTGCTTTTTGTTTTCTGCCAAATTTTTACACCACTTGTTCAAATAACCCAAGGTAAATTGATAGAACTTCTCTGTAAGCACAACTGTGCCTAAGAAAGGTTTTTTCGGGCACAAAAGTCTGGTGATGATGTGACTTTGTCATACTCTGAAATGGCAAACTTTGTTAGCAGAACTTTTTTAATATAGATGTGGCAATTAGTCTTCTGATTAAGTTCTGGCAGCTACTGAAAAACAAAGTACAGTGAATACTTCTAAAGAGTTTGTAGACTAGTTAAAGAGCTATTATGATATTGTTGTATACAGCAATAGCACTACACAATACTGACCCAGTCCTTCTCTAGATAGACAACTAAATTGTGATCGCTTATTCTGTGCTCATACAAAGTCAACAACTGTAGAATCATAATTAAATTTGGCAACCTGGAAATTCTGGAGAATCAAAAATCTCTGGAAAAGGGAGAATGGTTTACACTCTGTGGAATTTTATTGCAGGACAGTCTCTCATGCTGGAAAATATGAAGATCATTATTGTGTAGCTGTTCTCTCTTTTTTTTTCCTGGACAGGAAATATCCAGAACAAAATGTGACCATTTCAGATACAACAGTGTCTGTCAGAGGCAGGTGTCTTTAAAAAAAAAAAAAAAGGAAAACAAAACAAACCTCCCTAAATATGTAGCTGAACATATAACTGATGGAATAATCACCTCTGTGAAGAATCTTATTCTTGATGAAATTCAGTAAAAGTTTTTTTTCCATAGGCATTAAAACTTATTTATTGGCTAAACTTGGGTCTCAGTCACATTATCATAAATCTGGAAAAAATTAATTAAAATATGTGAAGTTCTTAGGAAATGGTAAAATTGAGCCTATATTTTTAAGAAAATTGATTCTTTCTAGTAATTAACAAGATGTAATGTAAATGTAAAATAATATCACGAAATGTATAAGCATGTCGTTTCAGTCCACTTGAAAGAGAAATGCCTTTATTTCACATGAGATTTGTATAGATTTGGGTTTTGTAACATGGCTCACTTATGTCTGTGCAGATGAACTTAGGTGAGCATCTGAATCTGTGACTATATGATCCACGGCTCATCTGTCTTCTGACAAAGTTGTTGCCTCCTGAACAGACTGCAGATTATCTATTTGAATTTGTCTGGCAAGACATAAATCATTCAGCAGCTTGCTGAGTTGTTAGGGGTGCTGAGATGTACACAGGTTTAAGTGTCAGGCAGACAAATCTAACCCCCTATTTCAAGTCTTACTGTCTGTGTGGACAACATGAGAGGTCTTGAGGAGGTTGCAGTGGTGGGTCTCAAGGTGCAGATGATGATATCTACAGTGGTTGCTCTGCTGTATCAAAGATAAGCCATCATTATTCTAAACTATCTGGTGAAGATAACGATATTTGGAGACTTCCAGGGTGCAAGGTGACTTGTACATATGCCTAAGAAAGGGCCACAGCATTAAAATTATAGGATGTGGATTTGACCAAAGAAGAAAAGAATAGTGACAATTCAGTTAGGACAGATCTGGTCTAACATAATTTCTGAACATTCAGACAGAAAATTAATCTTGTAGTCTCTTATTCCTGGTCATGGCCATTTATCTGATACAGTTAAGAATTTTAACCCACTTATATAATACTCCCCCTGTACCAGATCAGGCTATTTAAACTAGTTTAGCAAAATTTTCAAACGTATTCTAGTCATACACCTAATTTCTGACTATCTAATATAGTGAGTACAGATGATAGAGATCTGTAGTCTGCTCAGAAGAGGTCTACCAGTGATGGGAACTGATCTTATGTTTTCCATATCCAGTACAGGTTCTTTCTGCATGGCCATAGAGATTTCCAAAGAAATTACACAACTGAACTACTACTTCTTTTTGTAAGACACATATTTGTACTGTATTTCCAGACTTCTTTGCAAGTGCTTTATCAGTGTACAGAAGGAAGTTTACTCCAGTATTTTCTATATAAAATATGACAAGTGCTAATAATCTTGTCTGTTCCAACATTTTAGATTATTTAGAAGTAGATTTTGTTTAGACAATATACCAAAACAACACTTTGCTGGGAAAATGATTTGTACTAACAAATGGTGGGATGCTTTTTCTTGCTTTCTCCCATCCTTTCAGGCTCTGTACTGAGCATGACAGACATTTCAAGGCCAAAACTCCAAAGGTTTCACAAGCTTATATGAAATAATAGTATGAAATAGAATTAAGAAGGACCCAAATCTGCTGTCACTGACCTAACTCCCCTTGACTTAGCAGAACCCTGATCTGGAAGGTGGCCAGCTAGACAGCAGCAATATAAATAAATTCCTGTATCAAGTAATGTTGGTTTTCTGTGAACATCTTGAGGAGTTTTCAGAGCAGATTTGGGCAGGTGTTGCTTCCCTATTAATTTCTGGGCTGAATTCCACAGCAAAATAATTGCAAGAGCAATTTCCTAACTCCCCACGCTCCTGCTGCATTTGGGCTAATACCCTGCATGGGAGTCACATCTGCTTTGTCCAGATTTAAATCTGGCCTTGGTCTTGCTGTGAGGTTTATATCATCTGCATCTGCATGGACTCCTTCTAGCATCAGTGTGGCTGTACCAGGGCTGTCTGCATCCACAAGGCTTTGGAAATGCATTCCTGAGCCCTGGGGAACACCACTGAAGTTAAGGGGCTATATTAGGTGTGGATTTGCTTTTGTCCTCTCCCCACAACCCCTCACAGAACAGTGATGTCAGAAAAAGACTGGTTTTCATCTAGTTATTGTATATTTGTGCTTTCTTCCAGTCTTATGCAGTATTTCCTGTCCATATTTAAAGATGTAATCTATTTCATTTTCTAAATCTCTCCCTGTGTAGAGTATGTAACAATAAATAAACTCTTGGGTTTTGCCTAATCTGAATTGGATCTGTCACATCTGCAGAACCACAGTTTACTGCATTTTTGAAGAGCATATTTTTGTCTTTGGAAATGCATAAAATAATAGAAAAACGGGTGCGAATGGTGAATGGCAAAGTACCTGGTCTGATTAAGACAGAACAACTGCATAGAAATTACCCCGGCAAAACACAGCCAAGAGGTTCACAATTCAGTGAAGCTAGGGAATATAAAAGCTCTTAACACTCTATAATGCAGTGGAAAACAATCAGTCTTTGTCAATACGGAAACACTTATTTAAGTAACCAGAATATTCAAAGGAAAGAGTTTCTTTTTTCCTTTTTCATTTAAAGAAGAAACACCTAAATAGGACTTCTTTAATAATTGTCATCTTCTTGCAAATAGTGTGCCTTAACTGGAAATAAAGCTAATAGAAAATACAAAAGCAGTGAGGAGACTTACACAAGTGAATATAAAATGGGAAAAAAAAATTAAATTAATCAGAAGATGCGTATGAGGCATGCTATAAAAACAGGGTTTCACACAGGCCTTCGATTTAATTTCTTTTCTGTGCATGTCTGTACAGTGGTAACTTTTCCATCTTGCCCTTTCAGAAATTGTCTCTTTAAATTTGTAAAGATCAGACAACTGTAGCTCAAAACTTGCTATTTTACAATTAATAGTACTTTTTAATTATTTTTCTGATTGGTGAATTTTCTTCTGTCATTTCCATTTCCATGGGATTTAGTTGTTTTGTTAGTTCTGATTTTGTTTTTTGCCTTTGAGGATTAAAATTTCACGCTGATTAGTGTTTGCTCTTATCTCAGCAGTCTACAGATTTCCCATGCTGTGGACAGGAAGGCTGTGAAAGAATAGGTGGATAACATTACTTTACAAGAAACATTTCAAAGGACAGTCATGTTGACTCTCTGAGAGCCTGATCCATTCACAATGAGTTTTTGTCAGCAAGAATTTTCTTATAGGTCCCAATTAACTTTAGACCACAGCCCAAGTCCATGCAATGGTTTCCAAAATCATGACTACAGATAGATGTAAACTATTTACGACAGTTTAACAAGTTACTTCATAGAACTATAAAATCATGGATTACCAGGTCAGAAGGGACCTCAAGGATCATTTGATCCAACCTTTCTCAACAAAACCACGCTCTAGACAAGATGGCCCAGCTCCCTGTCCAGATGAATCTGAAAAGTGTCCAATGTTGGAAATCCAACACTTCCCTGGGGAGATTACTCCAGTGGCTGATTGCTCTCATTGTGAAAAATTTTCCTCTTGTGTCCAGTCGGAATCTCCCCAGGAGTAACTTGTACCCATCACCCCTCATCTTTTCCCTGTGACTTCTGGTAAAAAAGGAATGTCCTTTTTCTTTGTATCCATCCTTTAAATGCTGGAACATATATATCTATACATACTGATTGAAAGTAGAGGTGAAATTAAAAACACAACAAAACAAAACGAAATAAATCTTGCTATATAATAGTAATAGCATTCAGTCCTTTTGGTCTCTAAAAGGCTTTGTGCTTATTGGCTGATATTGTTCAAAATGACCACATGAGATAGTGAAATAGTGCCCGTGTGTTTGAGAGGTACAGGTGGCTGAGCGGGGAAATGACTCCTGGTGAGTTAGTGGCAGAGCAAAGATAAAGAGTCTGAAACCCCTAATTCCTGGCTTTGATGCTTACTTTAAGCAATATTGATTTAACAAGTTATTTTTAGCATTCAAAATGAATTACAAAGGAAGCCCTTTGAGCACAAAACCATAATTTAACAGAGTAAAATACAGGGTTTTCTGCATTTGAGAGAGACTGCACACTACACAAAACAGACAGTAAGGAGGTAATGTTAATTTGCCAATTAGAGCTGAGGATTTCACTATTCAGTAAAAAGAGAAATCTTAAGACCTATTAGGAGTAAATACTTAGTAGATTAGTATGAATAAAAAAGGGTGTGAAGAAACAGACTTAGCTCTTTCCATCAATTCTATAGTACAATTTGTTAACTTGATCCTCTGTGAAGCTTTGTTGTCTTCCAAGGCCTGAATATACATGTTGCCTATCCAAACTTTTCTAAAAACTTGTCTGCAATTAGGTGGTGTTATTTCATCAATGAAAGCCCATTACATATTTTCAGTCCTTGGATTTTCCAAATGGGGCTGGCCAGATTTATAACTACTCATTTATCATTTGACAAATTGTTTCTTACATTACTTTAGAAAGACAAATTCCTGCTAGTCAGGGAAAAAGCTTGTCAAGCACCAAGTGGAAGAATTGCTCAAAACTTTGGGAGAAACTGTCTTATTGGATCTGTCAAAAATTGAAACCATATAACAAAAACTGTAAAGTTCTTTCAGGCTTTAAGATGTGTTTGGGAACTCTTAAAAGGAGGACAAAACTGCATTCTGTGCTGGAGTTCAAGGCTGTTTGCAGATCTGAGTACATGAAGACAGTTGAACCACTGCTTCTTACATGACATGACACTTTTCCCCTGTTGTTTGACTACCTGACATTGCACTTGTCTTTAAACAAGTAGAGTCAGGAAGGGGACTGCAAATAGACAGTGTCAATACAAGGAATTAAGATGAGATGTTGTCAAAGAGCATCAGTATTGATTGTGGACCTGAACATGGAAAGATAAATATTAACATGTACATAGGACCATCTATTTATATACTCCCAGCAATTGACTTGGATGTAGTCAATGCTGTTCCATATAAATACTAGAAAATCTTACAGACTTAAGCAAGGTACACTCTTTTGTCTATTAAATTTGTAAAGCATCCTAGACCAGAGAAATTATTTTATGGCCATGTCGTGAGTCAAGTGAGAAACTGATCTGTTGTAAATTAACCCCATCCTTTATACCCCAAGAATAATTAGTTTTCAGGATCCATCTCCAGCTTTTCCTCAAGCTGTACAGTTATTGGCACAAAAGTAGGGTGGAGTGGTGTGAAAGAGCATCCTGTGAGTATATAGGAAGAAGTACAGGTTGGAGAGTATCCTTTCAACTCCCCCTTGTAAGTAGACAAGCTTAAAGTGGTTATGGAATCACAACTTTAGAGTCCCCACATACCATTTAAAAATGTACCGTGCTGTTTCTAGGAACACTGTCAAGAAGTGGTATCATATTTACTGGTATCTGTACATCAACATAGGATGTATGGATGATTCCTACCTCCAAAAGCTGCAGTGCTTCCAAACATTGGGGAAAACCTTTAGTAAGGAACAGAGGAGTCCAGATATTACTAAGGCAAAGAGTAAATGTTGATTTTTTCATTCAGTTTAAAAAAGAAAATGACAAAGTTTTTTCACAAAATTCTAGGTTTGGGTTATCCTTTTACTGAATAGCTAGCTTTCAGCAAATGAAAAATATTTAATGATTTCACTTACTAATTTGGTTTGCATTTTGATAATGGGCTTAATAAAGTTGTCTTTAAAAGAAGAAGAAAAATAAAACATCTGTGAAAACTGAGGGGTTTCTGTGAAAGGTATTGTATAAAAAAAGAAGATATTGCTTATAGAGTTTAACCAATCAATAATTAAAAGTAAACAATAAACAACCATGTGATAACAAATTTAACTGATATAAAGAGTTAGTGAGCACTAATGAAAAGATTTTATGAAGAAAGTAGAAGAAAACTCTTAGATTGTGTTTCTGAAGAACTGAGAAATAGTGATATTGAATTATGTTTACAAACCTTTCCCTTACAGGTTATATTTTCAGAATCACAACTTCAGGTGAACTGACAAAATCATTATTGTATTTAGGGTTGCCACAACAGCACTTCATGTTGCTCCGATCCAATGTTGGGAGAGGTGTTGATACGATCCCAAAAGCAAGATAAGACACAAACAAGATCAAATGCCATATACCCAGAACAGTTTTTATTATTAAAAGTGAAGAGTGGTAGTGATAGGACAGAATGGAAGGAAAAAACAGAAAACAAGCAAGCATCCGGAATAGAATTGCAAGAATAGTCACCACCATGGATCCAGCAGTGTCCTGCTGGTCCTCAGTCTTCAGTTCTTTGGTGGTGGGTGCACCTGGATCTAGCAGCATCCCGTTGGTTCTCTTCGGCAGTGGGTGCACACACAATGAAGTTTTCTGTTGCCTTTTAAGTTCATCATATCAGCTGATTAGCATATCTGACCACCTTTAGTTTTTCCTCTGTTCCCACAGGTTTTTTGCAGACTTCATGCTTCTAAATCATCACCCCTTATCAGTTCATTAGCAGTGCATATATGGTGTCTGAAATACACAATAGAACCACAAAGTTATTGGGCTTACTCCATGGAGCCAGTGATAAACATTTGGTTTCACTCAGTCCATGTGTCCCCCTTTGAGGCTTATCTAAGGAGTCTGACAATGCAACTGCAAGGGAGTGGAGGGCGCACCCTTCAATACACTCCTATTTTCTTGGGTGACGTTCCTTAGACTAATCCAAAGGCCGCAGCTTGTCCTTGAGGTTTGCACACACACAACAATGTTTGAGACAGTCATTTGACATTTCAGTCTCTCACACATGTCAAGCAGCCTTGCTAGGGAAAATACTGAGACAGAAGCACTATTTAGACCCTGATTTGGAAGGTAATGAGTTTTAGGACATGAAAAAAAAAAAAACCAACAAAATAAAACAAGAGAGGCATAAGCATATAACTACTCAAACTGCTGTCCCTCTACTCCAACATCCTGTTTCTAATGGTGGTAAACCCCAGAGTCTTCTGAAAGATGCATAAGAAATTTTTATACTCCTGAAGATAGAATAACACACTCATTGGGAAACTTTTATGTCATCTATTCTCAGTAGTTCATGTAATGTGTAATTGCATTCAGAAAGTTTGTTTGTTTTAAACTTAGTGCAACAACATCTGCTGTGACTTTGAATAGTCTCACAGAACATCAGAGGTGCCCAGGCCTCCCAGGGTGGAGTTTGGTTACTGAAAATATTATTATTTCCTAAGAAATGTAATGAAGTACTGGCACAAATAATAAAATAACTGTGGAACTGCCAGCTTTGTAGCTCTCATGGTCAGCTTGAATAACTATTTTAATAATCTCTCTGCAGCTATTTAACTACAGACATGGAATGTAAAGGTAGCATTAATGGTGTTAGCCTTTTTTCTTAATGTCAGAAAAGAAGCACAGGGAAAGATTATGACCAGCATTATGTTAAAACATCTTATATCAATTAGAATTTAAGGATCTCATCTGTGTTTCTGTCTTAATAATATCATGCAGTACTTCCAGGCTTATAAACAATGGCATTTTTTCAATTTATAAAAGTCTATGTAATAGGTTTGTTGTCAGAAGGCTGATAAAACTTTTGAGAATAAGAGAGATTATAAACAAATGACCATAGAAAAAAAAAAATGACAGAGGAAGAGGAGGAAAGGGATGAAAAAAGCATCAGAGTATCTCAGGACAGAACTAACCAACGAGTTACTGAATTTGTTTTCTAGAAGCCTTAGGCCTCTGCAGTTCACCAAGTACCTTGGACAAATATTGGTCCGAATTGTTGCTAATCTACCTTCCTTTTCGTGTTAGTATTGATGTCTCCCTTAAGAAATACTAGATGAAGAAGAGGTATGGTTCATATTACAGTTTATGAACATAAAATTACCTTTCCATGATGAGACGCAGATTACCTTGCCAAGTTTGCATGCTTGTCCATAAGAAGTGCCTTTGCCCCATTGCCTGATTGAAATATGGATTTTATATCCAAATAAATTACAGCAATAGCTATTCATAAAAATGAAGCACATTTTTATTATTGATCTGTTTCCTGGAGAGATGGCAAAAACGGTGCTGCATGCTATTTGTTTCTGCTGTTTGCTACGTGATGTAAAATGTCATTTCTGCTTCTTTGTTTCATTTGTTTTAAATTTGCAGAGCTTTAAATCATGTGAACTTTAAATAATATTTCATTCTAATGTAACATATAGAGAACTGCAAAACCAAGGAGCCCTAGCATTCTTTTTTCTTTAACATGTCGTATTGTTTTTATCACATTTTCTGTAGAAAACATTATTCTGAAGAGAAACACTAGGTAGGTACTCCTACAAAATATTGAGCAGTTCACCATAATTATGGTGCTGAGTTCTCAAACAGTGCAGTGAGGCTATGGTGAAATACAATATCTGGAAGATGACTGTTGAGTAGGAGTTTCCAGTTGTGGGGAACTCAAAAGATATATTAGAAGGGTCTAAGTTTTTTCCAGTAAGGTTTTGATGCCTTAAAATTCTGACTATTCAGAACCCCTCAATCTCAAAAACACTTAACCAGTTAAATCAAGCACCCACCTGATAAATGAGTGCCTACAGATCTAATAATTTATTGTGTTAAACAGATGAATTATCCATGCTTTAAGGTGGTCCACCCAGATCAGACCTCACTAAAACATACACATAATCTGTCTCATTTAATGCAGCAGCACAGGGATATTGCATATTTTGGATAGGAGAGACTAGGGATTCCTTCTCTGTTTGTACACAAACACTGAAAGAAAGGTTTCCCTTTCCAAGTGGTTATTCTTACTACTAGTCTAGAAAATTTATGATGCTTTCTATACGTGACCTAAGTCAAGCTCCCTTTTATAACTAACTCTTGGACTAAGGCGTTCACAGAGAAATCTATTTACACAATCAAGAGCTAGGTTCTGCGAAGTGCATCTTGCCATTATTGCCAAGCACAGTCAGCCTTTACTATCTCAGTGGCAAAATATAGCACTTGGTATTTGGATGAACCTCTCTGTACTTGGAAAGTCTGATTGTTGATTCAGTTTTGCTGTAACAATATACCTGCATTCTAAAAGAGTTTAAAATACAGTACAATTTAATTTGGAGATACCAATTCAACGTGCACTGAAATGAAAGAGTGTTTTAGCACTGATTTCATTGGCCACTGGATCAGGCTTTTTGAGTTAGGACTGACGAGTATGAAACAGAATTTACTTGTCATCACTTGGACATGTTACTGATTTGACAGATCTCCAGGGAAGGCAGAACAGTGGTCAACTGGCACAGTTTCATGTGAAACCTGGATTACAGAAAACACTACTCTTTTCCTTTGATTATTGAATTTGCAGTTCCACCCTGTGTGTTTATGTGTGTGTGTAGCAAATCAACTGTTGATAAAATAACTACTAAAGCTAGAGAAATGAGAATAAAACAA
The DNA here is from genome assembly GCF_031877795.1 of Strix aluco. Lineage (NCBI taxonomy): Eukaryota > Metazoa > Chordata > Aves > Strigiformes > Strigidae > Strix > Strix aluco. Next base: position 5,457,814 of record NC_133934.1, read on the forward strand.
GTTCCTCACAGAAAATATGCATAAGATGCTTAGAAAGCACTTTGGGCTAAGAATAAAGTCTTAGAAATACGTATTTATCATATCAAAAAAACAGATGGAACAAGAGAATGCATGTAAATTCCTTTATGAAATTCCTATATTTGTTGAAATATATTTCATAGCACCACATACCCCCAAAATGAACAGTTTCCTATAAGATGACATGGAAATTAAGGTGAACAAGACGCTAAAACCTGCAGATGAGAAAAGAACTATTCAAGATAAATAAATCCAAAGAAGACCAAGAAGTCTGGAAGTATCCTCTCCAATCTCTATTTCTCAATATTAAATGAAGTTTGATGGTAAAAAGCATAAGTCATATAGGGTGAAAAGGGAAAGATAGTGACAGAGGACCTCATGAAGTTAATTGTATTCATTCAAGAAAGATCCCTGGGCACCACCAGTGGGAGTTCACTGTTCAATGGATATTGGCCCCAAAAGGATACAGGGGTGTTAAATACATGACAACCAGGACAGAAAATAATATGACATAATCGTAATGCGTTATACAGATGAAGCGGTCCAGCCTCTTCTGAGCTACTACGTATACTCCTAGCCACACTTCCAAAAAAGACTAGAGGGTTCAAAGTCACCTATCACATGGCAATGAAAACGATTATGGTCGTAGAAACCTTCTCATGAAAAGGAAGTGTAAAATTGACATTAGTTACCTTTGTAAGCAGTTTAGCAATTGGGAACTTGATCAAAATATTTGTGATTGGGAAACAGCAGTCAACCTCCCAGTCCCATAATAAAACATCAAAGAGACAATAGTGAATTTCAAAAGTAGCAGGTTTTGGGTTGATGAAAAAAAGGAACATTTCACACAAGGCACCATTAAATGGTAAACTAATTGCCCTAAGCTGCAGTGAAAGAAAATACTTAGAGAGATTCAGGAGGGAGTTGTGTTTCTGTATTGTTAGCAAAGGTATTTAGCAACAAATATCTCATCCCAAGAAAAAAAAATACTGCTGGAGGAGAATAATAATCTCATGCTTGGTGTCGTGTATCAGTCTTTTACTGATTTTACAGAGCAGGCTGAAGGCAGCAGAGGCAGAGGGATTACTCCACACCTGCCTTCTCTGGGAGCTTCATGAAACATCTGGTGTTACATGAGTGATGTCATTTGCTGTACTATATGCTTATTGGTTCAGATCGAGTTAGATTGTGCTGAGGTTCCAAAAGAATTGAAATAACAATGAAGTCTTGAAGCCATACGTTTCAGAGTGCTCTAGTAAAAGCTGATTTAAGTCATGGGGATGAGATTCCCCAGTACACTTATTTATTGCCTCATCAACATAGTGGGAAAGATCTGAATTATGAAAGATTTGCATTATGTCAATGACTGTAGACCATCACTTGCATTCATCTGACATTTTGCTGTCCAGGTGCCAGAAAGCTCCTTCCTATGGATCCATTCCATCTGCTCTCTTCCTTTGAAACACCCACTAGTTTCATTGTCAAAATTACCCATAAATGAAATACTGCCAGACAATGTCTCCATTTTGAGAATATCTTATTGTAAATATTACAAATTATCAAAGGGGAAGGGAAGTAAAATAAACATTTTTGGAGAGTCTTTCAAAACAATATACAGAACAGGAATTCACTGTCTGAATATACTCTATTGCTTTTTCTCTTCCTGGTAGTACTACTACTGATGGGATATTGATGGGATATTAGTGCAATTGATGAATTTTGCTGTTTAAAAAACTGAATAATATATTGCATATGCCCCATGATGATTCGTTACACACTTTCATCCTCCCAAAGTTGCACACAGGTCTCAGATCCTGGTTTATAACCTTTTTCTGCTAAGCCTGTTCTTCTGGTACATAGTGGTATGGTATTTTAATGACCTTCTGGGAATAACAGAGAGCTTATGTAAAAAAAGAAAAGCAAACAGCAAAATAAATATCATGGTGGATGGAGCTTGAACCCTTATCTTCCCCCCCAAATTATTAAACTGTGTCATCATATAGACTCCTAGTTGTTCGATACTTGGAGAATCTTCTAAAACTTTTTTATATTGAACTTTCACTCATTTTACCATTCATTTATTCATGTTTTGATAGATCTATTTGACTATGCACTGAATATAGTGATTTCCTCTCAGGAGGAATCTACTAACACTGCATTATTTCCTAGGGACACTGTTTTTTCTTGTGATGAACTGCTGCGTTCTGAGACAACAGAGAGAAACCTAGGAACAAAATATTTTGTTTTTCAGGAATTATTTTGTTCTTTGTAGTTAGTCAATATTTTTTATTAAACTGTATTGAAATAATTTATTGATTTTTTAATTTTCAATAATTTATTGAATTTATTGAACTTTTAGGTTGAGTAAATGACTGCTTTTTGATAAAGACAGAAAATCATAACTACCATAACTAAAGTTCAATAAAAATAATACTGTAATATTTAAAAATTAACAATGTTTTCCAGAAAAGTATGAAACATTTGTGACATTAAATATTTTAGCAGCAACTGTGCTTCCTGTAGAAAAATATTGTTTTAAATGAAAATCATTTTCCCAGAAAGCATCTGGATCTGTACTTCTAAATTTATCAGAGGACACCATTTTTTTCTTTTCTTGCTGTATTTTGCAATACATATCTAGAAAGAGAGACAGTTTTAACCCATGCAAATGCTACCAAATGGTGATAACTATTTGTTTATATTTGAGAAGGAATTAACGTGCTTAATACCATCACTAAAAGTATGCCCACATTTAGAAGTGTCCATGTCCTGGTTTTGCTCTGCTCCTTCTCTTTACTGTTGGGAAAGGAGTTAAGCCTGTGTGGATGTTCTCCAGTTTAATCATGGCCCCCCATTAATTAACATAACCTGAAGGAAAGAATGGGATCCCAGGATGAAGCCTAGCAGTGCAATAGTGTGTTAATACAACTAATAGCTAGGGCTGATTTGAGCCTGTTCAAGAGAAAGGATTTGTAAACCTTCACAACAATCTATTTAAACTCACCTTGTTAAAAAAAAAAAAAAAAAAGGGTAAGAAAATAAAAGATCAGGAAAATCCAGTTGTTAGAATAACCCAGAGAATAGTCTTGTGATGGCTTAGATCCACTGTCAAGGTATTGCACATCACTTAAGAAACCTTAACTGTCTGTGCATGTTTTTAGCTTGTAGCTAATCTGAGATAATTGGACTAAAGCTGAATTGAATTAGCTTGTGATAGTCTGACTATTAGGACACACATGGAGAGTCACTGTGGCTCACCTAGCCTAGTAACTGGTTAAGACGAGATAATTTTTTCATCTTTGTGAGCCCTAGGAAGAAAACTTCAATCTTTGTGACCCTTCAAACTAGACAAAGCTTAAATGTATTGTATGACCGATCCTGCACTTTCAGAGTAATGGACTGGATGACTCAACTTCACTTTTCCATGGCTGTTATGATTTCCTGAGAACACCTTCCCTTTAGCCACCTTCCTAAATCAGTGTGAGAGTACAGTCCTAGACAATATCTCAGAAGGGTTTTACAGCCTACACTCAAGCAACTTGTGCATATGCCTTTTCTGTTATAGTAGCCAACTATTGTGGCATCAAATTATTTTTTTGTGTCTTGCGGGCAGATCTGATAAACAGATAGAGGGGACTCAAAAGAAGAGAGACAGATTGGAAGCCAGAGGCTTTTGTGTATTACTTAGCAAAAGTTTACATCTGTGATGGGACTGGGTTGAACCACTTATTGTGATCAGAAGTGCTGAAATTCATACTTATTTAGGATCAGTATCCCTTTTTAAGAAAATAAAGTGCTTATTACTGGAAAAAACTCAGAAGCCTTCCAGAGATCCTATGGCTCTTGGGTTTACTCATGTGCAGTGATCTGCACACTGGCAGTCTTTTGATAGGAAGTTTTCCAAAAATTTTCTCAGAGGATGGCAGAGCGCATTGGAATCTGTTACTCTGCCCTGCTGGAACGCCAGAACAGAAAGATTTCCTAATTCAAAAAGTAAAATCACCTGTTATGGCAGGAAATCATGTTGTATGGCCATGGTTTTCCAAACATCAACTTAAAAATAGGTTACAGTTTTTCTTCTCGCTATTCTGACTCAATGTGTCTAGAAATTACTTCTTCCAAAGTTTGGATGTCATCATTTTGGTTGCATCTTCCACTTTATCCAAGCTTTTCTTTCTTTCCAGGTACTGTTATTTTGTATTCCAAAAGATAACTTTGTAGCGTGCATCTGAAGATGTATGTGCTTTTAAACATCCTACTTAATAGGGTATTAAATAATTTATGGGGCAAGAATCCTGGAGGGTTTACTTTGCTAGTGAGGAGACAAGCGTAATGTACAAAACTACTTTTATCTTGTTTTTCATGTTATGGCCAGTGATCTCTTTAGAGTTCTAGACTCAAAAATTTTTCTACCAGTAACGCAGTCATGAAAAGAGTAAGGAGCATCAAAAGGAAAGAGGCATACAGGTTGCTACTTCAATAATACAGGAAAAACACTGGTGAAAAATAAAAGCAAATTTTTATTTTGATATGGCAAAATTGTGGAGTATTAATTGAATCTGATTTATAGGATAGGAACTCTTTTGCCTAAAGTTATCAGACCAACAGGTTGGTATCCAGTCCTCCTTTGAACAGTAGAGAAAGTTGTCTCCAGAATAGGTCCCAATTGTCTTAGACATCTATCTCTGCACTGGATGAATCACCCTCTGGAGGTGTTTTTCTCTCTCAAATGAAAAGCAGGGAGCCTATGTCTCCTTTTGACTAGACACTTAAGATATGGAAAGCTAAAACTTCAACAAAGCCCGATAGAAAGAGTTAATATTTTCCTGTGCCAGACTTCTCAGTTGTCAATTTTTGGATCTTAAATGGCTTAGATTGATGTCCCCAGCTCTCATCATCCCTGGAAATGTTACTGTATTAACAGGCTAGCTTAGATCCTACAAGATTATTTCTATTTTCCACTGAGTCCTTTTTTACATAATGTATTATCATACTGGGAACATGTGTGGAAATTATCATTCTGTGCTTTTTGCCTGGGAGCACTGCAAGGGAATTTATGCCATTGCTCAAAGTTCTACTGAAAAAAACTCTTTTTATATTGCAGACAACTTATCAAGAGGAAACCCCTGAGTAAGACTTTTATAGCCCTCTGCTGGAGATATGCCACTAATCTGCTCTAGCATTACAATCCTATGCCAGAAGTATCTCCCATTCTGATTTTTTTTTTTTTTCCTTTTCTTATTCTATCTATATCAGAGAAAAGAACAAAACCCGTGATGGATTGCAGTGGAAAAAAGAGTTTAACTTTAATTATTCATAATGTAATTCCACAGCAACTATATCTTGTGTTTGTTCTTTTTTTTTTACTGCTTTTAACATGATGTAAAATGGAGACAAGGATATTATAGATGCATGTGCTGGTGGTGTCTCTGTGGACAGGAGACGACTGAGAGGGGTTAGCTGAATCTGTACTCCTGGAAATAATTGCTTCATTACTTGAATGAGTTACATTGAGCTGAGCTGATGTGATTGTCCATCTGTTTCTGTTCGTTTATTGAACTGGTGCTATTGGACACTTAAATAAAAAAGTAAGAGCTGTACGTAGTCGGTACAAGAAGCTCAAGAAAGTCAGAATCTGAAAGTGCTGAGGAGGCTGCAGTTCCTCCTGCTTTAGTTGGACAAAGGCAGATTTGATGGGAAAAGTACAAGGTTTACATTCTTGATATGTGAACTCAATTTTCAGCACTACTTCAGACTTGTTATACAGCTTCAGGCACCATGTAAGTGCTCTGGACCTTCAAACTACAGGTGTAAAATGGGAATTGTAAAAATGATGATTGGTTTCAATCTCACTGTATTTATCCAATTTAGTTTCTGGGATTAAGGATTACCCTTTTGTTCGTATATGTAGCTTTGGAAATGTACAATACCTTGGCCAAGGAGAGATGGATCTCTGTCAGTACTTGAAGAGAGCATTTATTTAGTTAAGTAAGATTATTATTAAGAATTTAATTTAAGTAAGATATCCCTTCTATCTTTGGTTAGTCTTCTGGGTTTTTAGTAAAACCACTATTTCAGGGTCTCAGAAATAGAAATAGATCTGGATGGACCTATTCTACTTAAAGCTTCTCCTGACTTCAACTCCTCTCAGTTTACCATGTTCTGTCTATGATATTGTATGCTTAATATTATACATTTCTTGGAATAATGGAAGTAGCATTGTAAAATGTTCTTGGATCTGTGGAATACAGGTGGAAATGCTGTGCCTCTTTAAAATGTATTTTGAGCAAATTTTATTTTGCAATTACAATTAGCGTGTACACCTCTGGCACATTTGGTGGTTTCAGAAATTTTTAGATCAAGAGGCCCTTCTCAGTTTTTCAAAATTTGAATGTGTCACTTTATTTCATGAAATAAAACAAAAATTTTCATATCAACAATGTCCATACAAACGTGAGTACATTTCTAATCTGCAGCTCTCAACAAGAATGGCAAAGCTGTTTTACAGAGCTGTTGTGATTGCCAGAGGCTCTAAATGGTCAAGCAGAGAACAGAATGTATATTACTGATCCATGTCACTTCGGATGATGAAATAAATTGTGTGGTCAGCATCTATATTTTTCATACTGGCTTCTGTACATTGATAAGCATAGAGATAACCGGTGTTATTTGTGTCTGAGCTACTAAGATGCAGTCCACTATCAGCATAGAAGTATATTGCTGTATTACTGTGTCTGGACCAATATGAGCTGCAGGTTTTTGCTTCTATTTGACCAGATTTCTAGAACTGGTTTGTAGCAGATGGTCCTGTCTACTCTTATCCTTGCAGGATATGTCTTTATTCAGTTGTGTGAGTGCTTCACTAGAAATATTGCTGGGCAGATCTTATTTTCTTTGCAGGGACAATTCCTTTCTTTAACATCCCAGTCAACATCTTTAAAGTGGGTTAATGCAGGTCTCAACATGGAGAAATTCAGAAAATAAAAATGTCCTGGCTGTTCCAAAGGATTCACTGCATGAAAAAAGACAAACAATGAATATACAGAACTAATAAGCACCAGTCAAATGTCGGATTCTCAGCTGGATTCAGTATTGGCATAGTTAAAGGGCCAAAAATTAAGTTGAATAGTTCCAGGCTGTGCAAGAGTAGGACGACAAACGGAGTGCCACTGCAGTTAGTGCCAAGCCTAATCTTGTTCACATTTTGTATTGACAAGATGACCAAGAGAAAGGAACCTTAAAAAGGTGTACAAATGAAAAAGTGACACCAGACTAGGAGCGTTGATCAATACTAACGAGGCAAGAAACTGGATCAAAGTGGAACTTGAAAAATTACACCAGTTTTTTTCCAAATAATTGCTGAAGTCTTTTGTGGGTATAGGAAAGGACATATAAACCCTGGAGAGCTAGGGAATCTAGTTAAAGTTAGGACTTTTAAAGTGCTGAGTGAAAGCTTCCAAATACCAGTCATATAAATAATATCAATGAAACACATATCTGTGTGATGATGCATCACCACTTAGAAAGCATTGTAATGAATGGATGTCAGCAGAGAGGAAAACAAATGAGAGAATGAAATATATAAAGAAACAGCACTGAGGGTATCACGTGAGAGAAATGTTGAATGGGCAACCAGTATCTTTATGCTTTTGTGCTGCTTCCCTGGTGGACTTTGGCTTTCTCCTTCCTTGAACCACAGTGCTTAATCATTTGTTTTGTCTTAATTAACACTTTTAAAGAGATTTGTAGATAAAAAAGCCAAAAAAACCTCTTGCTATAGTTGGTAACAGAAAATAGAAATGGTTCAGCAATACAAACTGAAGTGAAATAAACACAAAATTAACCTCAGACCACCAATTGTTGTGGAAATTCTCAGCACACATAGTCCCAGTTTGTGCCTATAATTACAGTCAGTGTTAGTTTTGGTGATTTTTCTGTCATTAGTTCCTTGTTTCAGAAAAGCAGGTAAGTACCACCTGCATGTATTATATTCACTTAAAGCTGGCCTGCTTTCCAGGCATAGATGTTTATATTCAGTCTGCACTGGAATAAAACCTAATGCTCTGTTACTTTTTTGCAAAATTAATTTGGTCTGGAACATTTGGTTTTGGATCAGAGCAGTTAACTTGAAATCTGTGAATACAGAGTAAAATGTATATCACATTAGAAATATTTTTGTGGGGCAATGTTAAAACAAGTCTTGAAAGAGATGTATTGGGATGTCCAAATTTTGTGCTATCACAGTCAATGGATTGTATAACATCATTCAAAACATCACAAAGCTCTGTTTTCAAAGCATGCTATTCCAGACTGTGAATTTTGTAATCATTGTTCAATTTTGAAAGATCCTTCTAATTTCCAACCTGCCTTATTTACGAGCCAATTTAATCTATTTATTCTTTCCTCTGCATTTAGCCTTAAATTTCCCGCCCCTATATTTTCTCATCAAAGGTAGTACCTCTTTGTCTTTGTTTTGTCAGCCTATACAAGCCAGGAGTTTATTTATACTCACATCTTGTAAAACAGGATGTCCAGATTTAAAAGTTACAAAAATTACTTACAAATGGCATATTTGGATTCAGTGGGTGAATTTGGATCTCCCAGATCTCAAGGTTTTGAGAGTTTAGCTTTTTTTGTCTTTGTCCACAACTAAAACACTAGGAAACATGTTTCCCCCCTCTCTCCTGCCTCAAGGAAATCTGAGTTATTCATGTAATTATAGGACTGTAGGACCTAGGTCACTCATAAGGAGAACAAATAACAGAAATGTCAGATACCACACTGGGAGCCTGACCTAAAGGCAACAGCAGTCTATGCAGACTCCCTTGATTTGCATAGGCTTTGAATATGGCCTCTAACACATGTCATTGTGTTTAAAGTTACCATTCATGCACTTATATATTTCCTTAAATGCTTCGTTACGTAAAGGCAGAGCAGAGTAAATCGATTTGTTGAATGTCTATGGCTGGATCAAAAATGCCATGTCCGATGACACAAAGCAGTGAGCCAACAGGAACACAAGGTCGTAGAGCTTCTCAAAGACTGTGTGGGATATTTTAATGGGGTTGAGCTTTTACCAATATCAATGTTTCTCTGCACTGCTCTCTAGTTTCAGGTCTCATATCTAGTCGATATTCCCCTTTTTTGTAAATCTATCACTTCTTCTCTCACTCTCTGGATTCACTTCAATGCTAGATATGGTGTTTTTATATGCATGTTTCTGCACTTACTTTACCCCTTGGATGTTTAGCAATCTCCAGTTTTGCCTTGTGATGGGGACAAAATCTGCATTTATTTTGCAGAGGTGAGAAGTAAATGACTGCCTAGCAATGTTGTGATGTCTTCCCAAAGATTATATCTAAACAGAGAAATGGGAGGCTGCTCCCCCATGCAAAGAAACTATGCTTATATTGAAATAACAACATCAATATAGATATTAATATAATTATTATTGTTAATAGTAATAATAAACCAATGCTTCATCCCTTTATAAATGTCAAGTAAAATGCTGTTCAGTTTTTAATCTGATGTCATAATTAAAAAACTATTATTCTGTTGAGGTATCCTTGTTGTTTATCATTGTTCTCTCACCAACAATTTTTGTATGTGTCTGAATTTTGACAAACTTTGAGAGGAAATTTCTGAGATGTCAGAAAGACATTATGTTCCCATATATTTTGCAATATAGATACGTAGAAGGTGAAAAGTAAAATTAGCAGAAAACCTTCAGCATAAATTCTGCATTATTATTAAGCACCACAAAATCTGAGAAAAGTTTTTTTTTTTTTTAAAAAAAAAAAAGAGAAAAAACAAGAAAGTGTAGTTTATGCAACAGAAGATAATCTAACTTTGATATATTAAAAAATAGGAAACCAGGATTCCTGAATTCTCTCACGTATTGAAATTCTGGTTTGTTCTCAATTTCACTTGCTTTTCTCAGTTGAAGTTAAACCAGCCAAGGAAACTGATTGCACACAGGAAAAGATCTATGGCAAGACATAGCCATCCAAGTCTGGTCTAGCAACTAGAATGTAATTAGTCATTAATGGAGGAGCTTGCATCTGAAAATACCCTGTGATAAAGCCAGAATTAATCTGGGACTCTTTCTTGTGTTAAATGACAAAAGTTAAAACAAATGTAACTTAGTAAACATCTAAAAATGCATTGCTGTACAAGCAAACCTACTGTGCATTCATTATTCATCTTCTGCTTCATTATTTTCACTTCTCTACATCAGCTTAATTTAGGCACTACTAATAAAGGATGACTGATAGTAAATATAACGGATAAATGGCTATTTCAATCAAGAGTTAACAAAGTACTTAGCATGTTATCTAAAGCTGTGAAAGTTGCTCAAATTTCTGATCTTTTTTTTAATATTCTGTTATGCCATAGTAATCTCTGATTTACAGTGTCCTGTGTACAACATCCAGGGGGGAATATCAGTTGTCAACTTGGTATTAATGAAGTAATTAATTTATCTTGGCAACAGCAGCATTTGCCCACCAGAACAATCCAAACAAGTGATAATAATATGAATGTAACTTTTTGTGCATTTGGAAGCTAAACTCTGTGTCTTTGCTTCCATAGTAGGTATTTTTCTGCATTATAGATCAAATCCTACTTATTCTCTAACAATCTCACTGACAGTCAATGACATTAAGAGTTTATAAGAGAGAGAGGTTTAAGCCCCAGTGTGGTGGTTTAGGTCCTGCCGGGGTCTGAGACCACGTGGCTGCTGCCCCTCCCCCACAAAGGGAGTGAAATACAAAGCCCCGGGGCTGAGATAAGGAGAGGTTTAATACAACAGTGCAACAGCAACACAACAAACAGCAGCAATAACAATAACACCAATGAACAAAGTAAGATATCTACTGATACAGCAGTGAGAGCAGAGAGATCACATAACACATACGTTCACCGATTCTCCCACCCTCCCGCGCTTGCGTGCCAGGACTTGACGTCAGCATGGTATTGAATAACCTGGCTAGAGCTTCCCCTCCACTGCTGGGGAAACTTAACCCTATCCTAGCTAAACCAGGACACCCAGTTCTCTGGATTTTGTGTGCATTTTGATATTCCAGGCTGGAAGATTCTCTAAGGCGTTGATTCTGGGGAGGCTCATCCATGGCAACAGCTGAAGTCTTATGTTTGTGGAATATCAGGAACTGTGTGGACTGACGTCTGTGTATTTCTATTGAAATCAGAGGCATAGTGCAGCCAGGATAACAACCTATCCTAGCAAACTTTCTGGGAAAGAAGTTATAGATCAGCTGATAGGACAGATGGATGGGCTGCTTGGTGGATAAGGAACTGGCTGGATGGTCTCACTCAAATAGTTGTGGTCAAAGGCTCGATGTCCAAGTGGAGAGCAGTGACGAGTGGCGTTCCTCAGGGGTCGATGTTGGGACCGGTGCTCTTTAACATCTTTGTTGGTGACATGGACAGTGGGATCGAGTGCACACTCAGCAAGTTTGCCAATGACACTAAGCTGTGTGGTGCAGTCGACACACTGGAGGGAAGGGATGGGTCATCCAGAGGGACCTGGACAGGCTGGAGACGTGGGTCCATGCAAACCTCATGAAGTTCAACAAGGCCAAGTGCAAGGTCCTGCACATGGGTTGAGGCAATCCCAAGCACAAATACAGGCTGGGCAGTGAGTGGATTGAGAGCAGCCCCAAGGAGAAGGACTTGGGGGTAGTAGTGGATGGAATACTGACTGAAAGCCAACTGCATCCTGGGCTGCATCAAGAGAAGTGTGGCCAGGAGGTTGAGGGAGGGGATTCTCCCCTTCTACTCTGCTCTCATCAGACCACCCTGCAGTGCTGTGTCCAGCTCTGGGGGCACCAACATCAGAAGGACACGGACCTGTTCAAAGTGGGTCCAGAGGAGGTCACAAAGATGATCAGGGGACTGAAGCATCTTCCTTTTAAGGACAGGCTGAAAGAGTTGGGGTTGTTCAGCCTGGGGAAGACCTTCTAGTGGCCTTCCAGTCCTTAAAGGGAGCCTACAAGAAAGATGGGGAAGGACACTTTATCAGGGAGGGTAGGGATAGGATGAGGGGTGACAGTTTAAAACTGAAAGAGGGTAGATTCAGTTTAGACATAAGGAAGAAATTCTTTACTGTGAGTGTAGTGAGACACTAGAACAGGTTGCCCAGAGAAGCTGTGGCTGCCCCCTCCCTGGAATGGTTCAAGGCCAGGTTGGAAGGAGCTTTGAGGAACCTGGTCCTGTGGAAGGTGTCCCTGCCAGTGGCAGGGGGGTTGGAACTAGATGATCTTTAAGGTCCCTTCCAACCCAAACCAGTCTATGATTCTGTGTTATGGACAGTGTCTCTACACTCAGGATGTGGATGTTAATATAAACAAAAATCCACATCAGTTATCTACTGCTCCAAATTTTTCTAAATACTAATGGTCTTTAAATTGTTGAACTGATGAAAATAACCTGATGTCTAACAAGTTATTTTCACCTGAGTTTCTTGCAACGATACAGAACAATGCAAAGTAAATATATAAATATGAAGTCACAATACAATAATCAAACACTTAGGATGGAAAAGTGATTCAAATTCAATTTGAAGAGATCACCACAGTATTTCTCTATTGTAACTAAAACACATTTAGAGCCAGGTTCTGAATGAACAAGCCAAATGGAATTTGCCTGAATACTTTTTTCTCCCACAATTGTCTGCTGAATTAATCAAAATTTCCTTGCAGCTCATGCCAAAGGGGCATATCGCCCTCATGAATACAACCACCACACTCTGATCATGGCAGAGTTAATCCTTTAAACCATTTCCACACTATTTTTTCTAGAATTCCTATCTGGCACTGAACACAAGAGTGACCTCTTAATTACTTTGTCTCTGTATTTGCTCTTCTGGTCAGTTTTTCTTAGAGCAACTGTTGCTATGAGTCTTATTGCAAATGTATTCCCTGGTTTTCTGTGTCCAGTTCCTTGCCATTATTCTTTATTTTTTGTTCACAAGAAAACATTTAAAATGTCATCTTAATAGGTGCTTTCCATATTGCCTCAATTCAGCTGCTTGGGTAAAGCCTTTGTCCAAAAGTACTAAGAAAAAAAGTGACAATTCTAGTCCCTTTCAAAGGATAGGGATATTCATGGTGAGAATTAACATCTTTATTAAAACAGCTGGTATAGCTGGAAGAAACAGATGAGATCTGAGACACGTAGATCCTTCCTCAGTTCTGCAGTATCTCTTCTTTGCAATGCTGAAAAATTCTCTGAAGGTTTCCAAATATTTTATAGTAATTAATAAATAATAAGTTAGTCTATGAATCATATTACTGTGCAATACTGTTGGCTCACATTATTGTATCAAACTTGAGTCTGAATTTTAAAAAGCATATACATTGCATCTTTTGCACAACGAATATATGTGAGGGCCAAAAGGGAACCAACTGTGTTATTCTTAATAGGAAGTAGAAATGGAACTGAAAACTTTGTGATTTGTTAATGTAGTCTAGAATGAAAATGGTGTGATTTCAGAAGGACCAGAAAAGAACAACTCAATGACAAACAACTGTAAAGGATGAGAACTTTACTGAGTAGTGAGAGTTCTCCTATGGAGGCAGATTTACCTATGTTATGTCATTAAGAACAAATTAACAGAATACACATAATAATATACTTTTTGCAGTCTTCTAGTACCTGGTAAAATTCTTATACATTGCAGTAACTTTTTAACAATAAATGAAGCTAGAATGATGACCATTTAAAAAAGAACTAATGTGATCAAAATTTCAGAAGTATAATATAGTTTGAATTGATATGATGTTGTGAAAAGACTAGAGTAAGAACTGGAGCTATTTCATTTCTGTGTTAACTAAAATAGTGCTGAAATCTAAGGATTATTGCTTCCAAACCACTGGATAGTATGGTATCTAAGAGACTGTGTCTTCCCTAAAACAGCACACTGTGTTATAGAGGTCTGTAAATTTTCCCAGCTCATTAACCAAATCTAAATTAAAGGGCAAAGCAAACACCGTAGAGCATTTCTTCCCTGCTGCTGATTTAATGCCCTTTCATCCCAAAATCTCCTCATGGAGACCAGGGGAGAAAGATAGCTGTCACTGAGAAATGCCATGGGTAACATCCCGACTCCCTGAAACTGATGGGACTTTTTTCATGTAATTCACCTCGTGGACTCAGCATCCTTTCCCTCTCCTCTTTGCTGAGTTATTAAAAGATAAAGAAGAGCAGCTGCTGCAGTAGACATAAAAATTGACAAACTTACAATAGGTGATGCCACCTGTGCCTGCCTAATTTAATCACAGCCCAAACAATCTGCCATCCATTTACAGTGGAGATAATGTTCAAGAGCATCTGAAAGTGACTCAGAAGCAGGAGGGTGAGGGGAGAGGAAGCAGCACGGGAGCAGTTTGTTCAAACACCCTCTCGGCTACAAAGAAAATTTATAGAATATGGCTAGTGGACATGAAAAATCCTATCACTGCTTTTATGTAGAGAGGGGAAAAAATCTGGTAAGCAGCTAACAAACACCATATCCAATACTTACATGCCAGATGGATTCAGCTGTACGGTATTATATCAGCTACCGCTGATCCATCTGTAGTGAATGCTCCTTGCCAGTTGCTTGGCTTCGAGAGTGTTTAGGAGGACACACCAAGGGAGTAAGAAGCCTGTTTGTTGTACAGGCATAAGTGTCTTTTCTGCTGATCTCTCATTGCCTCACCCACAATAGTTTCTTCTTCACTTCTTTTATATAATTATGGTAACATGACTCTGGATGTTACCGCAGTTAATCAGTGCGATTCTGTATGAAGACCATGCTTCCAAATTCCAAATATCCACTTCACATGTTCTTAAGTTTTTAAATTTATAAGCTTTCTTAATAAATATTCAGTTCAGCTATGGTAAAAAACTGCATGGGCCAGAAGGGAAGGCTAAGAGCTTCTGAGTCTCTTGAAGTAGTTAACTTCTTATGGTAGAAAAACATCTGGACTGTGAGTCACCCTTAGGATCCAGGATGAGTTGGTGGATCTTGCTGCTATGAATGGTGGATCTTATTCTTAGGTATAGCTCTCTATCATCTGTCTTCAAAACAAGAGAGTTCACAGATACAGAACTTACTTCAATTGACAGATATGTGTGTGTCCATCTTCTGAAAACTTTAGTTCAGTGTTGTGTTGATAAATGTGTTAGCAGTCATTAAAAAAGTCTCATACACAACAGCAAGATCTAACTTTCCGTGAAAACTCCATTTATCTAACAGAGTCCCCACTACATCCTCATTAGTAATACAACATCAAAACTTTCTTCTGTGTCTTTATCACACAAATGGAAGCACAACAGCTATATACTGATTTTCACACCATCCAGCAATACCCAGAACTTGTCCCTTCAATACTACTAGAGCCAGTAGGTCTTTCTAACCAAAAGCAAACAGGCCTTAAAAAAATCAATAAAAGCTCTGGTCTTAAGTCTTATTTTCCTCTGCATTTATCTCAAGTATAACCACATATTTTTCTGAACTTTTCCCTTGTATTCTGTTCTTCTTTTCTACCACTATACTAATCTACTAAGTAAGGAAGGACTTCTCTTGAACTTTCATCCCCAAAGTCTAAAAGAAATCAAAATTATGTTATTCCTATTTGTGATTTGGTTACTGAGGTAAATTTAGTATTTAAAGGTGCAAAATTATGACTCTGACAGCAATTAAATTATGCAAGATTTAATAAGAAATCCACTGCCTTTGTACATGCTACACTGTAGTCTTTCTGAGCAACAGCCATGTACTCTATGTAATTAAATTTAGTGGCGATTATATTCCCTACAAGAGTCTAGGCTGTCACTAAGGACATCCACTCCCTTTAGAAAATATTTAAAGAATGACCAAAAGACGTACAAACTTGATGAAATCTGAAAGGCTTCAAGAAACTACTCAATATGGTGTGAGCTGTAGGACATTGGTTAAAAGGTATTTATGTCAAGGGATCTCTAAGATATTTGGGGTTTTTAAGATAGATATGCTTCAGAGTATTTAACTATTACAAACTTTATTAATTCCTTTTATTGTTCTACATGAAAGTACTATTTTTTAACCTTACAAAATTTATATATTTACTTATTTTCTTCTTTGTATAGACAAAAATGAGACCTAGAAATTGGGGTCTGCCAATGATTAAGACACCACAAAGATTGTCTGCTCAGCAATGCAGCCAATACAGTCAACTGAATCTGGAGAATGACTTAACTCACCCAAATTAGACACAACAGACAAAAGGAAACAGAAGGAAAGAGGAGTGAAGTACACAACTGAAATGACTACTTGTCTGGAACAATATTTGATTAATCCCTTTGAGACCTTAGGACATCAGTACTCTCAACACATGGATGCTTTCAGGCTTTGCTTGCTGTTCAGTTTTGGATAGCTAATTGTTACTTATGGATAGATGTGGTCAGAAATCTCATTCATTTTTTTAATGATGGAAAAAAAATTGTCAAACACATCAATATTACAACAAAATTTCAACAGAAATGTTGACATCTAAATGGGGTTCTTTTTTACTAAATCATTAATCTTTACTATGTACAATAAGTTATTATTTTTACATATGAAATGTTTAACTGAAAACCTAGGTTACTAAAAATGTTTGAGGAAAAATACCTCAGCCAAGTCTAGGTACATTTTTGCTTATCTTACAAACTATCTTTCTATTTAAACAAAGGTTGAAGGCTTTTTGCTGTTTTTTTGTTTGTTTGCTTGCTGGCTTGTTTTTTTTTTTTTCTTTCTATTTGTTACTGTTTTTTTCCATTTAGCAATGTCTTGCCATAGAGAAAAATAAAAGGAATTTGGTTCTCCCAGAAAACATAGTTACTTGATCTTTACAGCTGGAACTTTTTCCATTATTTTTTGCATAATGGTCAAAAAGCCTCTTTTATCTACTCTATCTTACTTTTATTTGGAGTGGAACTTGTCTAAAATTGATCCCAAAGAGGCATTTCTTCATTGTAACCAGAATTAAGCAACTTTAACCAGATATAAAAAATGTTGATTAGTAACTAATAGTTATTTTAAAGACAGTCAGTTTTAGTAAGTTTTGGTGTAAATAGTTAAGGAATATACTTTTTTCTCAAATATGTTTCTGTGGATGTTTGGTGTTTGGGTTTTTGTTTATATGGTTTTTACACTTTTTTTTTTCATAATTGCTTATTCTTATAATTTAAACTTCCAGTGCTGCATTGAATCAAGGCTTAAAGCAGGCTTTTAGTGTTAATCTGTATTTTATATATCACTTATGATGTTACAGAGAGGTAAACAAACACAATAATTTTTAGAGTATGATCACTATTAGCTGTAGCTCTTCAGAAGCTGCAGAATCTTGTGAAACCAGTCACAGATTTTTTCACCGTTTTAAATGAAACTCCATCTGATCCAGACAGGAAAATTTATCAATATGTTTTTGAATGCTATTTTGAAACTAGTCACACTTAAAGGCTAAGAATCATAAAGATTATTCTTAGTAAGCTAAAAAGGTAAGGCAAAACGTACATGACCTTGATTAATCTATAAATAACATTATACTTTTCTGCACTATTTCAATATTTCCCTTTAGTAATCTGGTCATGAAGCGTTATATAATTAGTAAAATTATTCTAACATACAGGTTATGTTACTAAAGAATCCTTCCTCTTTGAAACTCTTCTTTCAGTATTTCAGTTACTCCTGCTGGCCCAGAAGTGTATTCCTAATGAATGAATAAACTAATGGAAGCAACTTCTTAATTCATTTCATACTGTCTTTCTTCAGGGGATATGACTGTAAATGAACAGATCAAACTCTAAGAAAAAGAAAGAATCACTAAAGTTAGACTTCAAAGGCCATTTATATCCCCTTGTGTATTTTTATGCTAATATCTCTTTTGTTTCCCTTTTTCTGTTTCCACTGAAACCTAAAAACCATACACTAAATCTATAAAAAAATCTTAACAGGGAAATATGTCAAAACATCAAAAACATTTGGAAAGGTTTTTGAAATCCGAAAAAAAACTAAACAAAAATTAAAGCTTTACTTTCTTTAAAATGGCACAGTACCATTTAGTGATAGTAGCAACTGTATATATATGGAAAGGCTGGATCATGTATGGTCTTTATATATGTGTGTATATATATGCATATATTCTATAAGGATATTGAACTGAACAGGTTCAATCAAAAAAATATTTGCCTGGAGCTTTGTGATGTTTTCTGTACAGTTTATTCTGTGAATATGCATTTTGGGGAAGGGAAAATCCAAAACAACCTATAAGCCAATTCAGTAACTGTTGTTGTAAGCAATGGGGAGGGGAAAAATAAAAAGGGGGAATGTTTTATTCCAACTCTTTCAAATTAAAGAACTTGCTTTTTTTCACTGTATTTTGCAGGCTACGTGTGATTAAATCTATTGTATCTTGAGAAAGCTATAAAGACCTGAAAATGGAACAAAAAAAATTACCACTTTTGGAATGCAAATTTTAAACTTTTCCAGCCTGCTTTTGCCAATTAGAAAAATTTAAAAACCAGTTTCTGTAATCCTATTTTGGTTTAAGATGAAATCTCTTTTTGTTTTTCACTATGAAATTAAATTAAAATACTACATCAGCACACTACTTTGTTTTTTGCTCTTTTTGATCATGAGCAGGCTTAGATGTCAGGTCATTAACTGAACAGAATTTTTGCCAAGCAGTGGTATTTTCTAAATTACTATGGAGTAAAAGGTGGGAGACAGGTTTTGGGTTATAACCCCTGATATGCTATTTTTCCTAACCTCTTCACCCACCCACTCAGAGCAGTTTTCTCTGTGAAAAGTTTTTCACAGAGCAATGGCTTTGTGGTTCAAACTGATTCTCCTTCTTTAATTTAAAATAAGTATCTCATGTATCTGGAATTCAGGAATGTGGTATAAGGAGGAGAAAGGTATGTGTGGTCCAGGTTGTTCAAACCTCAGCCACTCACTCTTTGTTCAGGGTATAATACCTCTGTCCTTACCTTCCAAGTCAGTCACAGACAGGAGTTACAGAGTAGGAGCAAGGGAAAATCCTCAAATCCCTCCTAAGCTTATTTATAATTAATTTAGCTTGGAAGGGTACAGTACACATGATGGCATGGGCTAAAAGGAGAGAGATTAGTTTTCATTTCATGTACAGCTGAAGATGCACTGAAATTTGGATTTTTTTTTTTTTAAACCTTTAAGTAACATACAAGCTGTGCAGCTACCCTGATTAAATGTAGTAATCTAGGGCTGTAAACCCTTCTTTGTACAATCCAGCTACTGGCATATTGCACAGGCTAATGAGAAAAATAACAGAAACTTCACAATTATTTTCTTCCTCTCTCAGATGCTGGCTAGAAGCACAGTTAATTGTTATTCTTTCTCCAGGGTAACTGTCAGGCCTTAACTTGGTACTGTAGTTGCTGTTTCCTGAGATAATGGAAACAAACAAGTATCAGAGTATATAGAAATTTCTATTTGTCAAGTGTTCATAGGCATTTCACCTAGCGTCTGCTGGGCACAGAGAGAGGGTGGAAGAGGCTGCCATGTTAACCTCATTTTCTCTGCTGACGGATTGCAAGTGTGTGTTTTAAAAATAGTTGTCAAGCATTCAGTACTCACATGCCTATAATATAGCTGTCATGAGGCCTTTCTGCTCTTGTACGTATTTTACTAGCTACTCTCAGTTTATGTCATTAACCTGGTCGAGGCTCTGCAGGATGTCAGATCAGAGAGTTCCCCGCAGTCCATTAGGACCTTAAAATTCAAGTATCTCTCCAAATATCCTCATAGGTCTGTTTGCTCATTTAGGAGAAAACAACAAAGTTTTCAGAACTGTGCTCTGGATTAATCCCACTTAACTTCAGGCTCATAACCTGATCATCTAATTGCTCCAGGCTTTCTTTGTAGACAATAAAAGGCGCAAAAAACTGAATAGGAAAAAATTCTTGTGTTATATGTCATATGTCTTCATCTCTCCTGATAGCATTGTGTAACCTTGCATTAGAAATTTAATCTCAATTACAGAGTGGCTGGGACACTTAATTTTCTGGGATGAAAAGAATTTATTTTTTTTTAAATTTCTGTTCTTAATCTCTAAAGGACCCTGATTACTATTTCCATGGTCTATTAAAACACCTTTGTTTTGTGTAATCTTCACTAGTTAATGTTTTCGTGTATACAAAAATGCACAACACATGCATGTATGCATAACCATACAATTTTCCTATCATCTCTATTCACAATGGGCTTCATCTGACCGTCAAATTTTGACCCCAAACCCAATTTTAATATTTGAGCATAGGGTGTTTTTTCTTATTATTTTCAACTCAGATTATAATTTTACCAATATCTTCAAATATCTTCCTAGCTGTGCCACTTTGAAGATCTGCTGAAAGCAATTTATGGGTTAAAAAACAGTTTCCAAGCTCTGTTTTATAGTTTGCAATAGTTAGTAATCATTAAAATAGTGATTATGTGCAAATAATTTTTTAAAAAAATGACTTTTTGTTTGTTTCTCTTGATTCTTCTCTGTAATATATATTCTTACTGTATTTCTCTCTTGAACAGTTTGTTGCTGGTTTTCATTGATAAATTCCTCAGATCCTTCAATAACCCTTAAGGATACTGTGTATTTCCTTATTTCATGATCTATTTGCTTAAGTTTTTCACAGACTATTTCTAGCAGTGTATTTTTTTCTTTGTTCTTTTTACTCCCTCTTTTTACATCAGAAAATATTCTGATGGAATTACATTGGCAAATAAAAGTTTTCTATCAGAAAAAGTGCTCATTTTTTTTCTGCTTTTTCATTAATTTTCCACCTACAATTGAAAATACTTGATGTACGTAAAGACTGATATTCTAACACCTGCAAATCCATCTGCTTTGTAGCTGAATTTTTTACTGGTTTAGAACACTTTATGATAGCTATGTTAATTATAATTTGTAAATTTGATGCATGCTTTTACTTAAAAATTTTGAAGCATTTTATGGACATGACTGAACATTCTCATTTCCTTTTCTAAAACAGGAAAAGGAAATCTTTTATAATTTGACAGAAGTCATATGGGGAGACCTTGTCTCTCTCCATAGGCCCAAAGGGGAGTCTAAATGACTAACTTTGGCAAAATGCCTTATTTGGACAGCTCATGTTAGGTGAGAGGAGTCCCACTCTGAATAATGGGAAACTGGGGACAATATGTCACTGGGGACTGAATGCTTCATTAATTGTTTTTTTCTTTATCTTTTCATTCTGTCTATCATTCTATCTAAATCAATCCTTAACATTGAACAGTAAAATTTACTACTGAGGAACTGAGGATTTCTTATTATTATTACTTTAGAGCCAACTTTGTCTTTGATCATTGCTTTCATTTGGAGGGACTTCTTCAGTTGCAAGTGATGTACTTCAAACGTAACTATCCTAGACTGACTTAAACCTACAAATCCTTTTTTTTTAATGAACTTCAGATGATGTTACCTATCTATATAAAAACCACAAATACCAATCACCTACAAATTTACAAGGTCTTCTTACAGCTGTATTGTCATGCTCAGTCTAGTGTAGAGAGAACAGCAAGCGACTCATGGGAGCTTCTAAACCAGCTACAGCAGTTTTATTCATCCCTGTACACACTATCCACAGATTCTTCTATTCAGAGTTTTTTTACACATTTTTAATTCCTTGTCCATCCTGACATTAGTTAATTTTTTTTTCCCCATTTTTTTCTTAGGCTAAATTCTGCTTTTCTGTTTCATACAGTTATTCTGCAGTTTTATAGCTGATACCCAAAGCACAATGTCTGCTAGGTCTCATGATGCCTTGAATAATCCAGGTAATAATATACACTGAAGGAAATTCTATTTCAAATTTGGCACAGCATTAGGACAACCCAGTACAACTTTCCTGGAGATGATGGAGGACAAGAAAGAAGCATGAAGAAGGAATCAGCACACCTCACATCCTCATGTCCTGTTCAAAACCAGACTTTCCTACTGTCCAGCTGTGCCACTTGAAACTTTCCCAATAACCATCACTCAGTTCTTTAGCTCTTCTCTGGCCTCAGCAAAACCACAGAGAATTGGGAACTTTAGATACCAGCTAGGAAGTGATCACCATTTTCTACTTGCAATTTCCAACTATGACCCTGCAGTATAATATGACCTTGTGCAAGGTTTAAGATAAGGAAATGCTCTCCCCAGTCTGATAGGTGTTTTCTCCAGCTTACACTGGGGCTAAGCATTATTTTAGCTCTGAGCAATGAACGGTTGATTCAAAAAAACAGTGTAGTCTTGGCATTTAGTATAATAAGAATTTATAAAATAGTTTATGATTTTTCACTGACATTCTCTTAGCTGAATGACATGATTTGCCACTAATGAATTGGAAATTATTCTTTTTTTTGTTTTGTTTACAGATTTATTCTATCTACAGCAGATTGTGCTAGCGAATGTTAGAGACCATTGCATTGTGTAAGGTGTCAAGCTTAGATGATTATTTTTGCAGATTTTGCAGAAGATATTTTGTCTGTATAAACACAGGAGTTGCCTCAGGTCTAAGCTCATGAATCCTTGTTTGTATGACTGAAGGAAACAGCAGAAAGGTTATGCTGGTTTAGAGGATGGGAGAGTGGAATCCATGGATCTGGTGTGTTAGTGTGAGGCCAGTGATAGAACTGTACGGGTTAGGGTTGACTGGTCAACACTGGATGTTGACTGAGATGCAGGGACCAAAGACAAAGTAGGAAGGGAAGTGGCAATTATCAGCAAAAGATACTTCAGAGGAACCAGTTAAGAATAATGTATCCTTTCTCTATAAATCTTCTTTATAGCTCTTAGCAGTCAAATGAAGGGCTTGCACATGCAATAACCTGCTAGATTGGCTTATGAAACAAAGCCCCATTACTTCTCTGAATTGTTTAGATTCTACAGCCATACAAAAGTCAACTAGTGTTAACAATAATAATGTTTAGTCAGCTCCTGAGAATTGTCTCAGGCAGATTTCCACTTTTGCTTGGTACTACATGTGCAATGTTCTCTACCAGCCACTGCATCCTCTTTATAAATCCCTGTGTAATAAAAATATTTTAGATTTGTCTGTAGATGTGCTGTTTTCCCTACTCAAAAAAGCAGCCTTACTTAGTTGAAACACTATTTATGAAAGAAAGCAAATATCATTAGGGGTGTTCTGTATATGAGCCATGACCTTTAAGACTCTAGGTCTTCAACACGTAATTTTTAATTGGCTTATGTTGCCCTGTGATGCCATAAACTTTCTGCAGTTATAAAGATCAATTTTATTTTTTTTTAACTCTGACTTATCCCCAAATGTAAAAGAATTATTTGAGTGCAGTGTTTAAAATACAAAATAATACAAACAACTAGAATGTTACCACAAAACTTTAAAAGAGCCAGATCAGTGCAAATCTTTTTATTGTATGAAAGTCTTTTTTTGTCATTTCTTTTAACTACATGCTTCCTGAAATATGCCAGAGAGAACAGGAAGGTGACGAGGTATAATATAATGATAAAAAAGATAATGATAGATGATATATTAAAGTAAATGATAAATTGTAAAAAAGATAACAAGTTAATGATAAAATATAACCACATATTTTTAATTATAGAATTAACAGAAATATTAGTGGATTTCCATAAGAAAATGCACAGATTAACATTTCCAAAGGGAAAATCTTTAAAAGGATTAGATGCTCATACTCACAGGTGGATTAACTGCTGTGAATAGAAAATGTCAACTCTGTTCCAGGTCTGTAATACCAAGAATATTGAACAATGCATATTCTCCCTTAACACAGAAAGAAACATGAAAGCATCAACTTCAGCAAGAACTTAAACAACAAACACAGCTCAGAGAGTAATTAATTACAGAAAGAGGATCATCCAAAAACTCTCTCTGTATGTCTTTTGGGGAAAGATGAGAGAAGAGTTTTCATAGGCTATGTCCAATTCAAAAAACAACCTCTCTGGGAAGCAGAGAAATCTTAGCAGTCTATACAGACAAAAGTAGATGTACATAATATTCCAGTAAGTTCCCAGGGAAAGAAACATTGGAGAAAAACACTCAATTTCTCCCAGGCTTCACTGGTTAAGTTCATTGATGTATGAGTTTGTTTGGAGAAGGAAGCAAAAGAAGGTACATTCAGGGACAGGCAGAGAGGTAAGGCAGTAAGAAAAATCAGAATTCACAGCTGAAGTGAGCAAGATACATACCCTACCAAATCCTGACATCGCTACCTTTTGGAGTTAATGTGGAGATTATTACATATGTCTTTGCCGCCTTCCCTGCTAAGCAAAACTGAAATGTTAGATGCTTAGAACTTTGGAGAAAAGGTTGCTTTCCAGAGATTTTTCTTCAGATCCAACAGTTTTGGGAATGAATCATCTGATCCAGTCTGTAGAATTTTATGAAGAGTATACCATCAAGGATTTATTTTTCTCTGTGTAATCTATTAAGAGAGAACTCAGGCTCAAATGTCCCATTCTGCTGAAAGAGGTTTAGACCAAAAGTAGAAGCCATGGAATATCTATCTTAGACTTCATCCTTAACTCTATAAAGTATACTCTTTGATTAGACATATGTATCCTGTGCTCAATCTCCTGATGATAACTAGTTCTTGAATCTGGTTCTGTCATCACCTGTGGCATTTCTACACTGATTTATGGACTACATTGTTTTGACACAGTCATTGGAGCACATAAAGAAAGGGGATACAGAACTGAAATGCTGCCATTTCGAGGCAGGAGGCAGACCCTGAAAAAAAAAACCTGTATGAAATTTAAAAAGGAAATTATGGTCTTTCTGTTTTAGTTTGTTTTCTGGTTTCTTGAGCTCTGAAGGATCGCATTTTCAAGGTTTTCTTTGAACTGCTTAATTATATGATTCCAGAAGCTATGTCTTTTAATTGTCAGAATCACAATAAAAATCACAAAATTCAGCAACCTTAAAAATAGATTCACTTTCCCTCCACAAATTCGTGTGGTTCAATGGAGGTAGGAAGGGAAGAAATGAGTTTTCATTTCACTCAAGTAACAGTTTAACAACTTGTGAAAATAAGCTGAAGATGGTGGAGAATGCATGAAATGAACATTTCCAAAACACAAAAGGTAGAGAGAATTTTTGTATTATAACAATTACATATATCACAAGATAAACGATATTTTGTCCCAGCAGAGAACAAAGTATTATTCAAGGTCACAAGAGTGGTAATAATGCCTCATGACAAATTAGCAACTGGAATAATATATCAGCTGAGCTGCAGAATTTAGTGTACAAATATACATATGTGCATTAGATGTACCATTAGTGCTGCTTTCCCTGACTTCCCTAGCTGAATCACAGGAGTCCCTCTGACATCTCTGTATTCAGTTCAGATGAATACAGAAACAGAAAAATAATCAGTGGAACAAATTCCTAAAATCCCAGTTTACTCCCTAATCACACAAATTCAGTAAGAGGAAACTGAACTAAGATTTCCGGACTGAACAGAATGAACCCCTTCATGGCATTAGGCAGTGAAGTATTAGAAATGGGTGGTGTATGTAGACCAGTATGACCTTATTCGTATTTCATAAGACATAGAATACAAACATAGAACAGTTTGGGTCAGAAAGGACCTTCAAAGACCACCTAGTGCAACACTCCTGCTGTGGTCAGTGATGCTTTCTTCTAGACCAGGTTGCTCAAAGCCACGTCCAACCTGGCCTTGAACACTTCCAGGGAGGAGGCAGCCGCAACTTCTCTGGGCAACCTGTGCCAGTGTCTCAAGCATATCAACTGCACTACTCAGCTTGGTGTCATTTGCAGACTTGCTGAGGGTGCACTCAATCGTATTGTCTATGTCATTAATAGAGATATTTAACAACACTAGTCCTGATACAGACCCCTGAGGGAGATCACTTGTTAGTGATCTCCATTTAGACATTGAGCTTTTGACTGTAACTCTTTGGATGTAGCCACCCAGCCAATTCTTTATCCATCTAACAGTCTAACCATCAAATCCATATGTTACCAATTTAGAGCAATAATTTTGTGGGGGACTGTGTCAAAGGCCTTACAGCGGTGAAGGTAGATGACATCAGTTGCTCTTCCCTTATCCACCAATGCAGTCACTCCATAATAGAAGGCCACTAGATTAGTCAGGCATGATTTGCCCTTTGTGAAACCACGTTGGTTGTCTCTGTTCACCTATTCGTTATCAATATGTCTTGACAAGAGGATCTTGTCTTCATATGTCTTCCAAGAGGATCTGTTCCATGATCTTACCAGTTACAGAGGTAAGGCTGACTGGTTGGCAGTTCCCAGGATCCTTCTTTTTACCCTTTTTTAAAATGGGTGTGATATTTCCCTTTTTCTAGTCACTGAGGAGGACTTCACCTGACTGCCATGATTCAGCAACATGGTGCAGCAACTGCCAGTTCCTTCAGGACACTGGGATTCACCTCATTTAGTCCCATGGACTTGTATAGATTCAGGTACCTCAGATCATCCTGAAACTGATCTTCTCCTGTGATGGGAGGGATTTCATTTCCCTAGTCTCTGCACTGAGATTCAGGGACTTGAGAGATGTAGGAATTGCTGTTGAAAAATGAGAAAAAAAGTTGTTGAGTACCTCAGTCTTCTCCATGTTAGTGGTCACCAGATTCCCTGTCTCACTGAGTGGTGGGGTGAAGAAGAGGGGACACAACTTCATTTGTCTTCCTTTTTTGACTAATGTACCTGTAAGACATGTAGCTTCATTTTGGGATGTAAACTCTAAGTGTTTGACTAAATGTGTGGCTACATTGGAAAATAATTTACCTTTCTGGCTTGCTCCCAGATCCTAATTCCTCCACCTTTCATTGACTGTGTGTTACCTCATCTGATTTTGAGCAAATCAATTAATTTCCTCTGCTACTAAGTATGTGTGCTCTTGATGATAGTTGCAACTATAAAATCTGAATTATTGTAAAGGACCTCAAGAGGTTGTTAATCTAGCCTGCTGCTCAAGAAGGACTAATTCCAAGTTGGATAATTTACTCAGGGCCTTACCTAGTAGAACTCTGAAAATCTCTGTGGATGGAGATTTCACATCACTTTGGGCCACTTGTTCCCATTCTTAACTGTTGCCATGGAGAATAATTTGCTCCTAAATCCAGTGAGCGTGTCTTTATTGCAGCTTGTGACTGTGGCTTCTTGTTTCTCTACTGTGCTGAGAGGAGCCTGGATCTCCCTTCTCTAAACATCTTCAATATTGAAACACAGTAGTTCGATTCCCCTTTAGCTTTTCCAACACTGAAACTCAGGTAGCTCAGCTGCCCTTTGTATGACACATGCTCCACCCCTCTTTCCATCCTAGTCACAATCTGCTGGATTTACTCCAGTTTGCCACTTTCATTCCTGTACTGGGGCAGCCCAGGTGAACACAATACGCCAGAGGCACATTTGCAAGTGGTAAATAGAGAAACACAATCATCTCCCTCTACATACTAGCTGTGTTTTTGTTAATGTAGCCCAGTGTGGTTGGCCTTAATGGTAGCAGTGACACACAGCCAGCACAGTCAATCTTTCAACCAGGACCTTCAAGCCCTCTTCTGCAAAATTGTTCCATGGTTAGTCAGTTCCCAGTTTGTGAATCTGCATTGGGTGATGTCAGTCCCAGACTTTTTTTTAAATGAACTTCATGATGTTCCCATTTGCCTTTTCCTCAAGTTCAATGACGTTCCTCGGACTGTTTTCCTTAGACTTTCCCTGAACTGCTTGTCATTCTTGATTTTCATGACAGCTACTTGAAAAAGAGAGGGGAGGATACAAATGTGTTCTCTGATTCCTAGTCTGTGACATATTAAGGAAAATAATGATTTTGAAAAGAGGAAAGGAAATCACTGTCAGGTGACAGTGAGGATTGGAGGCTCCCTGGGGGCAGGGTACCCGGCATTTCAGGAGCTCCTTGGGCTATCAGGGTAGCCAGTGTCCATCCCACTGCCCCCAACAAGAGAGCAGGGCATACTTCAGAGAAGAGAATCCATTTCTGTACCAACTCCAAAATCTCACAGCTGGCAATTTTGCCTAAAAGACAATGGGACCAAGCCCTATATACTCTCTTTATATAAGTATCATTATTATTCCAAAGGATAATGAGTAATTATTATTGCTGTTTTGTCATATAAAGCAACCCACACTAAGTGGTATGATAGACA
Source organism: Strix aluco (assembly GCF_031877795.1). Classification (NCBI taxonomy): domain Eukaryota; kingdom Metazoa; phylum Chordata; class Aves; order Strigiformes; family Strigidae; genus Strix; species Strix aluco. Next base: position 5,486,046 of record NC_133934.1, read on the forward strand.
CAGCGATATAATTTAACTTACAATAGAACATAACACATTCAGATCCAGATGGTCACTGATAAAGAGAAGCTTTTAAATAGAGACAGTAAAAGCCCAACCTTACCTACATGAAGATGTGGTTTAAGTGGCTGATTTCTGAACTCTCATGGAACAATGGAAAGAAAAAAGCACTGTGAATATGCTTATCATTTGTCATTAGCAGCAAGGAACTAATAGACAGAACCCTGCTATAACATATATCCTACAGTGACTGTAATTCTGATGGTGGGGCTTATTAGTTGCAAAAAAAAATTGTTGCCCTTAGAGACAGCTGATCAAAAATGTACCACTAATAAACATAGTGGTCCTAATGATAATTTATGACTGGTTCATGGTTTTAAAAAACATTTTGCAGTTAATGGATGGTGCTAAATGGAAAATAGAAAGTAAAGACTCAGAGAGAGGTATTGCATTTCAGAGAACCATCTCCAAAAGTCATACTGTCTCTGTTCATGTTGGTTTTAAGCATTAGCAGTGATATTCATTGCTGTGAAGTCATACAAATGGTCAGCAACTATTTAGAAAGCCAATCCAGGAAGCCGCAAGAATCCTTTAATTCCACCTAAATATTATTTCAGTAATTGTTAGTTAAAAATATAAACTAATGTTCTTTTAACTTGTGATCAGCTAGATAAATATCATGATAGATTACACAAGTTATAGGAAAAAGCATACTTATTTTGGCTTTGGCATTATGGCGGTACAAATCGCAAGCTAGCATCAGTATTTTTTCTCATGGAGTCTGAAGGCACATAAATATTAAAATGCAATTTGAAAGTTTTGGCCAGGTCCCAGAACAGTATTGTTTATGCAGTGTTTGACAGTGCTATTCAAATAAATCAAGTAACAAATGTGTCATGATTATTGTTAAAGTGGAAACTGCAGCACTAACAACTATTAAGATAAATGATATCACGGGTAGAAAATATGAAAATATTTTATGGGTCCTCTGTCTCTGTGTGTAGGGATGTGCGTGCATGCACAATCAGCTGTCTCTCAGGAAAATTAAAACTGCATCCAGGGATGAATATTGCAAACATCCAGCTCTGTAAACAACCAGCAATGACAGCATATTCACTTGTTCATGGGATAAAATGGACTTCTGCTTTGATTTTTCACTAAATCTTTGCTGGGTGTTCAGTAAGCTTGTGGGGTTTTTTAAATTTTTTTTTCCTTAGAGGTGGAAAGATTTTTGGCAGCACTCAAAGAAATGTTACGACTTACTTGTTTGCCTATAGTCAGCCATCTGATTCTTTTTGTAACATCATGTTGTAGAGGAATATTAAATTGTAATCAAAAGTACAGTATAAACTCCAGCAGAAGTAAGGCTAGAATTAGAGGTTTAGTGAGGGTCTCATCACATTTTAGGCACCGTCTCCACAATGTGGACATCTACAGATGAACTATTCAGTTCTCTGTATTGTCACGTGAGAGAAACAGGCATTTTTAGAGTAGTCATCTGACCTATTAGAGAGGTTTAAATTTAGTCAATGTCACTGTGACATATACACTGAGCATCACTGAGAATCTATAAGAAATGTTGCAGTGATGTCATGTATATCTCCACATAAGGTCTGGGCCATGGTGTGTTGTTCTGTTGTCTGTGGCTATATGAAGCCAACAAGACATAGGAATGTGTTTATCTTGTTAGCTGCACAACGAGTTTAGAAATGTCTGGTTAGTTGTCCTCACTTTCTAGTGTTAGTAAGAGCATGTTTGAAGCCAACTAGCTGTAAATTAATGCAGCTTTCAGCTGATGAGAATCCCTAAAATGGAGGAGGTAAGTATGTGATGACTTGTTAAATAAGTCTGACATGAATAAAAATAGAAAGCTGGTATGGATCATAGACCAGTACACACAAACACATTTTTTATTGTTACTGGTAAAAGACCTCAACCTTTGATTGATCTGACAGTGCAGGGTCTCAGAACTTGCCTGAGTTCACCTTGGCTTGCTCTGAATTAAGGTTGTTTCTCTGTAGTAACAATTATCTGGTCATAAGGTGATGAATGAGGAATTGTGTTTTAGTTTAGCTTTAGTATGTAATGATAACAAGTACAAGTACCATTAGAAAACTGAGGACACCAACAGAGTAAAGGGGCGTTATAGATGAAGAAGGTCTTTGTATAACAATTTTAACTGTATTATTAATTAGGATTTCCTGTAATTATGTATGTAATTACATAATTTGGATTAAATTGACTACTGAAACTTTAATTGGACTAACAATAAATTCATAGCTGCATATGTATGGCATGTTCTATCTTGGCCATAGCAAGACTTTTAGTATAACAGAATACTAATGAGCTTGGATAATTAGACAGCAGCAGTAGGTTTAAAACCAGAGCAATTGAAACTTAGCTTGGTCTATCTCTACTTGCAGGTTTGGAAATAATAAGAATAGCATCTTCATCAGAAAATTGATTAGTGTATACAAAGTCCATTGGCAAATTCTGTCGTTAGGACATCTGTGATGCAGTACATTAATTAAAGAGTGCTCTATGAGATTTTCACTGCTCTGTAGTCCCAGTAAAGCTCTTTTGGTCAAAAAGGTGAGAGTTATGGTTTCAAACTCATTTTGTAATCTAAGAGATCAAGGTCCTGGTTGGTGGGAAGAAGACATTGACATCAGAGCCAACAGAAGACCTCAAATGACAGCCTGAATATGCTGTGGGAATAACATAACCCTTGTACCTATAGAAGAAATTTTGGTTAAAGCATGCATTGCTAAAAGAAGAAACAACAAATGAACGCGTAGCTGATCCTTGGTGTCTCTACCTGTTACCATGGATCTATCCACACAAAAAAAAATCATAATCACTCAGCTCAAACAAACCAGAGATAAACCAGTGGAGTATGGTAAAAAAACCCAAAACTGTATAGGGGAAGGAAGGCTCAGATAACCTTTCTGAAGAGTTTGAATGCTGTGCATGTAAATAAAATTGTAGTACAACTTTACAGTTAAATGTACCTATTAAGATTTTAATTAAAGTTGATGGAGCATGTACAAAAAAAGTGAAAGAAAATTAGGACTGTAAGAAACATTCAAAAATTTAAGCAGGCATTTGAGACCAGATGGAAGACTGGATAAGGCTAATAGGACTGACAGTCCAGCAGAAATGGGTGAAAGCTTATATTTGGCCTGTTTAGAGAACTCATTTGCTAAAGTAGGACTTCTATACGGGTGGGAAATTGAATCCAGCTGTGGTGTAAGAAGTCACAGGCCTGAGCATGGATTTCCTCTACACCATGCACTGGGTGAGTCTGGAAAAGCTGTCTGTGATCTTTGTATGCTTTAGTTAATGTGATGTTATATCCTACTTTAGACATGTAACCCACTTTATCCTGAAGTGCTTTCAAGACTTTTATTCATGATAGAAAACATGTAATTTGGAATTTCCATCCTATTAACAATTATTATTTCATTTTTTTTTCTATAAGCATGCTACAGGAAGAAGAACTTGATATATGTGGAATTTATGTAAGCATATACACACATTTATTTCTTAGCAGTTCTTTATGCTAAAAAATCCAGTGATTTATTAGGTAAATTGGAAAAAAAATACCTCTTTGGTATACATTTGAGTGAAAAACTGAGTTTTGTGACAAATTTTCCCTTTTAATATGACTTAAAATAATCTTAAAAGTAAGCACATATTTCATTGTGGAATAGATCAAATAAACACCTTGTACAATGAATACAGTTTGTTTGATATTTACATTGTGTTCCTGAGGCACCAATAAAGCCAAACAAGAGGAGAAGACTGATTTTAAACATGATCATGTCAGTTTTGATCTCTGGAATCAGTTGCTCAGGCCACTTTAAAATGGTCACTTACATTTTAGAGTAATGATCATCCAAAATACTTTAAAGGCAGATGGGTAATTCAGTGTTTACAGGCAGCTTAGAACTTGGTCCTCATTTTACAGTTCCTGTCAGGGGATTGATTATTCTTCACTGTAGCTGACTATTGGAAATTAGTATTGCTATAAATTTCCAACTAGCTAATCAGCAAAAAAATGTAGGAAGTAAGTAAATTCATATACCAACTATGCTTCATTATGAAATGAAAAATAATTTTTCATCTTGGCTGATTGCTTATTTTATATGTATGCATATGCAAAATAGAAAATCAGATGTAACATTCTGTCAGCTTCTCTGCTCTTCAACTTATTGTGAACTGTTTTCATTTTTTTATGCTGTAGCATAATTAAAATCAATATAATATTTTCCTTTATGTCTATTCAACTTCAATTTTTTGCTTTTTTAAATGTCTTTTTCTTCCTCAGACTCTGAAACAGCATAGGAGAATTATTTGTACTTCTTATCCAATTTTCTTTTCCTACCCCTCCACTTCAAAGGTTCATGTCAGAGTATTATAACATCTTGCCTTCCTCTTTTGCTGTTTTTGAGGTAACACAGAATTTAAACATGTACATTCATTTCTTACTAACAGACTTAATCAGACAAAAGAGACATTTTTCATTTTGGGTCTGCTGAGTGTTTTCATGGGAAGCCCATCATTTTTTAACTTTTTTTGTTTATTTGTTTGTTTAGTTTTAAATACATTGGCTGTTATGTGTCTACTTGTCTATGAAGTGAAAACTATACTGTCTTTTGGTAATGGATATCTTTGAAATATAGTAGCCCTAAATGTCCCTTAAGAAAAGAAAAGTGATTTTCAGTTCACTTACAGCCTGGAGACAAACAGAATTTTCTCCTCTGTGAAAAAAAAAAAAAAAAAAAAGTGCAGTGGTTTATGTACCTTCTAATGCCTGCTGTTACAAAGCCAGAAATGTGTGCACTAAAACTTTTTGTGCACAGATATAAAATATGCTTTCCTGAATTATTAATTCACAGATCTGCAAACTGCAGTGATTTGAACATGAAAATACTCATGGAGAGGCACAGCAAAAGGGGAGTGACCAATAAAGTGACATTACTTAACTGAACAGCAGTCAGTACCCACTGAAAATATTTCAGACCTATTGCACTAATGTACCAATAATAAACATCTTTTTTTTTACATAACCCTTCCTTTGTTTTCACTTTTTGTGAAATAAAAGTTTTCCCTGTAACTTACTGAAAATAGCCCTTCTTTCTCAATGTGATTTCTGTTATCAGCCCTGATAACAGAAGTTCTCAACATCAACTATTATAGATTTCAGATCCCAGCACAGAGGCATAAATCAGACCAGAGTCCTGTGCTGAACACATTTACACAGATAAAGATTAGTTTTTTAATTCACTCATACAAAGGACTGTATATAGAGGAATCGTATCTATTTGCACCCACTGACCATAAAGGGAGTCTAGAGTGACCAGCTCAGACACAGACATCCACAGCTGATCAGAAGAATCCTCTTAACACCTGGGAGGACTCTGAACTGTGATACTTAAATTCTCTTTTCAGATGTTTCCTAGTCCCATAGACACTGAGTTTTCACTTATGAAGCCAATAAGCTGTTTAAAACCTTCTTACAAAACACCAGAAAATGTCTATCATCTGGTCTGGTCATACCCATTCTAATCACAATCAAAACCCAATCTCCACCTGTGACCTCTGGAGGGCCTGTTAGACATTATGAACACACTTATGAAATACTCCCTGTCTAAGAAACACAGCTGGAGGAAATGTTTCTCCTTCTAGTCAGTATCTGTAATTCCCTTCTGGCAAATGGGAAACTTTGGTTTGAATCTCACTTCTGTCCAAACTATGCAACTAACCCAAAGTTCTTTATTTTAACAAGTATGATAAAGCTGAGCTGTTGGCTTTCTGAGTAGAGAAGACTTTTTACGCTTTTCCTCCACTTGGTATCTAGGAGGATCCTTAGGATCACAGAGAACAAAGACTTTCCTCTTAGAACGGTTGGGTCTCGGATTTTGTTCCAAGGACTCTTAAATTGTGCCTATACTGAGAGTCAAATGTACTCTAGCATAGTCCTGTATATCCTGGTCTACTAGTTAGCTAGATGAAGGAACACATTGAAACACAGCATTTTTTCTCTGCATGAACCTAGAATATGTATGCAAGGACCACATAATAGTTTAACCCTTCATTTCCAGTGCTGTTGAAGTTTTGTCCATGCTTTGGATTTATGTGGACATGCTGTGGGAAATAGTCAGTCAGATGTGCCCAACTACTTAAGTAGGTAAAGTCACGATCAGTTGCAAGTTCAATACAAAGAGCTTCACTGTGTTTCAAGAGGGACATTTTCTGTAATTCAAATTGAAAGATGAAGTTGGATTTCTCTGGCTTCTCAGTCTGACCAGTAAGTGGTCATGGAGGTTGTAAGAAAGACAAATCCTCAACTCAAACAATGCTTTGTATCATGGAATAAGGAATTACAATATAAAGATCATGTCTACACAAGAAAAAGTCTTTGCCTGACTGTTTTGATAACTTTCTATACCATTGCCAAAAGTTTGCTATAATTTATAAATTCTTTGGTCTGGTAGTAAATAAATGATTCATCCATCAAAAAAAGCCCCAAACCAACCAACAACCAAAATACAAACCACAAACAAAACCCTACCTTTTTTTTTTGGCAGGATAATTAATTTGGGAATATAAAGACCCTACTGGGCTTGTATTAACTGCATGTGCATTCCTTATTTTATATAGATGGCTTTATTCATGCAAAAAAGATCAAGCTGATCTACTGCAGGTGACAAACAGTCATTACATGAAATGTTACTGACAGGAAAAAGCTACAGACAATTGTGTAGCTTGCCAATATTGCAAAGTTAGAAGACTAGAGTCTGAAAACCTTGTGTTGAAGGTTAATGTCATGCCTTAATGAAAATTTTTTGAAGTTTATGACTAAAAAGTCCAGATGGTAAAGCAACATCTCAGGTGAAGGAATGAGCCCACCTCATATCCTATAATAAGCCCGATGTATAATTTAAAATGGCACACAAATGAGTTTCCATTTCCAGCTCCCTCATAATTCTACATAATTAAAGGTTTGATAATGTATAAAAGCTATTAAATGCAATGCTGAAATCCCTCAGAGAGTCATCTTTTTACTATGATATTTGAAAATATCTGTGGTATATTATGTGTGGTTTTGTAAATGATATACATTTTTCATAGCTGCTTTCATTAGCAATTTTCTTCTTCTAATGGCTGTATAATTAAACCATAATGGGATATTTAGGTTTATGTATATTCATGGAGAAGTAGTTATAACAAAACAAACTATAATTAACTATGACCCCCAAAAAAACATTTTAGTTCATACACTAATTTTTATTTTTCACAGTCTTTATCTTTTTCTACAGAGAATAATATTGACAAAAAGTATTGAATACAGACTTTCAAATCCACATGAGGTCTTTTGGCTACAGGTTTGTTTTCAACATAGTTTGTACTAACTCTGGCTAGAGTATTATCTAGGACTTGGACTTGTGTACTATTTCAGTGATTCTACTACACATAAGGGGACACATCATTGTCTAGTCCAAATATACACTGTGGAAAAACTCCAGATAATTTGTATGATACTTCATTTACTCAACCCATGCTGCAAAACTATCTTCCTCAGTATCTTTTCTAACATACTGAATTTAAAATAATGTCCACTAAATTTTTACACTATTCTCTCATTATAGTTTTTGTTTGTTTGTTTGTTTGTTTAATGTTGAAATAACTATTTTAGAATACTTATTTTTATAGATTTTTTTCTAGTATTCAGTGTGGCAATAATAATAATAATAATTAGAATAATAATTAATAGTAATAATTGCTTTTGTTTGTGGTTCACAGAATGTATGGATTTTCTAAATGTGTTGTGCAGCCAGACATGAAAGTAATATAAAAGGACTTTTACTCCCTGAAGAGGCATCTGTCCATCCGCGAAAGCAGTTGCATGGAAATGGCTGAAGCATGCAAGTAGCCCTGTCTGAGAAGAAAGCAAGTAAACAAAATGTGTGAACCTGAGTGAGTCATATTCCAGTGTTGAATCTATAAATAGAGTCACAGATAATTCTTCAAATTATGTCCCGTTTTGTGTGATAGAGATAGCTTCTTCAACCAGTGCAGGAATCCAGGTTAGCACTAACTTTTATCAGGGTAAAGGAAGTGTTAGTTTTGACCCAGGTGAGTTTTTCGGAAAGTAAGGATGTCTTTTTCATTGATACTGTTGGCTCATGCTGCCTTAACATGACTGTGGAATCACAACACTGGTCTCCATGGCCACACACCTTATTACTTACTCCAGCTCGACTCCCACATGTAATAATATACTCCACAAGCACAAGCAGATATAAACCAAAGTTTCCCACACCTTAGTCTGAATTGCTACTTTCTTGAAACATCATATGAGGAATTTTACACTCTTCATAAAAGAATACCTCTTTGTCTGATGAGAAATCCCTAAGCACAATAGAGACTATCAAACATTAACATAAAATTGTAAACATGAGAGGTGATTAGGTTTTGTAAATGTATCTTTATTGAGATTACCAGAATGTTATTTCTGGAGTATATTTTCTAGAAATAAAAGTTTGCAATATGCAAAAGATGCAGTTCTGTGATACTTCTTCAATAATTCTTGTCTGGCTTGAAAGTCACCTAGAGATTGTAACTTTTCAGCTGAGGAAAGGCCATGAGGCTTGGCAAAGACACGATATATGGATGATGTAGGCAAAACCAATGACATGACATGACAGAAGTACCATGAGAGACATGGAGAAAGGGAATAAACAATTGTTCACTGACTTTTCTGAAACAACAAGGACATCAAATGAAAGTTGGAGGTGGGAAGTTCAGACCAGATGAGAGAAGTTACTGTCTTCGTTCTACTTGTATCTAAAGCTGTGGAACCTGTGCTGCTACTTTTTGTGCATGTTACAGGGCCTCAAAAATGTACTGAAAAATTTTGTAGAAATATATAAATTACTGGCACCTTTAGCCAACTTCCTGGTATTGTGAGGTGATTCTTTGTTCCTCTCTCTCATTTCTAATATCAATACCTTAAGAATATGAGGTTCATTTAAGGTGAAAGCAATATCAGGAACCCGCAAAACCAAAACAATATGTGAAATCAAATGTGATAAATTGCAATGAAAAGGCTATGTTAGTAGTCTCTAACTCAGGAAAATTGATTTATCTGAAAATACAATGCAAATTAAGTTCTATCTATTGTACAAACCTGAAAAACTAAAAGAAATGATCACAACTGAAAAATGTATGTTCACAAAACAATGCAGATGAGTTAATTTAGAATTAAGTTAAATGACCCACATAAAGTGTACTGTGGCACATATATAAGTAATTACATTAAATATGGAATTATGTATGTATGCATTTTATCTATATAGTTTCCTCTTTGAGGCTGGCAGTGTGGTTTAGAACAAAAATTTTCAGTGGTATTTTTTAATTAAGAATTACCCTCCCCATCAAATGCTCTTGGTTATCTTTTCCTTTGAAAGGGTTCTTCATAGCAGATCTCCTTTTAAGCAAATGTTTATTTAGTCAAATAGCAATAACTTATATGAATGCTAGTCAATCAATAGTAAATAAGGCACCAATTTGCAGAGAGACAATATTCATAATCTTTTTCTCTAGCTATAATTTGAACTGACTGCTATCTGTGGATGAAATGACATGCTTATTTACAGAGAAATTACTCTTGACCTTAGAAACATGGTCATTTTAAATCTGTGGAGCATTTTCACAGTATTTTTTTATCAAAGGGTTGATGATATAACATCTTATATATTGCAGTTTAGGAGACAGGAATCAGAATGAATCCACTAGAAAGAATTAGAATAATTTTTTCTTTTAACAGAAGAATCATGTAGCAAAGTCAGTTTTATTACTTCCACAGAGTATTTAAATAAATGTTAGCCAGCTGGCAGTTCATGTCTTTCCAGGAACACCAGAATATCTATTGATATCAATAGTTTTTAGTGCAATAAAAGAGCTGCTTTCTTCTAACTTCAACATGAAGCAAAATAACAGTTAGCTCTTGAGTTATCTATCAGTCTAATGTGAGTCACTTTTGAGGATGCACCTGGAGTTTGCAGTCATGTATTAGACTTTCCAGCACTGAAATTAGTTCAGTGGAGGTCCACTAAGATATTAGGGAACTCAAGCACATGACATATAAGGGGAAGCCCAGTATGATGTTTTTTCTCATCTTGGAGAAGAGAAGGCTAAGGAAAGGCTTTAATTGCTATCTTCCTTTATCTACATTGAATTTGAGAGAAGTGGGAACCACTCTTCCCAGAGGTGTGCAACAAAAACCTGCAGTAAGGGAGATTTTGACTGGGTCTAAGGGAAAACATTCTAAAGAAAATTGCTACAGTGGGGGCCAGATTAAAAGCGTTAAAGTGTTAAAAGTGGTTGAATCACCATCTGCATAAATTTTCAGTATTTAATTGGGAAAGGCCTTAAGCAACCTTATCTAAATTTGAAGTTAGGATTTGAGAAGAGATTATACTTGCTGATATCCAGAGGTCTCTTCCAAGCTAAGATTCAGAGTATACCATGTAGCTACTACGTTTTATTCCAGATATTAAATCAAATAGTTCATATTCCCTTCAGTAAAACAAGTCTTTCCAAGCATGTTTTGGGTTTGCATTTGCCTGCAAACTTCACTTTATTTTAGTATCCATGAACATTTTTTTCTACAGATCTCAAAAAGTTTTTCTAAAACATGACAATGCAGACTCTGAAGATTGGAGCAGGAACAAAGTTTTCTAAATGGAAATATTGGTCTACAAAAACACATAATCTGCACTGGTTTACACTTGTTTAGAACTTTGGAAATAAATATCTGCACTGGAACACTTAGAAAGTACACTTCACTAATCATAGACTCATAGAATATCCTGAGTTGAAAGGAACCCACAAGGATCATTGAGTCCAAGTCCTGACTCCACACAGGGAAACTTAAATTTAAACCATATATCTAAGAGCATTGTCCAAATACTTCTTGAACACCAACAGACTTGGAGCCATTGCCACTTGTTACACTGCTTGACTACCCTCTCAAGGAAGAGCTTTTTCCTAATATCCAACCTGACATTAATTATCCAATTAATTTCCTTAATCATCTTTTCCTGATCAGGCCTTTGTGAATACTTCAGTCTCAAGATCTGCTCAAAGGGTTTACAGATGGGACGAAATGGTGCAGCTCAATGAATAACGATTTGCTGTTTTTTCATTTTGCTCTGCTGGAAGCTTAAAGTGTGAGTATTTTGGAATTGTTCTTTATGAGTGTTGAGTAACTGAGGTCTACACTGTCAGCTCAACATTTTAGCAGAGACTACAAAAGTAGAGGAAAAAGAGGTACTGAATTCCTTTTAAATTAAGAATGGTGATATGAGGAGGATTTTTGGAAGAAACTCAGAGTGATGATTCCTGTCACATCTGAAACTTCAATGTTGGGGAAGTGATGAACATCCAAGAATAAGGAGAAAGTTGTTTTGGGTTAGAGGGTCTCAGATTACTCAGAACAGATTATAAATCTAAACATATTTATTTTTTCCTTAGTACTTACTAAGTAGACACCATAACAAAAAGTAGTCCTGTGCTTTTGGAACAACTGCTCTCATCATAAGTTACCTCTTTTCCACAAACTAAATCCAGCCACATCTGTTGTGAAATGTGGAGATGGTTCATAATCATTCAGTGCCAGAAGGTACCATAGAATGAAGAGTAAAGACTATTTTAGGAATGTTAGTGGGATTTTGATAACTATCTGATGAGTTTCACTTCTGGTTGGGCAGATAATGTTGTACCAGTCATCTTATTTTTTTAACTAGATGTTGATTAAGCATTTTTTCAACATGGTTAAACTACTTTTATTTCAATATTAAAAACAAGTGAAGGACTCAGGGAGAAAAATATTTTCAGAGCCTTTTACAATCAGAATAGTAATATGTACAGATGTTTCCCCATCAAAATAATTTGCAGTTTGAGAGCTATTGAAGATGTCTGCTATTGATATAAATTGCCAGTAGAATATTTTAGTATCAAAATTGTTATTATAAGGAACCAGAAATGAGAATTATTGCAGCCTGGATAAAGACCGAAAATTGGTGTTCTGCAGAAAACCAGTTCATCCTTAAAGAACAATAAAGTATCTAGTGTCACTGGTTTTGTTCTCTCAACTTTTTTGCAACCTTTTGTGTGCATGTGTAACAGTATAAAGCTACACACATGTACAACTGAGAATATAGAAAAATAGATCTACATGTTCGTACACATTTATACACTAACACTCATATTGTGTGTTCATTTCATACTCCTTTCTCCTACGGTGGTTGCCTTTTCTCACTTTCCTATGTTTATTTCTTGACAGACACTTTATTTTTCCCCTTTCAGATATTCCAATTACAGACCCAGTGTTTTTCTGACAATTCTCTCTGGAAAAATCAAAAACAATCATAAAGCCTATACTCTATGAGATAATGAGGTTTTGACAGTGCCTGAGATTGTTGCTGAAGACAAATTCAACACTGTGTGCAATTGCTGATACTGGTATGGAAATAGATAGGCCAAATAATTCCCTGTTTGTTGCATTTAAGGTAAGGCTAAATTTGGTAAGAGATGAATCCCCTTGCGTTCTAGCTGATCCTTAGAGTTTAGAGGGGCTAGGGGCGGCTGGACTTATGTCTTAATAGGTATGCCAATTGGGGCCTTGACTATAGGGCTGACACCAGGTGCACAAACAGCCTGTATGCTGTGGGTCTGGTTGCATTCAAGACAAGCAGTCAGGTTCACGGATAGTACAGTTTATTTTTTATGCAATATTTATAGATTCTTTAAGATTGCCTGCGATAAATGCACAAACTGCAGGTTGGTTATATAACACTACATACAAAAAGGAAAACGACTGCAATCACACACACACTTAGTTCCCGGGTAATCGCTCGGTGTAGCCGAAGGAATCTTACCAAAAGGCATCCCTTCTGGGGGGTGTGTGTGTGTGTGAGAGCACAAACCCTTCGATCTGTCCCTCTGATTTGGTGTTGGATTATTGTCTTCCCCAGTTAGGTACAAACTTGGGGTAGTATTTATCATAGCATGTATGTGTGAGTGGGTGGGAATGTGGTCAAGCCATTATCTCTTGAACGACAGCACATTCCTTGGTGCGAGGGGTGCGCTGTTTTTTGTGGGAGAAGAGGAAGGGTGAGAGACAAGGTGGCAGAGTACTGCAAAACAGTCCTTGAGAGGAGATAAGTGAAAGAATGGGACTGTGCAGCCTCCACCTCGCTTTGCATTCCTCCTTGGGGCCACAGCAAACACAAATCACTGGATCTTCATCCCATCCTGTGTTTGTTCTGCGCACCATGTGTCAAGGAAATGTGTGTTTTGCAGATTTTTCATTGTTTTGTTCTTCCCACACTTTCAACACCTAACACTGTTCTAAGAAAAACTTTTTTTGTTATCTTTTTTGCATCAACTCTATCCCAAATCCTCCACATTGAATCATGAAAGTTCAGCAACTTACAAGGTATTATATACCTTATATAAGGAAGAAATTCTTTACTGTGAGGGTGGTGAGACACTGGAACAGGTTGCCCGGAGAGGTTGTGCGTGCTTCATCCCTGGAAGGGTTCAAGGCCAGGTTGGATGGGGCTTTGGGGAACCTGATCTAGTGGAAGGTGTCCCTACCCATGGCAGGGAGGTTGGAACCAGGTGATCTTGAAGGTCCCTTCCAACCCAAAACCATTCTGTGATTTTGTGTATAGTCATGACAAATTCAGTTTAGTTACAAGGAAGATGACAATGATGGTTATGGTTATTATTTTAGGTTTTTCCTTTTTTTAAGTATGATACTGAAGATAATAATTCATATTTCATTCATAAAATTTAAGGAATCTTTGGAGAGGCAAAATAACCTTTAGCAGAGAAATGCTAGAGGATAACACAACTCACAAGGTAGCATTATGACACAAATTTAGAAATCAGATATTTTAAGAAGGGCATTAGATTCACACAATGGTAAGGCTAAGCTCTAACCCGTGAGGAATTTTTCAGAGAACTAGTGAAAATATAGATCAACTGTTCAGTTCTACTTTCATGCTGTGGAGATACACACCAAATTGTGCATAGAGCTATAAAAACAGCATACTGCATCAAACACTAGCTACCAATGTCAAGTAGATAAGAGCACCATAAATCTGGTTTTGAAAGGTAACAAAATGGCATGAATGATAAATCACTTCAACTGTTTCAGCACTGTGAAGAACATGAAAAAATGACTGGTGAAAGAACTGAAGGTTAGATAATGCACTCAAATGAACAACAACTAGAGTTGCAGTGAAATATTCACAGTAGTGAAGAAGGGTTGTGCTGAAGAAAACCGAGCGACTGACACTGGGTGAGATCTTAAAGACTCACAGATCTGTTGTCAGCTCAGCCATTGCCTTGTGGTGGGATTGGGATAAGTCATTTCACTTCTCCAGTGTCATCTCTTCATCCATAGCACAGAGCTATTGAGATGACTTTCCTCCTAGAGCTGCCTACAGAAATGCCAGTAGAATCATATTCCAATGAAATCAAAGCATATCAGAAATTGTTAAATTCTCTGAAAATATGTTTATTTGAGGAAAGGAAGAGCACTGTGAGAAAGTTTAAAAACCTGACCACATCTATACATGCTGATTTTTTTTTTTTTTTACATTTTGATGAAATGTTTGGATTTGAGTGTTTTTAAGTGTATGAAACAAGTTTTAATGTTTTAAGTGGTGTCAATATGTTTGCTCTGTGCTTATGGTTTACTTTTTTTAGACCCATTAGACTCAGGACAAAAAATAAATGGACCATTGGCAAGACTTTCATGCCTTCATGGCCACTCTCACATTATTATCATTAAAGATTTATTTACCTGGAAACTTCATCCACCAACAACACTAACTGAAAGAAGACACACTCTTCTTCTTTTCACCCTTTTTTTTTTCTTTTTTTTTTTTTTTAGCACAATGGAATACAAAAAACCCCATACATTTTGTGGAATTATATTATTTTATAGGTCTCCAGGCTTTTTATTCAGAGGTCTAGGAGTAGAGAGACTTTGGTCACATTTCTTCAATGTACTAAGAACCCCTACATCCAATCGCAGAAGCAGACCCTTTGTATCAATAACGACCTTAAGATATAACTAGTGCCAGGTATCCAGAAACCTGAAGAGATAAGAGGTAACAACTTTTAACCTTTCCTGCAAGGCTTCAATCTCAAACTTTGAACTTTAAAAGTTAAATAAGGATAGTAGGGGGGTTTTTTATTCCTTTTTCTAACTTTTTAAGTAGTTGTCTATTCAAATTTTGAGCTGAACTCTGTTCTCCTTATGGCATTTGCATTGCCTGTGTTTGTATGCAGGCCTTCAACCTGCTGATATCTGACATATAAATTATGTCTAGAAAATGTACTTTAGGATTAATAGACATTCCTACCTACATTGTTTTTCATAAATAAAAATTTCTTCAACAGACACTGAACAAAAATGTTCTTCTAGAGAGGATTTCACACAGGATTTTCTTTACAGGTAAGATAGAACAGGAAATTCAGGGCTAAGGTTAAAGATAATGAAATCCAGTTATCTATAACAGTGATTTTCAGCTTAACACATAATGACCTTTAGAAATTAGTGCATTACTCTGAAGGGTTCTGCAAGAAGTAGGTAACAAAAGGAAGTCCGCTGTGTGACACCTAAAATCCACTATATGATGATATACACCTTAAAAAAAATTAGGAGAGCACAAATTGAAAGAGGTTGAAGATCTATGATTGAAAGGTAAAAAATTAATATTAAAGCTTTAAAACAACCTTAAATCTATCCTATGGTGATAGAAGAATCTGGATGTTTATAGAATTTATAGAATGTCACTTATTTTGACAACATGAATTAATGAATACTTCTTTTCAGAATTAGCATTTTTGCCACTGCATGGTGACTTTTCACTTCTTTGTATTTTCTTCCAAGAACAGTAGGACTCTAAAATGGGTTCATCATTTACTGTGTCTTTTTGTATTTAAAAACCCCAAATATAAATTGAAGAGCTTTATTTAAAGGTGTGCTTGTTTTGTTTGGTTTTTTTTTTTTAACTTGTATGAAATTATTCAGCATGCAGTATCTAATGATAGAACTATCTTTAAGGAACTGCGAAAATACAACATGAGCCACAGATCAGAAATGAATTATCTGACAAGCTACGTTCCCAGAGAATTAATAGCCTGGAAGAGTTGTGTGGTATCAGAGTAATTTTAAAAACATCAAGGTCCTGCTTTAACTGCACACTAATATTTAGAGAGTATTTCAAGTCAGAAATACACAAATCTGAGTGCCGCTGGAAAGAGATATCGATTGTCTTGAAAATTCATTCAGAACATTCAGAATTATGTGTCATTTGATCAGTCCTGAGAATACTGCTACTTCTAGATTAATGAAATTATTATCTTTCTAGCGCAGAGAAAAAAGAAGCAACTTTTAAAATCTACTGAAAGACAAACTTTTTAAAATATCACATCATGGTGTTTTCTTTCCTGGTCGCAGGCTTAGAGCTCCCATTGACATTAACGAATGTTGCAGATCGGCTCAGAGAGACCTCAGCTGTCCATCCAGGCAAAAACTCTGGTGGTGTGTTAGAATCAAGATATGTTTAAGGTAAAGCCATGCTAAGAGCTTCACAGTCAATTAATTAACCATGAACCGAAAAAGAGTCAAGTACCTGAAGACCTCAAGATAAATAGGGCTTAAAATACATGAGATTTCCATTTAATCTCTTGCAAGTCCAAATCTGAGTGCTCATGGTGCAAAAATACACATCATCATGTGCTTCAGATGTGAAATGTTTTGTTGGAGCAAGAGAAAGAATGTGAATGTAAAATAATGAAAGAATGACCTTCTAAAGGCAGATAGTCTATTTCTCTGCTCTTCTAAGCTTGCCCCTTGCACTGTAAATTCTCTAGATTTATCCTTTCATTAAAGATGAGAGGATTGTTTTTTCAGTCAGATCATGTGAGAATTTAGGCTAATCCATGTCAAATTGCCATGAAAATTTATAAGTAACCACTAAACAAGTCATATTGTCACTCTATGATCTTTTTATACCTTTGTGCTCGCTCTCATTTTCCACTCCTGCATTCTGACTATATATGGGTGGACTCTCATGTTTGGTTTCCCTGTTCAAAACATGAATGTTTTGTACAAGCCTAATGCTTTCAGAAAGGTGGTTCTCTCCAGTAGGTATTATAAATCAGATTTCCAGACAAAGTGACTTGGGTTCTGCAGTTGTCTCTCTTTTACTATTAATTGTGAATAGGATTTTAATTTCTAGTTTACAAATTAGGAGCTTTATTTCAGAAATCTTAAGTTTGGTAACATCATCAACTATTTTAACTGATAATGTGTTTAATCAGCTTTTAAGAGTTTATATATTAAAAAAACCCTACATTTCCAGTGTCTGAAAATTGTGGCCCTCATTTTGTAAATAACTACAAAGTTTGTAAGTCTTGAAGAACTAGATAAAAGGTTGTACTCATATCTGCACTCCCAGAGGGGGAGGTATAAAAAACAAATTTATTTATGTTTATTAGCTCAAGGCTTTTGTGGTAGGAGTCGCCTTGCCTTATTTTACAAACCTACAGTGCAGAGGCCTCTATATGAGATAGCTGTCCACATCCCTGTTACAATCAATACATCAGACCAAATCTAATTAACTGAGATTATGTGAGATTAATCCTGCCCTTAATTTAGGTAGGTTTAAGATTTTAATACACCCCTGGAGCTATCTTTTCATATGGAAAATAAGGGAGCTTCTGCCTCACATAAGTGTTTAGGAGAAGACCCAGAAGTCTGCCCATGGTCATGTTTGAAGCCATTCTCCACTGTTCATGCCCCAAGGCCACCAGGAGCCACATCACGGGACCATTGGGAGTATCTTTCACCTTTCAACACTCTTCAGAAAGAATCTAATTTTCTCTTCCAACAGCCTAAGAATTGCTATACTAAAGGTTCTTGCCAATACAATGCACTGACAGCACACTGCAGGAGATACTTGAAATATAAGCAATAAGGATATATGCAGTGACTGATTCAAATTGACATGCCTTTGCCTTTGTTACAAAAAACATATTCACTCTTTTTCGTTTTAGTTTGGGACAGAAGTTTGAAATCTCAAAAATACACACAGAACAGGAAGTTCAATTTGTTTCTGGTGTAATCCTGTCCTGATTTCTATTAGAGCATCCTGAAGATAATCCTTTAATTGACTCTTTTTTGACAAGTCGTGTCATTTTAAATTACCATACTGCTCTCATGTTGCTCATTAAATAGGAGATATAATGATAAAGTAGATGCAGCTAATTAGCAATGAATACATTATTTATGGCTTCTTAAAAAGATGAGTGACCTGTAAGTTAACATTGTTGGGGAATTAATTTTTAATTGGATGTGCTCTTACCGCTCTTTGTATTTCACCTCAAAAGTTTTAAATAGCCATTTCATAGTTCAAAGATCTGAAAGTTCATCTGTCAGAAGTGGTAAAACAGGTCAAAATAAGGGTATGCTCCTATAAACTGTCTGTGTTGTGATCACTGGAACCTGTTAAGAGTTCTGCAGTAAATTATTTGCAGAATGAAATCCAAAAGCAACAAATCAGCAAATAAGTTAATCGTATGCTCAACCTTAAGTCTGGAACAGATTTACAAACATAATAAAGTGCTGAGGTACTCAAATCTTGTTTTCTCCCAATAACATCCAAAGAATTGCCATACTGAGACAGGTTAAAGTTTTCGCCTAACCCAATATACTGCTTGACAAGAGAAGCTACTTGGATTATAAAAGAAATAGGCATATGCAGACGAATTCTTCTCTGGGGTGATTCTCTTTTCAATCAGCAGTTTATGGACTTTCTGAATAGTGGTTTATGTATGCGATTGTGTTTAACAGTCAAAAGGATGAACCAATTTTACATGAATTTGCAGAACCCTTTTATAATCTATTTAAACATTTATGGGAATTTCCTGGTAATTTGCTACTTGTTTCTTTGTAAGTTTTTCTACAATTTGATATAAAAATACCCCGAGTATTTGTTAAAAAATACATACAGCTCATCCTCCATAAAAAGAAGATGGAGATTTACCTTGGTTTCTTGTGTAATGACTAATGATGTCCAATAGCCAATAATGAATTTTATTCACTTCTGTGGCCTTATGGTCTTTTTGTTCTGCATTTTCAACAGTTGTGTTCACATTTATAATATACTAGAAAGAATGTTGAATATTCACAACATCCACTTCAATATTTTGTAACAAAGGCACATATCTTTTACATACAGACACACTCAAAACCACACATACTTAAATGTATATATACATATATATATATAAGTATTAGTGCTGCTTACCAAACTAAATAGTTTTATTACTTCTTTACCTGGCTATTCCAGCAAGATCATGAAGTAACACCAAATATAAGGAGATCAATTTCATTCAAGTATCTTTGAGCATGCTCAGTCATTCATAGTTTTTGTTGGATGTGATAACATTGCGATTGGTTTTAAAAATACTTTAAAATCAGTATATAGAAGTTCTGTATAGCAAATATAATGTGAAGACCATGTAATTTGCTAATAACTGCAACGTCTCAAGTCAGTTCAGCATCATAAAAAAGATCATACTGTAAATATATTTATTTTTTGTTTGAATTAAGTTACTGTCACTATTAATATTTTAGACATCATAAATATTTTAGGAAGTAAGTTTTCTTTATGTTTATCGACTATGCCAACTAATGCATAATGTAAGGAGAAAAAAAACCAAAACAGTTATGTATTAGAAGCACATAGTCTTAGCCTCAGAAAATGTCCATGTGCATTTTCTGTGAAGATTATTCTATATGAAGTTTATTATGCAATCATAGAATCATAGAAAGGGTTGGGTTGGAAGGGACTGTAAAGATCATCTAGTTCCAACCTCCCTGCCATGGGCAGGGGCACCTTCCACTACACCAGGTTGCTCAAAGCCTCATCCAACCTGGCCTTGAAGACTTCCAGGGAGGGGGCAGCCACAACCTCTCTGGGCAACCTGTATCTTTTCTCCTTTACTTGTTTACTTTACTTGATTTAATAATTAAAGTTGATGGAAAAAATCTTTTGCAAATCTGAGCTTTGAAATATTTATTAGAAGGAAAACAAAACATCACAAGGACAAATAAATGAAATTGAGAGACCAGCTTTACTCACTGGAGTCATGATTGAACAGTTCTTAGAAGAAGAAGGAATCTTTCCTCCTTAAATACATTGTGTTTTCACTAGAACCAGTTACCTTCTTTATGGAATCCCTCTTATATTACTTTTTTTTTTTTTTTTCTTTTTTCCCCACAAGAAAATTGCAGTAAGTCCAGGGTTAAAACACAGGGAGAACTTCTGCTTGTCTCTGAAGCTGAGTCTGTACTTGCTCTCCAAGCCATGAGTTTGACTGTCAGCTCTTCAAACAGCCTATTTTTTTTTTTTCCAAAATGTTTCAGAAATTAAAACATTTCCAGACTAATCATTGCTTAGTCTTTATAAAGGCAGGAAGTAAAAAGACTCCTAGAATTTCTACTTGCTGTCCAATCTAGTCAGACTTGATTTATCACTGTCTGTCTTTTTCTCCCACTTTCCCTTGTTGCTCTTGTTTTCTCAGTCTAAATAGGATTATTGCAACGTCTGGGTTCTGGTATGGCCATGGTCTTTCCAGATGTGCTGTCTGTGTAGGGATTGTCTTTTTACCCTGATTATGCTGTTGAGAGTTATGAAAGGGGAACCCATCAAACCATCTCTTCTTCAAATTCTCTTTTTTCTAGGTCTATCTAAACATTGTTGTCAGAAATGTAACCATGGCTTGAAAAAGGATCCCTCTTCCTGCCTGACATCCATTCTTTAAGTGCCATCACTTAAACCATCTTTACCTGTCCCTCCTGTCTTTCCCTGTGTCCTTTCTACATGTCCATTACAGGGAGAAACAGTTTTATGTATTATCACCCTGACCTTAGCAATATTGCCTCTCACCTACTTAAGTAGGACCATCAACATTTTTTCCTATTATCCTAACAGATTTGGTATGACCTGAAACAGTAATCATCAAAGATTGCTTTCTCATTTAATATCTTCTCTATACAAAATGGTAGGTGATTTCCATGTAAACTCTGTAGTTAACTGCAAAAATGCTGTACTTAGAAATACAGCAGGCTCCAAGAGAATAGTTGAGCGCATCTGAATGCCTACAAAATACTGAAAGGGTTCACCTCATGCCACACTTGTGAGAAAAGGAAATATTCCACTTTCTATTTTTTTAACTGGGAAATTGTTGCGGAGAGTGATTAACCATTGAAGAACATACAAGGAGTGAACCCAGTTATCAACTTCCAGTAGGATGACAAACTTTTCTAAGATTTGTTAAAATGCTGTACTACACACCTATGTCAGTGGTTTGAATTGAGTAATATACATTTTAGAAAAATATTTTCGCATAATAGCTTTGGACTTAAGGTAGGGAAAGTAGAAAATCTCAGGTACAACAAAAGCAAAAAAATCCCCAAAACCAAACCCACTCACAATGTAGGAAAGATTGTTCAACCTTGCCAATAACATTTCCTTAAAATGACACTATATTGTCTTTGGAAAATAAAATATTACACCTTTTTTAATATTGTGTTGAACCCATGTTAAAATAGTATAAATTTTTAACTCACTTGAGAGTTTACCCTGAATCAATTAAACAGTGTGCCACATTTCCATATGGTACCACATTGTGGATGTAGTGAGATGGGTTTGACTTTCTCCAAAGTGTTATAGACTGGAAACAGACTGCATTTCCCATAATGTACTGCACCTGTCCTCTAAAGAAATTACGTGATACATCACATCTTCAGATCTAGTATGTGAAATGCATTTTGGTCCCCAAATCTGAGATGAAAACAAAACCCAAAAACACTTGAACCTCAAGCCTCCTTATATTACCTTCCCTGTAATACCACACACTACACAATGTCAGCACTTCAGAAAAAAATTATTACTTCAGCCCAACAAGCCAAGAAGTTTTTCTCCAAATGTTTTATTTTCTTTACTGCTTAATATCTAACTTCAGTCTATAAACAATGGCAAAACAGATCCCTCGATTCCAGTAAACAGATATTCAGAATTTTTTAATACACTGAAATATGCAAATTTCCTGTAGACAGAATATTATTCTTTTAACTCACTTCTAGATCTTTTTTTTTTTAAGATGTATGAAAATAGTACAAAAGGTACGCTAGGTACAAGTAAGGCAAAAATTAATAACTGCACTGACTGTTCATAAAGAAATCAGTGCTTTTCTCTGACTTATAATTCCATGGATTGTAAAGTGACTACCCTTGGACATAAATCAACTCACCCAAACTACTTTTTGTAGTAGATATTTAGAGTGATTTTCTTTCCACATTTCCCTCACACCATACTTTTATTTTATCATCATATATTTTGCTAAAAAATAAGCATATGATCTCCTTACTTTCTCTATTTTTCATTCTCTTACAAAAAAATATTCACCTCCGACCATGCAAAGTGAATCTAGTCATTTTCTGAACTGATTGTTCACTGTCCTTTACCTTCAGGGTCATTTACAGGAAAGCAACATAAGACTAAAGTTACTGGAGCTGCAGGGCAGTCTTACATCTTTTTTTCTAGCTCACTGCCTGAAGTGCAGAGTAATGGGGAAAAAGTGAAAATTTTATTCTTTTCCCACAACAAATTTTTATTTTAGTTGTATATTAACTACAAATCCTAAAATTGATTATAGAATCTTATTTCATTCCCTTGCAATGGAAAGTTTAATAATCTGTTGGATGAAACATTTCTGTTTCTTGCACACTGCTTTTTCTGAAATGCACAAACTTTTTCTTCTTCTATTCAGTTATTCTTCTATATTTCCAGTAAGTAGGTAAATTCATATGTGTCTTTTTCCTTCTATTATTTCCTTCAGACAGACAGAACATGAAAAGAGCTGTCAACTGCCTATGGAAGATTTATCTTTAACATCATAAAAATTCAGGACTTCTGGAAGGACCCTTTTGGAAGAAAGTACTGCCTTTGCTGGATTTTCAGTAAGACATTTCACTGCAGCTTGTCAGGATCTGTCATCCAGTAGATCACATTTGTTTGTAGTGAAAGAAAAATCTTTGTGAAGGAAAAGGAACAGACTACACTCCTCCATGTGATTGATATTTAAATGTGAGGTGGGAAGTGCAATCAACCATTGATTGTATATTGTGGACTACACACAAAGTGTTCAATATCATCTGGCATAAGTATCTTTGGAGGATACTATTAAAAGTGCCTCAGTGAATTTATCACAAGTATCTGTTGTTATAAAATGGAAAGAAAGATTATAGGAAATAAAGCAGCACACAATAGCATAAGGTTTGACACATCTGGAGTGTGTCTCTAAACAGAAATATCTGGGATTTCCATTTGTGGGGACCATTTAAATTGAGTCAACTTTTCAATATATCCTGATGGGGGGCGGGGGCGGGGGGGGGGGGGGGGGGAGGAATGTATTATAACTATCATTGGCAAAAGCAAACTGCCTCTAGATGCAACTTTAAAGACTTTTTTTACTTCAGACTCAACATAAAATCTCATGAGGTATGGAAATTATAACAATAAGTCACCACAGTTGATGATTATCAGCAAGGGTAAAAACCTGGGATTCTGAAGATTAAAAGCAGAAGAAAAATGTTCTCTGCATGACAAATGCTAAAATGCATTGCATTTACTTATAAAACTAATTGAAAACAGAGGCAGTTGTTGCTGCCTCATGAAACATTCTCTATAAGTTAAACTGTATTTGAATGCATCCCTCAACCTGCAGTTTCTCAAAGTTGGGTTCTTTTTACAAAGACATTTTAAAATAAGCTTTATTATTTATAATTTCTATTATGATCTTTTGAACTCATAGGAGATTCATAGATGGAAACACACAGGGGAAAATAAGTATTTCTCAAAGCTTAATACTGTTTGTTTTTTTTTTTTTCATTAGGGTTAAATCATTCAGATTTCCTTCCTCACCAAGGGATTTCCAATGGCCAAAGTACTATGCAGTTATTGGAAAAGCTGTATGTTGTGAAAGCATCATTGTCCTGTGGCTACTACATCATACACTTTCAAGAAGGGCATTAGCTTTGAGATTCATCTTGCCTCAGTTTAAATATCAAGTTTAAATGTCTAAGCTTTCACCATTGTGAATGAAGACAGGCAACCTTTAAGGGATTTTCCACATATTTCTTAGCAAGTTGGGGATAAATACATGAAATATGCACATATTGGATTTTATTTCTCCCAGTGCAATGGACAGAAGACCAGTAGCTCCCTGGTTCCATAATGCTTGTGCTAGTACTTTAGTTGTCTTTATTACTTTCTCTCTCCCTTTGCCTTCCTCCTTTTTGGGTTTTTATGTTTATAGCATTTTACTTTCATCTACATGAAAAACATTATGAAGGGCCATCACACAGGAATCTCCTAAAGAGATTAACAATTAAATATCTCAAGACATCTCAGAATTTCTTTTTGGAAGAGGTAGGGATGGAGTGGCAAGGAAGCTTGAGTAAATTAACATGAATAGATGAGATAAAATGATGGAGATATATATATATATATGAAAGTAGAAGAGAGTAGGTCAGAAATATACTAAAAGATCTTACAGATTTCATAATTTCTTCTGAATGGGCAAGTTTTTAGGAAAACCTATTATTTTTACCAACCTACTTTGAATTAACAGCTGGATTTTTTTACATTTTTATATTTTCAGAATGAAGGATGTTTTCTACTTTTTTTCCCCTTGAAAAGATGTAATTTTTTTTTATCCTAAAATTGAATTTGAACAAATAAGTTTGACACCAGTTGTTTCAAAATTTATCCAAACAAGTCTAATGAATCATTTATTTTGAGTTTTAGTTCATACATGGAGGGCAGGGAAGAAACCAACCCCAATCATCTGACTTTTGACTGGGAGAGAAATATATGCATTGTTACATGTCAGAAAATCTGGTGCATTAAAACCATAATCTGGATCCAGATGCTCCAAGGGTTGAGATAAAACCCTTCTGGAACTTCTTGAAACAACAGTAAGTCTACAGAGTTAAACTGTGATCATCATATGCCATATATAGTTTGCTAAAGGTGGAGTGGTTACAGTGTGATCACAACATAAGGTCCTGTCTGACCAGAGGCCAACCAACTACACATTTTCACAAGCCAAGTGAAATCAAGGATCATGATATCTCAATGTAAGTTAGGACAATGGATAGTGAGTCAGATGCTTCATTGGTGGTTATCCACTTTGCACAGTACCATTGACAGGAGCAGCTTGAAACCAATGCAGAAAAACCATTACATCGATGCTGTTATATATGGCAAGAGTTTTATAGACCACAGACTCTCTATAGGATTTTAAGCTTCCAGGCTAAAATGGAGAGGTTTATAAGGCTCCTGATGAAGACAGGGAGTCTGCCCAGACCACAGCTCATGGAAAATGGCACTAACAAAGGCATGTCTGTAGCCGCCCTTTGCTGCGTGCTCCGCAGACTAGAATCATCCTTTCAGACCTAACAGCAGCTGAGTCAGTCATGTTGCCAATATATAAACAGAGAAGGCCTTTCAATATTACGTGCCATTTAAGATCTGCTCCTCTGGAGAGAATGAGAAAGGGCAGCCACCATTTGTCTCTTCATCTTTTGTTTCTTGTGCTCTATGGACTGAATTCTATTATTGGTTACATTTAAGTGGAAAATATTTTTTTTTTTTCAATATAAGAAGCCATGACTTCAAGTTGCTCTCTCAGAATTAAGTGAATGTATCCATATAATTATTTTTTCCTCATTTTTCCTTTCTTTTTTTTTTTTTCTTTAAAACTCTGCTCAGAAATATATTTGTCTAATACAGTAATCATTTCAAAGCATTGCATGGAGAGCTTAGTGTGTTTCTTGGCTGTATCAGATTAGTCAGGAACATAACAAGGAAACCAAAATGAGGTTTGTTCAGTGATATATATTCAGAAACATGGTGAGACATAGTCACACAGACAGTTAAGAGGCTGGCCAGCCTTTTCATCCTTGCAGACATACACAAATGCGGGGAAGGTCAAATTGAGTTTGAGAGCTTTAGCTTCATCCTTTGTGGATGTTTGTCCTCATCACAAAAACAAAGTGGAATTTGGTTCAATTGAGTGGAAAGGCAGGAATAACAGACATCACAAGCCTCAGCTAAAATGCATTGGCAGCAGTATCTGGGAAGCATGTAAGACATCTGCACTGTCCTTTAGCAAGCCTTTATTGTCAGCCTTTTAGTCTATTTGAACCTAAAGCCTCATCAAATCAAAAACTGAAATAAGCTTCCAAGCTAGGAAAAGGGAAAAAAATGAAAATTGATTGTAACAATACTTCTTAAACCACAAAGAACAACTAGCAAAAAAACCAACCAAACAAAAAAAAGATATTCTTAAAATTATGTACTTAGAAGACAAACAGAGAAGAGGAAAGAGAAAGAGCACTAAAGAAATGCTGAATACACTCTCTCAAGAAAAGTATCCAGACCAGGCTGGCTTGTGGGAATTTTTATTAGTTCTGAAATTAGAAACAGGGCACTGGGGTTGGGGAGAGGGGAGTGTCTCAAACCAGCTGCAGCTCATTTTAATTAAGGGCTAATTAGCAAGTAAAGCCTGCTGGAAGTGGGAGATGTCTATGTCCCTATATAATACAGAGCAGCTCACTAAAGCAGTTTTTGAGAGCTTAGGGATACTGGCAGGGGTAGAGAAAAAGTGATTAAATTTAGAAGTGCTTGAGCATTTCTATAGGTATTTTCTTTCCAAAAATCTGTATTTACTTAGAAATTCCTGCCTTTGTTAGGAGAAAAAGGTTACAGATTAAGGTCTATAGATGTCAGATATAGAAATTTAGCCTTCTAAATCAATTATTTCTTGAAGTTTATGAGATTATTTTTTTCCCCTGTTCTTTTTTTATCATTTTGTATGATAGTTATTCAGGTAGTGCTAATTTGCTATGGAGCACCATGTAACACCTCTTCTTGTGGAATACTAAAAATTATAGCAGTTTTCTCCTATTGCTGAGATATTTCTGATTTGCCTGGGTATTTATTATCTGCACCTCCTCACAAAATATAGAGTAGCTTTATCTTTACAAGATCTGCCTTAATCTTGGCTTATCTAAATCTAATCTTTTTTACATGTGAGATTTTAGTAAGTGCCTACATGATAGTTCCTGCTGCTCTGTATTGTATTTATTAGAGGTATGAAAAGGTTAAGAATAACTAACTACAAAAAACCCACCTTCTTGTTTAGCCTATTGAGGTTCACTAGAGAATAATTAGCTACTTTTCTGAATAATAATAGCAGAAGTATTCCCTGTCTGGGAATGATGATGTGGACTCATGTCCTGAGTTCTGCATGTGTATATAGAAAGAGCATGCTCACTTGGATCTAGCTGTTCATTATTGCTCCCTAAACTCTATTAATCTGAGGATGGTGTATATCAGAAAAAGCTGCATTATATGAACATCATAAGGCAGTGAATAAGAGTTTTTAACCTGTGTTATCTGGCCTATCTGCAGATCATCTGGATGGAGTGACACTAACTCCTAGGGAATCTTTTGATGGGAAAGGTACTTCTGTATAAAACTTAAATCCCTCAGGGCTGTGCCATGAATGGGTTTCCCAGTATTCAATAATATTAGGAATCAACTTATGGATATGTGGAGGATTTTAATGACTGAAAAATGGAAGATGTTGTGTTTACCTTGTTAGGGTCTGGGGGAAAGAGTGGGAGAAGTCAGAGAAGAATGTGAAGGGAACTTCAGTTCCTTGGAAAATTGCATAATAAGTATTATCGGAACCCATTTTCAGGTACATGAGCAAAGGGAAGGTGACTGCCAATGGGAAGTGCGAGTTTAACAAAAGTATACTGTGCCTGATGAAGCTTTTTCTTCTTTTGGGGATATCTTTTACCTTGACTTCAGCAAATTTTCAGTATGGTCTTCCATAGCATCCTTTTTGTCAAGTTGGAGATACATGGACAGATGTGTGAATGTAAGGTGGGTGAAAAACTAGCCAAACTGAAAGGGTAATGATCAATGTTTTGAATTTTAACCAGGAAGTGGCTGAGTGGTCTTTTTCTGAGGGTCGGTACTGGGCTTGCTAATGTTTAACATCATCTTCTGTGGCCTTCATGATGGTCTGTAGCAGTGCTAGCTCCCCATCTGATCCTCCCTCAGGTACTCTGTGCATGAGACTCTTGGTGCAGTAGGAGAGGTTGTCTGGGTATTGTAGGGGTTGTGTATTGCACTCTGTTTTCTGTACTCTGCTGTTTTGCTGACTGCAGAGGTCAGTCTCAAATGACTTTTCTGTGGTCCTTTTCCACACCAGCTACTGTATTAACTCTATAGTCTCAGTCTGTATATCCTGTTGTCTGTGGTGCTCCACTGGTTTTGCTCAAGTAAAAATCTGGATATAATTCTACTATCCCCGCCAGCACCACTCAGAAACAATTCCCAGGCCAGAAGAAAATTTCTTACTGTCACTGGGTTCCTAGCCACGTGGTGAGTGCTAGGTTTGTTGTACTTTTCTTCTTTGTTGTGCTCTGAACAGGGCATGGTTTAAGTAACTGTTTTGCTTTTTCACCTATTTTCTTCAGGTCCAGCTGGACACCCAACATTTCTTAAGGTATACGCATAGGTTTTGCTCACTAAACAGTTTCACTAACTCCACTCTAGTCACATAATGTAATTAGAAAAGTGTGTTGGCCATCTTGACACTACATGTAATATTCGAGCTAAATGCAACTGTCAGTGTAATTTCTTTGATCCAATGTGTTTCTGAGAGAGAATATATGGCAGCAGTCAGTGGGTTCCAGCCCTCATAGCTCTTTGATCACGTATATGGTCTAGAGGCATGTTCAAACCGGTGTACTACCTGACATATAGTATGCCTTTTAGCTCTGAATGGGTGCAAGAGATATTGATGGTGTTGAAAGTGCACTAAGTGCTGCAGAAATGAACTATGCTGGTTTATTTCAGGGTTCTTTTCTACCTGTTTTCAGTGGTATGTTCTTGAGAAGCAACCACTGGAAAAGAGCATGGCCTGACGTGGATAAAAGATATTTTTATTTGACAATTCACTTGACTTGAACAGTCTGTTATAGGTCTCTCCAGTATCTGGTAATGGAAATTATTCAGTTTATTTTCCTTTTTCTTTTTTTTATTAGAAGCCTCTTTCGTGTTGAAGTGTATATGCAGCTGATTTCACAGTCTCCCAGCTTCATTGAAACTTGCATCATGTTTTGCCATCAGTAGTGATGTCTGGGAGTTGAATCCACTACATGAGAGAGGTGTAGATACAATGTGATGTATGCTAAAAGATCTTTCATCTAGGAAAGAAAGTTATAAGAAGAGTCCATGTCTAATCTAAAAAAAAAATACAAATTATTATTAAGACAACTCCATGTGCAGTAAGGGAAACATATTGTAGCTGAATGTGGGAATAGTGAAAATATGGAAAGCAAGAATTCATACCAAGCACTATGCTTTTATAAGTCATACCATCAGAGAACTAAGTAGAGGCTGACATTTGTGGATACATGGTGTGTAGTACTATTCCAAAGTATGATACATTCACTACTAGTATGCAAATGTCTTTAAAGTAATATCCAAAAAAAGAAACAAAACTGCAAAGTGAAGTGGCAACTACTATTTGGAATATCATGGTTCTTAACGTGATGCCTACAAACAAAATAAATCTAGAATCCTAGTCTAATGTCAGAAAAGTGATCTGGTAGTCTTGTTTGGAAAGCAGAGGGATCCAAATGTAGTACTTTTATGTAGGTCCTGGCAGGACCTCAGAACATAAAAAATAATTTTTTTTGTTGTTGTTTGTTTGCCGAGAAGGAAAAGGAGTTATGTTTTAAAGCTGTGAAACTGTCCATTTCAGAAGATGTGCCTTCTCATTAACACAAAATTTCTTCTGTGCTGTAATGAAGTATTGGCTTCTGGCTATGTTAATTATAATTATTTTCCTCCTAACACCTTTGTATTTGATGATTCTTGTCTTATCAAGTCTGATAGCAGATGCACAATTAAAAGGAAAAGTGCATCTAATGTTTAATTCATGGTAATTTGTTCAATTTTTTATGATCTGAGTAAAATAACCTGTACGAGATAACATATTTGATTAATCTTTTTTGTCCTGGTTTAATACATTTCTTAGAAAACATCAAATGACTACAAGAAACAATTTAGGTACAGCTTATTACCATAACTAACTTATTTGAATTGTTCATTCAGGCAACCAAAAAAAGAAACCTAGATTTGCATGTGACATTGTTGAATATGTGGAATGTCCTAATTTTCCTTAATTTTCCTTATTTAGGAGTTCATGTTGCTTTAAAAAGAAGTCTGTTATTAAGTGTAAATTCAAACAGCCATTCAGTAAAGTGAAAGACCTGTTCTTTGAAAGGGGTTCCGCAGGGTCAATGGGAACTTTGGGGGAACAGTCACTCAGTAATATTAGTAGTATATTCATGCAAGTCTTACAAACACGTTATGAAGAGATGTTCAGGTCCTTGCAGCTAGGTTGATCAGCAGAGGTAAACATTACCTGTGAAAACAGAAAGCCACCTTATTTGTTCTAAGATGTCTGGCTATGGACAGCAGATATTTTGTACGTGTTTCAAAGGACCCCACTTACTCTGACTCTCTTGAAATAATAAACTGGCATTTGGCAAAAAGGGTTGGCGAGAGCGCTTTGACTTCAGGCAGATGTTATGGTGCTTATTGTCTTGCCTTAGCCTTATCAAGCTCTAGCTATAAAGCTTTTTTTTTTTGCCAGTGTCACCAATATGATTCAGTGTTTCATACACTTCGTGCGACCCATAGAGAGAAAATACACAGGATTAAGTCCAGACACTGGATTGCAGTTTAGGTTAGCAGAAGGTAACCCTATCTTCTCTAGGAGTGAATCCAGGAAAACAAGGGAAGTAGTGCATTTCTTCTGATATATGTGGTACATGGTGCATTAAAATGTTTTCCAAAATATATTACAGTACTTATTTACTCCCACTTTTATGCCACAGGATTACAGTGCTTCACAGTTTAGGAAATAACTTCTTAATTTGTATCTGCAAGCAATTATGCCAACACATCACATAAACAATTTTATTACAAAGTATTAAAATTAGTATTTGGAAAACACTGCAGAACTCCCAGGTGCCTGTCAACTTATACTAGTTGGAAGTTATAATGTGCAAAACTGTTGCAATGTTAATCCTATGTTTAACAGCCTTTTGCATAGCATTCTTTTGTATCAAGAGTGCATAACATCTGTCTCCAGCTGGACAGAGAAGTCACATTTCACCTCAAAAATATTCCAACCAGCAGTCATTTTAATTCATTGTTATGCTAATCAGTCACTTCATAGTATGAATTCTGTGTTCAGTAGGCCACAACGACTGGGTATTGCTATGTCCTGCTATTGAGCCAGTGGAGATTTCTGACTTTTATTAGCATCTGAAATGGAAAGATTTCTTTCTGTTTGGAATAACTATAGTATAACACTTGGCCTAAACTATGGTCCCTGTTCTCAGAAATGAGACTTTGAAACTGACTTCCAAATTTAGTTCTGAAGGCAAATTTCTGGTGGAAACTGCATTGACCATCAAAATCCTTTAAGCAGCTTGGAAAACTGTTGAGTACAGATGTAGTCTTTTATTAATTCACTACACGTGATATTCAAAGCAGGAGTGGAGCTTGCGGTGACAAGATGAACCAGACTAGTGTTGACTTTTCTAGTTCTCATACTCTCCCTCTAGGTCTTCACAGTCGCTTTTAACCTCTATGCTGATTTTGAGCTTGTTGGACATCAAGGTTGCTTTGGTTATGTTTCTGCCTACATTTTACCTACTGTATCTTTGTTCTGATTTGTTACCTTTGCCTTTATCCATTGTGTCATTCTTTGTGAGCTCTTCTGTGCTTTAGAAGTTCATTGAAATAAGTGAGAAATATGGAAAAACACAGCTGCAGTGATCAGAAAAAGGAAAAAGCTGATTACAGTTTTGAAGGTGCTGCAGGAACTCTCCCCATAGAACACAGGTATATCGTCCACTCAGAGTGGACACGTACCATGCCTTATTTCTGACAACGAAACTCTACCAAACTTAGTAGTATAGTCATAATCATGTTTTCAGGAACAATTTTAGAACATCTGATGAAATCAAGGAAATGTAAACATATTTTGTGGTTTATAAAAACTGGACTCCATGATGATCAGATTTTGAGTAATATGGAATAAAATTGGAAGAATTCCATACTGGTACATGACTGTATCTGAGAAGAATTTGATCACAGCTAAATTTAAGACTAAAGTTTAGGGCAGTTTTGGGTTTTGTTCAAAATATATGCAAAAAACTCTTGCCTCTAGGTTTAATCAGTTTGAAAATCTTTGCCTTTTCAAAGAAAGGCCAGGCAGAGAGTTTTAGTCAGGGAAGATTAATGCATGCTATTGGGGATTCTTATATTAGTTCATTCTTCTTTCTTGCTGTCTGCAGTGATGTCAGCTGCTCATTTTTTCGACCAGTAAAACACAAGCTAAATTATAGGTTGCTAAATATAGATAACTTGCCACATCATTTAGTTTGACAACTTATTTGTAATGAAGACCCCAAAGCAAAATCCAAAATGTTAATTGGGGCAGAAATGAAACCTTGCAATAATTTTTACTCATTTCTTCTTAATTACAAATTAATAATGGGTAGAAAATATGATTATAAAGCCCAACAATAAAAGAAATATGACTATGGTTAACTCAGAGGAGGGTTTCTCTCTCACTGGATTCTACTTAAGAGGCAAGGGTCACAATTTCAAGGTAAAACATTCTGCAACACAAGGAACTTTTTTAAAAAAAACATAAATAAAACTGAATTCCCCCTTTACAAACCGATTAAATCAGGTTTAGAAATCATAAGAAAAATAAATAATGCATGTTTTATAACCCTAGGTAGATTTCAACTGCCTTGTGAAGGGAATTCCTTAATTCTCTAGGAATTAGAATTCTATGTAGGAACTTATGTTTGTGTATTTCTGCACTAGAATGAGTACAAAAAGATGGGGATTTGCTATCCATCAACTGAAAATAAAAGTTGTGGGATTATATAAAATGTGAATAAAACATATTCATGGTACATTGATCTGGAGGATGCACACACATGTGTGCATGCAGACAGGGAACTGAAAACTTTTTGAAAGAAATATTGCAGAAAAAAATTTCATTTGCATACCTTGGAGTCAAATTCCTATGACTCAGCATTGAGGATACTGGCTTAAACTTTTTTCAGTCTTTGTTATAAGGGCTTTTTGTAAATATCCATGTTGTTACATGAAGTAATCATCAAGTAAATCTTACTGGTAGAGGACTGGATTCCCAGGATTTTCCTCTCCAGCTAGACAATCTAGCCCTGAGATTATAAAATTATGATTTTCTCTCTAGATAACCCAAACCTGCTTTTACTCCCGTTTGAATGTAAATAGGAGGAAAAAAAAAAAAGGGGGGGGGGGCAGGAAATTAGTGGTCAGCAGTGGTAGATTATCACAGGGTCAATAAAGGGATGTGTTCATCACAGGGAATAATGGTGAAACAACAAGACTTTCTATATGAAATTATTTTGATATGTTACAAAAAATATTCAACATAAGCACAACTAAGACTGACTTAAAAGTAGAAAGGTGTTATGCTGTTAATGACCAGTTGGTATAATGGCTGAAACTGTCATAGATTGTTGATTAGACTCCACTGACCCTATTTGCCTCTGGTGCATTAGCCAGCACAGTCCTTACATGGTGGTTGTCTTTTCTAGAAACCTTTTCATTCATCTTGTGGCTTCATTCTTGTCAAACAGACTCTTTTTTACTATCAAGCCTGCAATAGACACTTCTAGTGTAGCTTATTTTTCTTTCAGAAATAGTCTTACAATCTCCATCTTTTGCTTAAGGACTATTTTAGACATCGGCATTTCATTTCCTTTGCACACAGATTTTCATGAGCAACAAGAACTACAAAATCATGTCTATCTGTGCAGATACCTGAATCATGGACATCCTACTGTTTCTGTTAGCAGCTACCAAGCCTGGGAATATGCCATCTTGACTCATTTGTGCTTCTACAGCTGACAACATTAGTCACAAGAGCTCTTTAAACCCCACACCCTCAAAAATCCATAGATGAACTCATATAACTAGTTATGGTTTAAGATCAGTAGAGAAATATTATCACTGCTCAACTGCAATGTCTTGAGGATGCTATGATGAGGCAAGTCAACTCAGAGCAAGATATTTTTTTGTTTTTCTTGCAAGGAAGTACTGTACTTATAAGTTCCATATACAGAGAAACACTTCTTTTCCTCCTGGAAAGACACTAAAACTTTCAGGGTCAGAGGATGGTGATGAGCATAGTGGCATGAACATTCTCAGTTATATGTAACGAGGATACTAATATAAGAAGTTGTAACAAGGTTATTTGTAAAAAATAGCTTTGCAATAAAAGCAAAGAATGGAGAACAGTGGAATTCTTCATTATATTTGAAGTGTCAAAGTGTTTTTCTTATTTCTATAACAAAAGCACATTGAATTATTAATAATTACTAACTAAAAATTTTAAACTACCTCTAGAGACTGTACTGAAAAAGCTAAATGCACTTTTTTCATTCCACCTGTCTACTATTCACACTATATTAGCCAAACCTAAATGCACAATTTTCACATTAACTGATGTTCTAGATCCTGACACAGTTATAAATGTAAACACATCTCATGTAGTAAAGCATTATATAAACATGAATTATACTGTCAGTATAGTTCACCTTAATCTATAAGCCTCTGCTATGAATACCAAGGGGGTTATTTGTCACTTCAACTTTGCAAGTATCTGTCCACTAAGAATTGTGATAAGACTGATCCTTGTATGTTGTATGAATGTGGAAGATTGAGTTTTTATCCAGGGACACACTAGTTTGAAATTCAGCATTTTTGGGTTTTTTTGTCAGGGAGAACAGAGATGGCTATATGACTTTCTTCTGTATTTTTATGCAGAAACTTAAGCTTTGAATGGGGGTTTCTTCACTCCACAACTGTTAA
Source organism: Strix aluco (assembly GCF_031877795.1). NCBI lineage: Eukaryota > Metazoa > Chordata > Aves > Strigiformes > Strigidae > Strix > Strix aluco. Next base: position 5,521,253 of record NC_133934.1, read on the forward strand.
ATACAGATTTACTAAATAAGCAAGAGGAGGAATTGCAGGGGAAATGAGAGAGAAGAGGAAGGAAAGATATGTTTGATTACTTCAAGTCTTCTGAAGTATTTGGCCTTCCTAGTAGTAACACAGATAAGTTAGCTTCTGGTAGTTCCTTTCATTACTGTAATGCTGAAAAATCTTGTAGGCAGTCATTTGGGTCTAAGCTCTACCTTTACAACACAGGATATTTATAAGAATAAACTCCCTCCTTCTCATCAGAATTCTTTGAGATGCTTTAAGTCAAGCATATGCAAACACAGTCATTTTTAAAGAGCAGGTCTATCATTTCCAATATCTCCAATTTATGTGAGCCTGAAGAGGTAGCTTTGAGCTGATAGCTGGACAGTTCATAAATTCAAAGATGTTCTTTGAGCCAAAGAGTAGCTCAGGACGATTTATCTTCCTGTGCAGTTTGGCTCACGGAACTTCAACTAATGCTTCTTTATTAGGTCCAATAATTTTACCACTTACTGGTGCACATTCTGAATATGTGACATTGAGAACACCTCAGATGCACATTCACAGCAATTTACTACATAATTTGCTACCACTTTCTGTAGCTGAACACCTACTTGAACAACTTACTCCGCAGAACAATGGAGATACATAAATTTAATTTTTGTCCCAGTTGGGGAAGTTTTCCTCTGATAATGTCATATGACAATAAGACATGTTAAGGATGACATCAGTACTGCTGGATTCTCTGGATAATAATAGAATCCTTCAGCCAAAATCACCAGGTTGTCCAGGGTCCTGCAACCTTTATAACAAGATAAATCTAGTCTGTGTAGTTACATTATAAATAGAGGATCTTTTAAAGAGATAATGGATACTATGACTTGTGGCCCAGCTTTCTTTACAACAAGGTGAGAACAGTTCTAGCAGTTATTTGGTTTGAATCCTGACGAACTTATTTTAGCTAAAGATCATCCACTTGAAAGATGTTCTGACACTGAGCAATAGACCTTCTAGCAGAGTTTGTGTTACATATGTTACAGGTGATAGTTACTTAAATTACATTAATAGGAAAAAATGTATTGCTGTATAGTGACCGTGCCTCCAACTTAACCTTTATTCAAATTCCACCTGCCTTGCAGGTAACAAAATAACATAGTCAGACAGTTGCTGGACCAGGAACTATGAAGAAAAACTGAGTTAGTAATAAAAAAAACCCCAAATTAAGTTTGATTTATGTGTAATCTAACCCAATATTAACATACTCTAGATGTAGCCATTTAGAGAACTGGGGAAAAGATCAAGTGAAAATGACAGAAAGGAGTGATAGGTAATGTCAATGCCCTGTGCTTCTCATCTCATGCAATTTTGACAGTCCTGAGGTGGATCTGATCTATCTTGGTTAGAGAGAAATTTGGCCTCCTAGATCTATAAAGGAGAAATATAAGATTTTGCATTCTTTTCAATGATGCATGATATCTACTTGATCTCGGTTAACTATAACTTTGCTTAGTGCTAACAAATTCCAAGTGAATTACTAAACGTATGCTATCTCTTTTGAAAATAGTGACATACTAGGGTAACTAGGGATGGTGTTTCATTTTGTACTTTCAACTTTTATCATAAACCAAGCTACCTAATCAATCTTATTTTGGGGCTTCTATTGCAATTTTTTTCAAAGCAAGAATGGATGACAGGACCAAAGGTACACTCCATCTGCTAGTCTACTTGCTGAATGGTAGCAGCCCTCAACTAGTATATGACAACAAACCTGTTGTATGTTATGGTAACATCTGATGGATCCCTTTGTTGGTGGTCTCAAGTGCTAACACCCATCTATTTAAGCCATGTTGGTTCTGCCATTCCCTGGGATTAGGCATTGCATATCATTACAATGGAAAAGAAACTCTAGCTGGAGCTGCTTTGCAATAAAACTGTCTTAAAGATTTTGAAATCCCTCTCTTCCCTGGGTTAAGAGACTGTATTTCCAGGTCCCAAATAATCCTATTTTAACTGTGCAAAGTGCTTTGTCAGATTTCTTCATACAGAATCTACTTAAGGACAGATATAGGAAATTGAACATGTTGTTGTTTATCAATGTGAGTGACAGTCTGATGAAACCACAGTTAAAGTCTCAACCATCTGGTAAAGAACTTTGGCAAAGGAAATGGTTTATGGAAACCTGGGGCTGTGCAGGTAATGTCAGGAAGGCACGACAAGGGAAGGGGGTCCTGCAGAGGTGGAACCACAATTTTTGGAGGCTGAACTTCCCTATCTTGAGTGACTCTGTGAAGAGCCAATAGAGAAGCTGTTTTCACATGCATGTGCTTAAAGGAAAGATCAAACAATGGTCACACCTGCAGGGAGGGGGGAGTAACTCCCCAACAACCGACTCATTTCCAGAAGAATCTGAAGTTACAAACTGCGCATGTACCAAAACCAATGAGAATTCTAGAAACATAAACTGTGCATGATGCCTAATTAGCCTAACGAGTCCAAGTGCCCACCTGCAGGAAGGGCAAGCAATTATAAAAGGACACAAGTCAAAGCCCCAGGTGGCTGCATCCCACCAGAACTGGACCCCTTGTCTGGCTGGACCAACGATGGAGCCGGGACTGGTGAAATCTTCCTTTTTGTCTTTCTTTCTCTCTCTCTTTTCCTCTCTCCCCTTTTCTCTCCCATTCTTATTCTGTACGCCTACATATGAGACAAGGCTTGTTTGGGCATGTTTAAGCCTTGTTGGGGCATGTTTAAGGCTTATCAGTGCATGTTATAAGATCTGCCACTAGTCAGTGTAAGTTTAATGCCTGTTGCAGAGGATGCAAAGATTACTGACAAGGTTTCATGCCAATTATCTGTTGTGAGCAAATAAAAACTGAGCTTTGCTCTCGAATTGAAGAATCCTTGGTGTCGTTCCACCTTAATCCTGACCTGGAAATCGGCATATCTGAGTTGTCATTCCAAGAAACTGGGACGTGACGTGTGTGCGCTTCAGTACTACTCCATACTCCAAGTGAGGTTGCAAGGTGCTCAGAAAAGTCTATTCCTGACATGAAAATATGGTTATTTTTTCCTTATATTTTCCAGGCAGGATATGGTATTTTTCCACACAGTTGAACTATAGCAATGTCTGTAGTGCTTCAGATAAAGTGTGCATCTAGCCTTGTATTCTGTCACTCACCGTGAGCAGTATTTGATAAATGGATAAAAGTATAGGAGCAGGGGAAATAAGCTATGATTCTTTTCTGGAGTGTTTTCTCCCAGCTTGAGGAAATTTCTGTTCAGAGTCCCACTAACAAGCAGAAGTGCTTCTACTTAATAGCCCATGGTGAATTTATTTTATAAATGCCTTCAACTTCTTCAGTTGCCTTTTAAAAGTATTCAGAAGTTTGATGCAGAACTGCCTGTGGTAAGGAGTACTGTTTTAACTATACGCTTTGAAAATGTATGCTTATTTTGGATCTGCCTGCTTTATATTTCACTCTATTGAAAGAGACAATGAATGACTTGTTACCTTTTTATCTTTTATATGCCACTGATGACATCTGTCATGTACCTCTTCACTCATCTTTTTTCCAGGTTGAAAAGTACTAGGCTATTTTGCACTCATCGTGCCAATACAGTCCTGTACCTTTGATCATCCTTGTACTTCTACAAGAACTTGAAAAGGTACTGAGAAGCTAAATGACATTGCAGGGCAACTCCAAACAAGAGTGAGTTTACAAGCCTCTCAAAAAGGTCCTGTTTTACAATACTATATTATTTTTGAAACTATACATTTTACCTCAAACCACATCTCCACTGGCTGGAAGTGACCATAGCAGGTTTTTTTAAGATGATTATTGGTATTACATTCTCCTCCTGAAATACAAGAAACTAGTCAAGTGCAGGAATAGAGGGTTGTAAAGGAAGGTGGGATTATATCCATGATCAGACTGTTGAAGAATATTAACATAATAAAGGCAAAAATTGTTCCAATGTCTGATGCTGTCAGAAGAGTAAGGTGGCCTCTCCATGTACTCTCTATATCCAGTGCTTAATACCTCTAGCATTTCGAGGTGTGGTAAAAGTGTTCATCATTTCATAAGTATAAAAAACACTTCAGACAATAAAATACTTTGAAATAGTTTATTTGCATTTCATAAAACCACTTGCTATATCAAGAATGGCATGCTTTTCTGCTTCCTTGCTTTTTATTTGGTGTGTCGATTCTCTCAAGCTAAACCATAAACCATGTGGTGTTTTTAAGGATTGTCTTTGTAAACTCTGCCTTGCAGACTGTAATCCTTTAGAGAAAGGTGAATAGAATCTTCTATGCAACAAAGACTTTTAAAAACAGGTATATAATTTATTTTTCTCCCCTGAAGTGGTGCTTTAGAAGCAGGATGTATTCACAGTGCTTGTAGTGTAGCCTGATTCTGAGAACAGTTTTAAAGCATTGTCCATCCAAGGCTGTCTCCATATGCAGTGCTAACTGCCCGAGCTTAAGCTGTCCACAAATCCCGTATGCTTTTGCGTCAGGATTTTTGTGGCCTTTTGAGGAAGGACAGTTTATCTGCCTCTCTGTGACAGATGGATTATGTGGAAATAATATGCATGTGGTCCTGTGAATACTCTTAAATACAGTCTGCTTTTAAAATTTTTTATTTTCTTTTCCCCCATTAGAAAATGTCATGTGGTCTAATCTAGAACAAACTGTAATGGTCCTTACAGGCAAGCAGTGAAGCATGGGTGGTTAATTTGGTCTTAAACTGGCATGCTTCTCACACTCAGCATCACCAGGAAGGTAGATGCAGTTCTTCCATCCATCCAGGGACAATTTTTGCAGACACTCAAGGTTAGCTGCCTGCAGATCTTGAGACTTGCTAAAATGCAAGAAAACTTACTCCATTTGCAGGAAAATGTTCCTCTTCTTGGCAGTTACTGGCAGGTGTTATAGTGCTGGGTTATTGCTCATTTGCTGACAAGTCAGCAGTGTTATTGGAATCATCATCTGATTTCAGATGACACTTCTGGGAAGGAGTGGGAAATCTTCAGATAAAAGAGCCAGGTCCTTAGCTGATACCAAGAGGTCAAGCTTCAGTATGGTAGTGGCCTTAGTTTAAGCCTGCAAAAACAATCTTTTGGAGATGTGTAACAGTCTCAGGTATGATGTTTCATGACTCAAAGGTCCTTATTTTACTGCTGGATTACACAACTTCTCAGTAGTGTAATACTGAAGAATTATGATGAAATACTGCACAGCTGAGATTCTACTGGGAAACAAGGCCCTGCTGTTTGAACTGCTTGAGTGCAGATGTATTGGCTCTGGGAGCAAAGGTGCCCTGGGAAGGGGGATATCATGATATGAAGTTTTGGAGGTAGATCATAATGAGCTGTCACTGAAAATGTGTCAGTTAAAATGGGCAAAGCTTGTGTGAATTAGTATCACATCTGTGACTTGACTTCAAGACCTTCTAATATGTGCTGTAATGCTTCTTCATATGTTTCAAAGTCAAAGTATTCTCAAACTTGTGTAGAATTAGAGTATCCTGGGATACAGGACATGCTGGCTAATGAATAGACTTCAAGATTCCACATAAAAGGGAGATCTTGGGGAAAAAACAGGCAGTTTGAAAAGAAGATGTTTTAAAAATATAATTCTGGAGCTGTCTTGATGACATGCATACAGAAACTTCTGAGGGAAGGTTTAAGCAGAGGTGTGCAGAGGACAATACCTACATAATGTACCTCAAAATTACAGTTATAAGCTTTTTTGTCATTCAGATGCTTTTCATCATGATTCATAAATATTTCCATGCCTCTCTTACACTATGCATACTGAATTCTCTATAGAAACATTAACAGAACTTTGGAACCATGGAGACAGTTTTCTTGCTGGAAATAAATCAATGATGTAAGGTCTTGATTAAAATGCCTGGTAATGAGTTTTTTATTCTTGGTTTACACTGAAACACACCTCAGATACAGGAAGTAACTAATTACATGCAGGTAAACCCTCTCAAATACTTTCTCGGTGCTGATTTCCAGGAAACAATCCTTCTGAGTACTGAAGTAAATGAGATTAAAAGAACAGAGTAAATTCTTTAGCTGATTGCAAGAGCATCTCTTAAAATTACAAGTAAAAGCAGTGTAGGGATTGCATGGTAACTACATCTACTATGCTGGATGACGTGTGTGTATAAACTGATTTATACTCCATGAAAGGGTAATGCACAGAACCTGTAATGTACTTAACTCTGTACTTCTTACTGTTATTCTAAACATGGTCAAAAACCTAGGATTGACAGGCCTGTGCATGATATCAAAGCATACTTGATCAGATAGGCTCTGGGTGTTTGTCCATGTTTATTCCACCAGTGTTCTCACTACCTGTACCTCCCACCATAAAGGAATAGAGACGTTATTCGTTTTTGTAGCAAGTTTTCCAAGTCAGTGTTGCCATAGAAACTCTAACTTTCAGAATTCTTTGTCTTCTCGGTCACAGATTGCTCACTTTCACTTTTTGCACCGATACCAGCTTTGCATTTAATAATAGGCTTTTTTTTTTTTTTTTTTTTGTAAGCCAATAAACAAGGGTGCATGGGTTCGACATGGAGTGTGATTACCTGCTTCTGGCACCCTGAACTTCTAAAAATACTATATTGAATATTGCAGGGTGCGAACAAGCCAGCAGCATATATTGAAACATTGTTAAGCTCATATTTTTCAGATGTTCTCTTCAACATGTCAGTGAAAGTTGTAAATAGCAGGCATTTCCACAAGCTTTAGTCTTTATGAGATTTATAACAAAAATGCTACCTCCTCCTAGAACTAGCTGCCTACACACAGCCTTTTTCACAATGGATTTGATAGCACAGAGATCACAATGCATGAAATAATCACTCAGTGCACCTCAGACTCAAACTAATTCTTTTATAATAAAATTGAATTGTTTCTGTGGGGATGGAGTGAACCTACCTTACCAAACATTTTGGCATACTGCCACACTGAAATTTCATGGTTTATTTGTATAGGACAAGATATGATCTGGTAGCAACAACTGCAGTTCTAATAATCATTGTGTCTATTGATCACTGTCTCCTGCAATTGCTTAGAGATAAAAAATTCTCAGGATTGGAAAAAAAAAAAAAAAAGCCAGAAAAGATAAAAACCATGAATTATTTATATTTTAAAAATAATTCAGATTTTTCTCCCAAACCAGATTTCAGTTTAGTTGCAATAACTACTCTTGAGAGAAAACCCAAAACCCACATAAAATCTTTCAGATGCTGGTGTTCTGCAGCCAAAATTGGCAGGTGAAAAATCAGCTTGATCTTTAACATTTTGAAATCATGACTATTACCCTAAAATAAATCAATCTATCAAAATGTAGTTCACCTATTTCTAATTACTTTGTCTTCAAAACTGATTTTGTAGCTATTTTTCTTGCTATCATGAAGAGCAGAGACACATACATGAATGAGAATTTTTCCTTTTGCTTATAAAGGGCATTTTCTCTAGTCATTTTGAATGTACTGATAAACTATACCCAGAAAACTTGGACCATTTTTTCCTCTGTGCGTGTCCATTACAAGAAACATTACTATCAATGTGATTTTATAACCTTTGAGAAAACCTTCAGAGGAAGAGTAGGGTGAGAGAAATAAAGTTGAGGAATATATTAGCAAATATTCAAGAGGGCAGTATTTAGAAGAAATGGAATGTAATGCCCTAGGTTCTGTCATTGGAATGTCTTACTTGCCCAAAGATATGTTGCTATCTATAACATGGTAAATTCTTGTTTGCTTTTCTTTAGATGCACAATTGTCATTTGGAAAAAGCAATTCCATTGACATTGAAATATTTTATAGTAATATACTTTTTAACGAAATTCAGCATTATTGCAAATTTTTTCAAAATCATGTTACCTTCATTAAAAAAAAATATTTTAAGTTCTTCCTTTTGTTTTAACCTTTTTATATTTAAATGATCAATAACTCCCTAACTTGTATCTCAATGTTGTATAAAAATGTTGGTATCGGGTTTATGTAAAGATAAAAATAGGTGGGACAGTCACAAGTACTACTGTTGATTGGAGTTCTCCATGAGACACTACAAAGTAACCCTAATGCTTTCCCGCTTTCCCATTTCTGTGTTGTTTGCGTCTCTCTTTCTTTTTCCTGAGCATGTTTATTTGGATGGGGGAAATAACTGGCTCTCTTCTTACAGCTTGAGTTGGTCAGTCTGAGCCTAGAAAAGGTCTTGCCATAATACTCTACTTGTTAAAAGTATTTTTAAATAACACAACTGTGTGCTTTTGGGCCTCTGCCAGCGCTGTCTGGCAGTGGCTGAAAAACTCCTACCAGCTTCAAGTGAATTTGATTCATGGCGTGTAGCCCACATCACAAGTAGCTGCTTCTTGTGGTGACTATGTGGCTATGACAGGTTTTTTTTTTCTTTCTCCCCATAAAGCCCATATCCACTCATCACCAGCACTGTAGAAAAGGACAGACAAAAGCCTGGAATAGCCAGATATGTTCAGGTACATCTACTTGTCAATACAACTGAACCCTTATGCCTGAAATTAGTTATGTTTTTTTTTCTCTGAATACCAAATATATGTTCAAATGAGACCTGTTAACCAAGACATATACAAATTTCCACAATCACAGTTAAATGACAAATCCGAAAAGCATTAAGTAAAGAACTTTAGGATAATCACCTTTTAATTGTCTGTCTGTGTAAGGTTTTCTAGTCCATCTCAATACAAAGTAAAAGCTGCATAGATGAATAATGAAATCACTTTCTATCTCGGAACATTTGTGGAAGAAAGCTGTGTTAGCTTTTTGTAAGGTTTCTCAGTGAGTGTTTAAGAATGGCTTAGTGTGAGAAAAATCTTCCCTATGTAGCGTATTTTATAGCTGATTACTGCCTAGCATAGATTCAGATTGATGGTCATGTTTCAGGGCTCTCCTGAGAACCTAACCTGACACAGATCCTGCAGATTCTTCTTTGAGGTATGCATATAGCTTTTTCCTTTAATAAAAATAATCAAAAAACCAAAAAACAGAACAAAAACATCCCCACAAAATCTGATTTATAGGAGGCTGGTGCATGCTGGAGTCATTCTCCTTTAGCCAGTACATTTAATCTTTTTGTATATATGCTGCTGCAGGAAAAAAAAAAAAATATAAATAACCTGTGAAGGATAGATGCTCCCATGTTTTCTCTTTTCTTAAAAATGTGTCATCATCCACTGACTATCTCAGCCCCTTCTTTGGTATTGTGTTGGTCAGAATAGTTAATGAAGCACACAATAGACGTAAAGAAGAAGATAACAGCTAACCTAATATCTGGTATCTTCTGTCTATTTTTAAAAAGCTGTTCACTATCCCCATCACACTTTGAAGCCCTGAGCTAAAGGGAACATAAATATCATTATTGCTGCTAGGTCTGCCTGTTTCAAATTACAGCAAAAGTCTCAAAGACTAAATACCAAGTCCTATTTCATGTTTTAATCCATAAACTATAATGGGATTCATATCTGCAAACATTTATTGCCTGTATCACAAGGATATTTTTAGCTATTTTGAAGGCTGTTACTATGAAAAATAATTTCTACAAAGGGAAAATGATAGCTGCTTTTAAATGAGATATTAATCTGGGAACAACACTTAAGCTAAACAGTATAATAAAGATAACTTTTCTGGGCATTTAAAATAAGAGCCTGTGATATGCAATTAAAACAAGGAGTCACGTACTTAGGGTTTTCTTTCTGCTTTTGTCCTTTGCTTGCTGAGTTGGGCATTTTGAAAGTTAACCATTGTAAGAGTTGGCTGCCTGAGAAGCCCAACTGGATAATTCAGCATGAAGGCGACAGACTTTTAGGTAAACAAGTGTATAACATGGAGAAGGAGTAATAAACCCAGCTATGCTGAACACAGCATGTGCCCATAAAAGGAAGAAAGAGGATAAGCAGGCTGAAAATTTTAAAAAGAAATATGTGGCTTTACTTACCTCAGTATCCAACCTTTTCAGTACATCTGATGACTGCTTTTTCCTGGATGAAATGAACAGGTTCATGAAACGGACTCTTGTCATTGTACATCGTCTCACCTATTGCATAACATTGGCCAGAGAGTTCCCTGCAAAGAAAGAAAAAAATGTCTTTGAACAACAGTATTTAGAACTTAATTTAGGGAATCATCTGTGTGACAGCGATGGGCAGTAGAGAAGCTATCCTGATGCTGAGTAAGTTCTGCTGATTGATGTTTTTTTTATCTACTCTGCTCAAGAGTACAAATAACTTCTGCATTGAATGCATCTGATTTCCAACTCCAGCTCACATACGGTGAGGGAACACTTCTGATCTCTCTCTGATAATATAACACACAGTATAATTCCAACCTAAAAGGGATATAGATGTATGAAGAATTCCCTCTGCATCCCTCATGATCCGATCATGGCATAAGAATGCAGTGAGACAGGGACAGATGGATGAGTCTACACCTACCTACTATCCTGTGCCCTAATTTGTGCCATGTGGAAATAACAGTGTCAGCCCTGGATGATGGAGAGTTTGTGAAGCTGTCAAGAAGTGCTGGGTTGCAGGTTAGGTCTTGTTTCTCATTCCCTGTGTTGGACTGACCACTGTTGCAAAAAGGATGTCTCCTATCCTTTTAGTTCTTTGTCAGTTTAATACTGGTAAACAGAGTTCCTTATACAGAAACTTTCATGTAAGAATATTTTTGCATAAAATCGAGAAAAGAGAAGTCTAATACCCAGGACCAAGCAAACAAATCATTCTGATGGCAGAAAGATGGTGAGGTCACTGTTCTTCTGCATTGTCAACATTTATTTCAGCTGATGTAGGCAAATAATTGCTTCCAGCTCTGCATTTTAGGACTAATTAACAGAATATTACTGGTTTGGTCACAGCAAATATTTCCTGAGACACCTTCATAATTAAATATTTTTGCACCAACATCATATCACTGAATAACTTCTAACAAGAGCAGAAAAGGATCTATCTTGACAAGTGATTTGCACATAGTCTAAAGGACTAAATTTATCTGGTGAAAAATCATTTTCTCCTGTCTTGTCTTTAAATTTTTCCAAATCATGCAGCTATGAGATGGGATACACTGAAGACAGCCGTTTTCCCAGACAGTTTCCCTAGACATTGTGTAATGGCATTCAAGATCCGTTTTCACATTGCCTCCAGAGAAACAGAGAGCTATAGTTCTGCTGACTTTTCCTTGCTTACAGAGGAGTACTGAATTAGGCTGTGGAGCTCCTGCTCAAAACAGAATATTACCCAGCTCAAGGCAACAGTGAGTTGCAAAGAGCTTCACTCCGGGCTGTACCGCTAAGAGCTGCACTAAGCTCTTCACAGCGGGAAATAGAGCTGCTCAAAAGTCCTCTGAGTGACTTGATTCCTTAGTAAGAAGTGAAGATAATATTTATCACATATGAACAGACACATTCTTATGCAACTTTTTTGAGGTAGCCACAATCCTGTTACATGCAAGTTTTTAAAATTTTATCTATTTTTTCCCCATCCACTTTTTCTTCTTAGCTATTAAAAAAAAAAATAATTCCATTCAACCTGATAACATTAAATAATAGAATGAAGCAAGGAAAGAATGAAAAAAAAAAAAAGCAGCTTCTGTGATCTTGTGAAGTGAGTTCAAATATTTAACTTCTGAATTCTCGGAAGGCTTGTATTTTAAAATGAGGAAAGGAAAACATTAAGAAGGGAAACATACAGAAAAACGAAAGAGAGAAAATAGATACTCTCAATACAGCATATTTCTTTCACAAAATTATGAAAATAGGAGGGGAAGAAACTATTTGAATCAGAAGGACAATGGCTTTTAAATTTTCTGAAAGATATCGAAAATGTAATTATCCCTTTTTTCACTCTTTTGTTACCAGTGTGCCTTGAAGTGTGCCAAACTTACTTCCAAAACTGAGCTTCAGATTTATTAGCCTGATGACCCTCCTTACATGACATTTGGTTTGTTTTTAGTTTTTGTTTATTTTTAGCTGAGTACCAAAAAATACAATTTTGTATTCATGAATCATCCATTAATATTTGCTGAATGGCCAGTTCTTCCCCTTTCTTTTCTTCATTTGCTTTTCAAAATTAAAAGAATCAGTTCTTCCCTGTCTTCTTGCAACATTTTACTACAATAGATCAGAAAGAAAGTTTTTGAATCTTCTAATTTCTATATGAAATTTTGGAACCTAACTTAACTGGATGTAAATTCTAAAAAAATGTGAAATTTGTAAAAGAAATTTGTCAGGTTTTCTCTTTGTGTAGGGACTAGAAATTGAAAGATTTGTCTTAGAGTAATACAGAACAACTTTTCTTCTTCTTTATGATATTTTGATTTTGACCAACATTTTGAAAAGCTTCATCAACAATCTTTTGTGTATAAAGAATAATTTGAAAAATACATAGCATTAATCTAAGTAAATACATACTTAGAGCATTCACAGAGCCAGACTTTATACTTTTGTTCATTCCCCTAATTTTCAACAGAACTGGGGCTCCTAAAGACCATATGTGTGTGTATATATATATATATGGGTTTGCTTGACACTGTTTCGTTGGTATTTCTACAGACTTAATCATCAGCTAAACTTTCTCACAGTGGTTGGGTAGCCTCCTGGGTCAGATATAGTGTATTACTGAAAATTAAATAGCTGAATTAGAAAGATTTAATTATATTTCAGATGTCTTTTGCTGGCTATCACAACACATTAACACTACTTCTCTGCTTATTGTAGCTCAATGAGATCAATGGACTGACATTGTAGATACCCAGCAGTGCAAGAAAGAACCTGAACCGCCAATAACATTGTGTCATGAGACTTTGTTTCCAGGACTATGTGCAGTCTGAGTGTGTTGCTATGAGGCCAATTCACGTCCACATGCCTACCCCTAAACCAGCAACCCTGAACGTTAAAATGTCTTGTTGAGTTAGCCATAAATAACCTAGCCCGCATATGCTGAAAAATTTTCTGATCTGGAAAACAAACTCACGTGATACTGCTGCATGTGAAAATCCATCTATCCCCTGTCCTAATGCTACTCTGAATTATTGCAAGGAATGGATTGTCCATTGAGAGGAGCATAAAAGAGACATTATAATAAGTACCTTTGTCTCAATGTCACTACTTCTGTCTTGAGAATTGTTCAGCTTCATCAGTCTTTGGCCTCAATATTTCATAAAGATTACCTGTTTTGAATTCTGACTATTGCTGAAATTCATGTACATATTATACCCCTTCAGTTGTGTGGAATTTTTTTGCAGGATCAGGGCCTTGATTTACATTTCTGAACAAAATAATTATAAAGGATGTTATCTGGGTGAAAATTAGATGCTGCCAATGGTGGATAATTTACAAACAACACAACTTCAGGGTGTCTGCCTCCTGAGAATTTTTGGAAAGGTATGGGGAGCATCCAGTTGATGATTAAGAGACCTCCCCATAGACAAACTAAACAAAAGGTAACAATTTATCCCAATGTTTTGGTTCACTGCTGATGAATTTTCTTAGCATCTGCTTAAGTGTTTGATTAAAGTATTCTACAAGCCCATCTGTTTCTGGCTGATACGAAACTCTGTGTGAAGGGGGAATTTTTAAAAGCTTGCACACCTCATTTAGCAGAGAAGACATAAAATTAGTGCCCTGATCTGTTGAGTTTTCTAAGGGTGAGCCCACTCTGATAACAGCATTAATCAATTCATTAGCTTCATGTTTTGTCAGCTAAGACTTTATAGCACCACAGTGGGGTTTGTAATGTACGAGTACCCCTTCCACATTTTGTTACATTCCTCAGATAAGAAATTTGACTAAATGAGAGTTAAGATTTGAATTAAATTTTCCTAGTCTAGCAGTATAACATGCTACTGGATATAAAATGGAGAGGACATGCGTAAGGGACTGTGTTGGACTGTGTTTGTCTCGACATTGCTGCTGCACCACTACCACTTCCTGGCCTCAACATCTTGTCGTTGTGGAGGAGTACGCTCTGAAGGAGACAAATTGTCCCCAAAGAAACCACAATATCCACCTGAAGCTGGAGCAACAACATCCTTGGTAGTGCCTACCAAGCTGCGCATGCATGCAAGATGGGTGGAGAGGAAATCAGGGTGAGGAAGATGTGTGGAGGCTGAAGACGCTGCAGGTCTACCCCCCCACTGGCACAACCACTGTGAACACCTTGGCATGTGTGTGTAGAGGAACACGGGACGGCATGTATGACAATAATCTCCGTGGAAATGGGTGGACTTTTCAGAGAAATCGTGGGGACTGGGACAATAAAAGGACTGCATACTCCTCTCTCGGGGATCTTGATCTTCTTGGTTTTGATGATTCCTGCTCCTTTTGAAATCATTGTGCAGAACTTGGAGCTTGGAGCAAAGACCCCATCACCTGCATTGAGACCGAGCCAATGGGACGTTGCTGGATTCGTGGTGGTGGTAGTCAATCTTGCTGCATCTCTACCGTTTGCTTGCTTAGGTATTCTGACTTTTTCTTTCTTCTTCTCCCTGTCCTATCACTATTATCAGTTGTTAGGGGAAATAAAGTTTACAAGGTTGTGCAGCATCTGACCTTGTTTGTGTCTTAATCTCATTCTTGGGATCGTTTAAGAACCCTCCCTGATATTGGATTGGGACAACATGTTCAGGATTTGAAGGATCTTTTTTTTTTTCCTCATCACATGCTTGCAGGACGGGTCAACACAATCATATTACGGGATGCACAGCTCACCTTACTTCTATATCTGATCTAGCTCATCATCAACTTTATGACACATAAACTGTGCCATGAGCTGGGTTTGTCTTTTGACTGCCTTGTGTTTCAAGGGACCAGGCAAAATTGTCTTGTGAGATGGATACATCCTTGAGTTGTCAGTTGGCCATCTCTGCTATAAGCAAGGAACGACAGTAGCAAAATTGTGTGTGTTGCTGCTTCCACGTCACATAGCAGAATTAAAATCATACTTTCATACAAATTCAAGCAGCCTTGAAAGCAGCAAGACACTGAAGAACTACAGCTAAATATTACTGTGAAACATTGAATGAATGCAAAGATTGAGATACACAAGTCCCAAGGAGTAGACAGACATGTCCAATCTAGTTTAGAAAATCTCCATTGGTGGGAATTCTGCCACGTCTCTGGCCCTTTGTTCCCTACAGGAATAGTTTTAATTATCCAATAAGAATTTCTATTATTACAGCTTGTCTGATGAATCTTTTTCTTTGAATGTGCACCTTCAGCTCCAGTTGAAGCTACCCTATTATCTGGGAGAAGAGAGTTCACCCACCATTAAACTTTGCTGTGGTTCCTACCACAGGGCCAGAGAATGGCTTAGTCCTATTTTATTTACTGCTGTAAATTCACTCCAGGAATTTTATTCCTTTGCCATGTACTCCTTCTGAAGCCTTAAGCAAATTAATAAATCATCCTCTGTTCCAGTTTCTTATCCATAAAGTCAATGTCGTGGTACTACTACTTTTGAAAAATCTTAGTTATAGAATGCTTGGGGAAGTGATTTTTCCTTCGCAAGAGTGGATTTTGAGGGGGTATAAAAGGTGACAGCTATCCCTGAGATTATCAAGATCCCAGGCCAATGTGTATTTTATGCCATGTAGAAGTTGTGATCCTGTGCTGCTGTCTATATCAGCAGGAGACTTTTGTTCATCTCTTCTCTTTGTACAGTTTCTACGCAGGGGTCCCCATTTCAGGTGGTGCCCTTAGATGTGGCTTTAATGTGAAGAAGAATAAGAATTAGTATAAACGTTATTGACAGGAGATTCCTGTTGAGCGAAGTTTTCCTCCCAGTGTATTCCAGCAGAAGGAAACTGCATAGGTTTCGCTCATTATTTTCTTCAAAACTGTACTAAAATGGATCCCTTGCTTCAGTACCTCCTGCAGTCTGGAGCAGAGGTGTGGCAAGAGCTCCACATCCTTAGGATAAACTTTTCTACCTGCTCAGATAGTTTATGAATAGTGCAGAAGAAAACAAGGGCTTGTTTTTTATCTCAGGAAACTGGGACCATGCTGAGCTCACAGGCTCTCCCTGTCATGGTCTAAAAAGGGATGAGCCCAACGTACTAAATCCTGATGCTGGACTGAAGTATGTGAGCATCAGAGAGAACAGATATGGGGCTTTTTTCTGGGCTCTTTCCTTGAGTACAAATGGAGACATCAGCCCCATTTACTTATACCCTCTGTTCATATACCCAATCTTTACATTACTGTAAATTTACTTTACAGTATCAGTCATCTTTTTACAATGAGTGGAAAGGACAATAACAATGAACGGGAAGCTAGCAATTTTTCTTCTCTCCTTACTGTGTTTCCCATTACAGAACATATACAATTCAAGGTCTTTTTCTGTCTGGTACACACACTGATATTTCCTGTAGTAATACATCATTTTGTACACCTCCTTCTCATGGTGTGGCCTGCATGTTTTTTTTTTTTTGTGCAGTCATGTGAAAGCTGCCTTAGTTTCCCTTCATTCACAGGTGTTAGTTAAAGCTCCCTTCTCTGCCAAAGAACAGTCTAAGATTAAATTGAAAGATGTTGAGTTTTATTCCAGCCTACTGAATATTAAATTTCTACTGATGAAAATTTTGCGGTTTTTGTACTTTTAAATGAATAAGAACAGGCAAAGCAAGATAGTCCCTACACTGAGATGATGTACCCATTAAAAACTTTAAAACCACTGTAGAATCTATCTTTTCTGAAGCTCAAAGTTTTTCCTTAGGTATAAAAAAATATTTTACTTAATATCATCAGCCTGAACAAAACTAATAAGAGTCTTATTTCCTATCCTATGTCATATATGAATATTTACCTTTCTTGTAATTATGAAAAAGAAAAAAGATAAAGGTTAGATTAGTAATTGAGCTGCTGGGAATCATTGTGAATTATCTTATGTAACTGCAAATAAGTACGGATTTATCATCCTGAATCAGCAGAACCACTGAGAGTCTTGAACAGCTAAAGTTCAAGACAACTATGTCTTTCAGACTACCACTGTGATTGTATCATGTATGTACTTTTTTATCAAATTACTTCCTTTACCTTTCTTAGAAATTTAGGAAAACTTTCTTTTCCCTACAATGAAATCCTGAAGGCAGTAATTTCAAGATACTTTCTTATCCTATCAGCTATTTTTTGTTGTTTCAGTATTCAGCTGCACAACTGAGTTCTCAACACTGCAAGAACGTTCACTTTTTCCAAAACCAAGGAAATTTTCTTGACATTACAGATTACAGAAAATTGAGAAAAACGGTAATAATTGCTTCTTTAGGCCCTTGTGTTTGTGGGTTCCTCAGAATAAGTTCAGAATTTGCAGGTATTCCCTAAGTTATGAATGTTCCTAGATTTTAAGGCAACATAATTTCTCCCTCAGAATTTGACATTGTGTATTAAGAAGGGAAAACACAGGATCAGGAAACTTAAGTTTGGGAATCAAATATAGGAGCGTATCCCAAGTATGGTATGCATTTAAAAACCTTATTCTCTACTTGCTTATGGTGTAGACATTTGTAGGTATATTTGTTTTAAAGTGGTGTGGCTATAAGTTGTCAGTGTTATGCATGAAGCAGGAACATTTTCAACAGCACAGAAAATTTCTGACTCAATGAAGCTATGTGAGATATTTCAGAGAGATCTAGTAAACTTACTTATTAATATTTTCAAGATCACCAGGACCACTGTGATCAACTACTATTTTTTTTTGTGATGAAAGATTGAAAGAATACAGTCTTCTTGTTCAAGAGAAAGAAAAGACTGAAGGAATACAGTCTTCAAGTGCTCAATGAGTGTTTCTTGTAAAGAGCAATAGAACTACATATTCACCACACTGAAACAAGTACCAGTGAGATTCAGCTTGTGCCTTAGATGTTAACAGAGTTTAAACACTGGGAAAGCCTGTGCAAAAACTGTTGCAGCATTCTTAATTGGAGTTTTAAAGAACATTAAGCAAAACCTTTGTCAGTAATGATTTAGATCTAGTTGATGTTGTTTGGTGGAGGCAGCTGACTTCTAATGGTGCCCTCATCTGTTTATCGATGGTTGTTTTCTGCAGATCATATGCTTTTCTATACTTATATTAAGTCAATTTATGGTTGAACTGAAATATAGTTTTTAGATACACTCTAGGCCAAGTGTGGCATAACAGCAGGTGAGCAGTGGAGAGGAAGGTAAGAAACTTTAATATAGTATCAAGCATGCACTGGAACCTAATTAGAGTGCACCTCAAATCATTAAAGAAAAAAGTCCTTGAAGTCTTTACAGACAATTCAATGTGTGGCTGCAATTAAACAAACAAAACATAAAGGCATATAAAGAAGGTCTAGAAAACAAACTTGAAACTATAAAAATATCATCACATACTTTCCTGGCTTGGCCTTATGTAACACTGTTCATTCTCCATTATCTCACCTCAAAAATATATAGCAGAAATGAAAGGGATCCAGAGAAGCCTCATGAAGTTCTTGAAGGCATGGAAAGATTGCTTAGTTTTGAGGTCATTAAGACAGGAGTTACAGATCCATATAGGGTAATGAACATCACAGAGAAGGTAAATTAAGAAGTCCTCGCTTACTCTTTCTTCCATTAAAGCACAAGTGTATGTGTAAACAGTATGAAAAGAAATCAGTATGAAACCAATAAAATGAATGCGAGTTCTTGCAGATTACATAATTAAACTGCTGAGCTCATTGATATGGTACTTAATGGAGGATCAAGCCTTAGAATTGTGGATTTACAAAAAATAGAGTCTTATTCTTTGCTAATGGCAACACCTATAGTTGCAAAAAAAAAAAAAAGGCAATTTAGCTACTGGCCTTTGCCAACATTCCGGCTCACAAAACTATTTGGGCAACAACCTCATTTGAATTTCAGTGAGGGTAGGTTTTACAGTCTACCTTAGGATGTGGTTCTCATAACCCCAGAGTTCCCATTTGTCAGGACCTTTCTCTGCATCAGCTGGAAGTCAATGGACCTCAAGAGACTGTGGCTGAGAATCTCTGAGTTGCTTGCTGTAAAAAGTTGTCAGCCTCAGCATTGTGCCTGAATGAGATAAAACAGACATAAAATCACCATTCTCTTTGTGACAAATACATCTGATTCCTTCAAAGATCCCAGCCTTTCTAAGCATGATACTTTGTCAACATCCATGCTTGCGTTAAGTCACCAGTTCTCCACCAAGAAAAAGGACTTAATAGTTAAGCATTACATTGGTCAAAACAACGTACTTTTACATCCAAGCCAAAGTGGTTATGTTTTTGAAGATTTCTGTATCTAGGGTGAGATTAATTTCAGCTGGTTTCATTTGTCTAGAAGTTTCTAGAATTTTCTATTCAAAGCCAAGCACCTAGATTCCCCTCTGTAGTCAGTGGCAAGAGGCATCTCCAGAGGAAGGTTGTTAAGACCTCTTCTGTTAGCAGTGGCTGAAAATTAGATAAATGAAAGTGTATTTGAGTTATATTCAGGCCTGAATGCCATGATAACAGCCCTTCCCAGATATCACAATTAGCCAACTTTCTTCAATCCCAGACACCTTTGAAATTAGTTTATTGCATACCTAACCTTCTACAGTTGCTTCCAAAATAACAGTAAAGATGTCTACAGCCAGCATTTTTTTAAAGAAAACTTATTCTGCCACTCAGAGATAAAATATATGCTCTTCAGACGATGTGACCAGTAACTGGCAGCATTATTCAGCAAACAGGGTCTTATAGAGCACTAAAAAATAAAAACTGCAAAGCCAGCTGCTAAAAGTGTGCTCTTGGAAACACAAAAATGGAAGAAAAGCATTGGTCTTTCCTCAAAATGGGCTGTTCTGCTTGTAAAACTGCATTTTTCAGCTTAAAGGCATTCTTTTGTAACTTCACTATTTCTGATGATTGAAAATGAAATATTCAGCAGACTTCCACTAAAATCTTGTAATGCATATTTCAGAAATATTGCAATTCCATTTTTTGATGGATGAAAAAAGCACCTGAACAGTACTGAAGTCTGCAGTTTGCAAATTCATAGCTGGTGAAGTTTTGGTCTCTTTTCTTTGTCATTAACAATTATATCACCACCATCTCCTGATCAAACTGCAAACACAGAATTCCAGGATAATACCACTGCCTAGTATTAAGTTTGTCTGGCATTGCACATTACAAGATTGTCTTTTTATTACTTCTAACATCAGACAGTAATCATCTGGATTGAAGAAGCTTTTGGTGCAATTTTTCCCATGCCATGTGTCTGCCTCTTGTTTTTTTGCATGGGTTTTCTTTACTGAAACAGTTTTAAACTTTAAGCTTTATTTCCTGTACGTCTAGTGTAAAGACTTCTGGCTTGGCAATAATGTGCTTTGTGTCATTGAGATATTTGTTGTCGTTCCTGATAATATTGGCTCCAACTGGATAATGAGTTTGGTCTTAGGAGAGCAACAGTTTGCACACTTCCAATGAAGTCAGGCAATCCCAGAGAGCCAACTCTGTGCCTCAGAGACAGCATACTCTCTGTTTTCAGAGGTGCTGGCGTGTCTGTCCTAGCATGTGCATCAAACCAGTTTAGATTATCATTTATATGTCCCTCTTCCTTCTGTAGCCCCACAGCTGTAGACTGTTATTGCTACTTATGGTCAACAGCTGCAACTGTGGGAGAGATGTGAACAGTCTGATAGTAAGAAATACAGTACTTACTTAATTCAGGCAGAGGAAGGAATTAAAACTATTTCTTCCTAATCATTAGAGTATTATAGAAAGTCTCGTGAACAGTTATCTTACCTTTTGAAATGCAACCTGCTTCATAAACCATCCACCTTTGGAAAGGATTCTCTGGAAGAGGTTTTGGCACCACACAGAAGACTAAGAGTTCAGTTCCAAACCTTTTCTCCACTCTTTCTTGTGCCTGTCTTTAAGTGACTTCCTACTAAGTATGAGGAATTTCTAAATTGACAAATTGAGTTAATTGATCTTGAAAACCAATAAACTTGTCTTTTCTATGCTGTTTGTGATTTTGTCAGTGAACTGAAAAAAACCCACATTGAAATTGATTCAATCCCATCAATAAAATATCTGCAAATGAAAAAGCTTCTTTAGTATAGCATTTCTCAAGAAAATAATATTCCAATGACAGTCTTTCATATAGCTCTAGAAATGAACAATTCTGTTGGGAAAAAAGACTTTGAGCAGCATTCAGTAAATAAAGCATTGATACATCTGTTATCCAATTTAAAAAAAGAAAAAAAAAAAAAAAAAGACTAGCTGGCTATTATAAGAATGCAGGAAGTCGTCTTCATTCCACAGTCCAAGTGGTGTCCAGTCCAGTAAAAAGTGGTGTCCCTCAAGGGTCTGTACTGGAACCAGAACTATTAAATATCCTTATCAACAACATAGACAGTGGGGTTGAGTCACCCTCAGCAAGTTTGCAGATGACACCAAACTGAGTGGTGCAGCTGATTTGCTTGATGGAAGGGATGCCATCCAGAGGGACCTGGACAGGCTGGAGAAGTGGGCCCATGTGAACATCATGAAGGTCAGCAAGGCCAAGTGCAAGGTCCAGTGCCTGGGTGGGGCCAATCCCCAGTGTCAGTACAGACTGGGGGATGAAGGGATTGAGAGCAGCCCTGGGCAGAAGGATTTGGGGATACTGGTAGATGAAAAATAAGACATGAGCTGGCAATGTGCACTCACAGCCCAGAAAGCCAACCGTATCATGGGCTAAGTCAAACGAAGCATAGCCAGCAAGGCAAGGAAGTTGTGTGTCCCCATCTCCTCTGCTCTTGTGGTACCCCACCAGCAGTACTGCATCCAACTCTGGGGCCCCCAGCAGAAGAAGGTAATGGACCTGATAGCAGGTCCAAAGCAGAGCCACAAAAATGATCAAAGGGCTGGAAAACCTCTGCTATGAAGAAAGGCTGAGAGAGTTGTGACTGTTCAGCCTGGAGAAGAGGAGGCTCTGGGGAGACCTTATTGCAGAATTTTGATACTTAAAGAGGATTTATAAGAAAGATGGAGAGAGACTTTTTATCAGGCCCTGTAATTGTAGGAGAAGTGGCAATGAATTTAAACTAAAAGAGGTAGATTCAGATTTGACATAAAGAAATTCTTTACTATGAGAGTGTTGAGACACTGGAACAGGTTACACAGAGATGTTGATGCTCCATCACTGGATGTGTTCAAGGTCATATTGAACAGGGCTTTGATCAACCTGATCTAGTGAAAGATGGCCCAGCCCATGGCAGAGGGGTTGGACTAGATGATCTTTAAAGGTCCCTTCTGTCTCAAACCATTTTATACCTCTATGATCTTCAGTCCTAAATAAGTTAGAAAAAAATAACATTCAATTTTATAATCACAGTCCAACTTGCAATGCAAATGCATGAGGATTCCAATCTCTGGTTGCTGGGCCAAAGCTGTTTCTTACATTTCATAGTATCTGGGTGGAATATTTTGCAGCCTAGACTCCTTTCAATCTACTTTTCTGTGGGTATGTTAAGCATGTGTGTGAATAATATATCTGTATTAATGGGATTTCATAAATATGAATGTATTTTGTACTGCAGTGGAAAATATTTCACTGAGAGCTTTAACACTTCATATTCTACAGAAAACATAACAACCAAAGAAATTTATGGGTGAAAAAAAAAAAAAAACAAAACAGAGGTAAACTCAAGCTTTCATGGTACAAGACTGGTTAATAAAGGCAGAAAATAAAAGGATATTTGTCTTAGGTTCTTTTTTAGCATAGCTATCCAGGATATTTTGTCACCCATGGGAACTGTTTGTATGTCTTTGCAGCCATACTTTCACCTCCTATTTAGCACTTGCTGTTTATTCTGGTTTCTAATGTAGTCAATACTGTGCTGTGCTGGTCATTTTTTTGTCTATCTTTTTGGATTTCTCTGATGTTTGGCAATTTTATCTCAGTGCTTTGCTACTTGTCTTAGAATAGGACTGTAGCCAGTGTTAGAACAGCCAGTTTTGTAGGATTTGTTTTATTTGTATGTTCTTTCCTTTCTTGTATCCCCAGTGACACATTATCTGGCCCTTTCCTCCAACTATTTTCTTGGCACTGAATTGCCTTCCAAGTAACGTATATTACTGGGATATCTGTCACCTTGATGCATGATATTTGCCAGAAGGTAACTCATCCTATACACAAATAAGGATATACAACTCATTGTAGCTGTTTCTTGGATCAGTTTAATGTATCCAGCAGTTTGAATCATGTGCTCAGAGTGAATACATCAAGATGAACAGCAAAAAATGCATAACCAATATAGACTGGAAATGTAAATCTTATAGTAGTTATTTCATTCAGCACTGTGCATCATGTCAGTGCGCTTGCCAGGGGTGTTGGAGATTCGGGTTCAGAAACTCACGTTGTGGAGATCTGAGTCAGAACAATTTATCATCTACTATTTCAGCTGAGACTATACTAGAACCTGAATTTCATTCATTCAGGTCTGAGATGAGTACTCCGAGTATGTAGCTATGAAACCAGTCTCTTAGCAACCTTTACAGAGTAAAATAGTTTGCTGTTTGAGGCAGCTCCATGAACATGTGACTGGATTCATGACTTGTGCATTTTCTCCATTGCTTGTAAGAAGCCTGAGGATGTTCATAGTATAGAGAGATGTGATTAGGAAAGGGGTCAGCATTTTGCCCCATAGTCGGTATTCCAGTGACACGCAGGCATCACTGAGATATGGCAACATCATTATGCAGTGTGATCATTATCCTCTAGAACTATCTAGTTAGTTCAAGGAAATTTCTATGTCAAGACAACTTGTGATCTCTCAGACATGTAATCCCTCTACAGGAGTCTCCTACTTCTCCTTCACTGTGTAAATAAATGGCTTCTCATGCTGTTAAAAGGTAGTCACTGCAGGGGTGGCCTCTAGAGTTAGTAGCTCCAAATGGCAATTGATTCTGTGTATCTATATTTAAACAATCAAGGGATGGGATGAACTGCATTTTTAAGGTGTCTTTTTCTTTTCATTTACTGTAAAGGGATATACAAAATACGAGCTCTGACTGATCATTGAACTCTTAAGTGGATCAGATAAGCAGATGAATGCCACTATTGGGCTCCTACCTCTAGTCCTTGATCGTTTCATATAAACATTGTCTCTAGGTAGTTTATGGCAAGCCAAATCTCACTAGAACAGAGAGAAAAAATTTGAGAGTATAATGTCTGGTTTGTCTGTTAATCACAGCCTGTCAACAGATCATCAACTTGCTTTCAAACTCTTTACATAGTGCCTGGATGTTGTTTGGGCTTGGTAATGTTGACTGCTCAATAGTTCATATGAAGAAGCTGGTTGGGGTGCCTTTCTTTCACTATATCTTTCCACTGGGATATTTAAATGTAAACTAACAGTTTAATCAGGTTTGCTGATATTTGAGTATATGACATTCTTGCTATGCTATACTCTCTGAATAACGTTAAGGTCAGTTCAGATTTAGAGAATCTGGATAATTAAATCATTCATGTTACTAAAAAACTACCACAACAACAAAACACAATACCCCCCCACCCCCCAAATAATTTTCATACCACCAACCAAACAAAAATATTTCTTCAAGCTTTCCAAAACTCTGCATTCAGACAAAAATTAATTTCAGATATCAGTCACAAATAGTTCTATGTCACCTAAACACATCCAAACAACAAAAAGAAAATGGAAGTTATTCTCGAAGTCCCAACATATTCTTCACAAAGAAAATAGAGTTTAAATTTTATTGAGAAGTAGCTTACGAATGTATGCAATACTTTTCACATTCTTTGCATAATCAGGGCTCTTAAAAATTTAATCAAACCACCACCTGCATCAAAAATTCATCATACAAGTATTTAAACTTTAAAACACAATTATCTGTCAAAAGCACTTGAGCACTTCCAAATCCTTAATAAGAAATTGTCAGAAAGTGCTGAGTATGGTCCCATTAACACACTTATTCAGTAAATGAATGAACAAGTAATACCTACCTAGTCTTCCTCATTTTAGGAAACAAAAACCAGTATCTGTTTCTGAAAATATATATATTTTGTTCTCAGACATATTTTGAGGCTGTGTGTTACAGTGAGGCTGTGTGTTAAGGTCTTCCATTGTAACCAAGCTACACATCTTAAAAGGTTTAAATTGTCTTCTCTAGCTCTAATTCCTGCAGCCATGTATCAATCCTGACTCTTTTCAACTAAAGCCAAATTTTACACTGGGGTTTTGACATCAATAAAAACATAAGCAATGGTGAATCCTGCTTAAAAGGCTCAAATACATCAACTGGCAGTTTCTAAATATGACAGACAATTTCACCCCTGTTTTAACCATCCAGGGTAACCACTAAGACACAAATGAACCATATAGAGCTGTAATCCCATTTGATGGGAGGATTGTCAAAAAAAAAAAAAAAAAAAAAAAGAGTAATAGTCACAGCTGGTGAGAGCATGCGGTTCTTTTTCACTCTCTAGATTTAACCAGGTTACACCATCAACGCTCCAACAGTTTTATATGGCTTCATGTTGCTGTGGAAACCTGTTGAAATAGAGGATCAACTTCAGTGAGGCCGGAGGAGCAGATTTTTCTCACTGTTTTCAGGATCCAATCCAACAGAGATTGAGACTGAAGGAATATTCTCCTAAGAAACACATTTAAATGCCCAGCCTAAATTAAGACTGTTATTTCTTTTCTATATCCAAAAAAATGGATGTTCTCTTTGTCATTAAAGAACAATAGGATACAGGGGCCATTGCTTTGCCTAAAATTTTAACTAACTGTTGGTTGAGAAGCTATTCTTTTCTGCTTTTCATATGGCTAGGATATGGTATGTGATACTTACTAACATTTGCTTCTTTTCCTGACAGACTTTAAGTGAACATGATTGTGTTCATGTAAGTTAGAATTCATTGATCAAAACTGTCAGTCATATAAAAATAAGTAAGAAATAAGCATACATACGAGGATATAATAAAAAATTACGTGCTATGACCTACATAATATATATTAGTTGCCAAGTAAATTATAATTATCATGAAGACACTTCTTGTGAAACTGGAAATCTGCCATTCAGTATAAAACTGAGGGTATAAACATTTAATAGGCAACAAAAAGCCAATATAAAATCTTTCAAAATATTCAATGCAAATATTTACTTAGTCTTATATTATGTTTCTACTGATAGGAATTGAGAGGCAAATCTCCTGCTGCATGAAAAGGGGAAGGAAATGAACTGTAGAGAACCACTAAATAACCTGGAGGTACCTTATGAAAAGACTGAAGACTAGCACAGGGATTTTGCCTCTGTCAACAGCAGGAAGCCACTTTATTTTCTAACATACTGCAAAAGTGTTCTAACTTCCACAGTACACAGGCTGCTCTATTAACCTAGCAGTGTTATTGGAGCACAAGAGAAAATGCATTAGTGTATCATAAGGGACAGTGCATTTGAATGAGCTGAAATTTTATATATTTAAATAGAAGTGTGAATTTTCAAAAACGTACTTAAAATGCCATTTTTGTAAGTATATATTAGTTTGGACTTTTAAGTTTAAAATCCATAAATATGCATTTTGTCTGATGTATCATGTTAATTGAAATATTATTTTGCTAACAGTCACTGTATTGATATGGCAGCACATTAAAAAAGTTGCAGAATATTATACACATATGTTCCCATCTTGTCATCAAGTATCAGGGTAGGTGGATGTAATGTTAGCCACTCTATTGCAGTCCTGGCTACAGGCTTTGCCCTGACTTAAACTCTTCTGAAGTACTGCCTAGGTTTGAGCCAGAATTTTGCACATAAAACCCAGTATAAATCTTATTATTACTGACAATCATAATAATACTTTTTATCATACTTTACACAAGTGGTATCATTCATATAGGTCCCTTGAAGCTTGAACATAGAGCAGTCCATTAGAAATTTGCATGTTTAGTCTACTTCTGTGTCCTTGATAGTCCTGCTGTGGTGGCATATAAAGGATTTGCTTTTAATTATCCAACTGCTTACTAAAGACTGCTTAATTCTGCAAAGAGAGGGGCTTAATGGCTGCATTAAGAACCAGTTGACTAAGCTTCCTACTCCCTCTTGGAGTGAACACAGAGTTATATTTGGGCATAGTCACAGCAGCTCATATTAATACTGCAGCTCTGCTGCAACATGACCCTCCAAGATAGCTGGATGAGAGTTGGTAATGGCACAAGGTTTCACATATGGTAGTCCCCAGCTGTTAACTCATTGTCTCTGTTTTACACAAAATTGTATTTTCAGTGACTTCTGAGTCAAATCCAGGCTCTACCATTGTGATACAGTACCAATAGCAGCACTGTGCAGGCTATCTTGTCTAGGAAAATGGAGTTCCAGGTCTTTTTGATTGTCACACTCACTTCAGATTTAATGTTAGAAATCCTGGCTGTCAGCATCATCTCATTTTCCCTTTTTTAAATTATTAAAATTTGACAGAGTATATCTTTGTATCCATCAGGTCTATTCAGAACTCAAAAAAGACTCACCAAATTCTTAGCAAAAGTATCCTTCCATGCCCAAAAGAGGTATACTTGCTGCATATGTATGTAAACCAATTGAACTGAAATATTTAATTCCCTTCAGTCCACCTTGAATATGAAGTAAACCTACAGATCTTTGAAAAAGGGGGAAAAATGTCTATGGATTTATTAGAATTTTCTAAAACTGAGAACTAATCCAATTACATATTATTTTCTCTCTACATCATTTAGATAAATTAATTTAATTAATTTTTGTCTAATTTAAGGGCTCAAAATTTAGATGAAAGTCAATAAGAATTAATGTCTGCCTAGAAATGATTCTGTGTGAATATATAAGCAGTGATGTGAATATTCTTACTTATCATGAATATTCATAAGAACTGAATGAATGTAAAACAAATGTGCAATAACTATAGAAAACAGGGACTAAGATGAAGAATCTTAACATTTCATGTCTAAACTATATCCTTATTACTGACAACTGATCTGTCTACAAAGAGAAGGGAATGGAAGAAGAGATTACTGTATTTCTAATGCACAGAGCAGACACAGTCCTAGGAGGAAGATCTGGTTCTAGTGAGTTACAAATAGCATCACCCATGTCATCTGAATTTTCTTTCTGGAAAATAAACATTGTCAACTCGAATTAGAGCTTGATTGTCACAGGTATTCAGCTTACTCACTGCTGAGCATCACATTGGCTGCCCAGATTTCTAGCGAATCTGCAGCCTTGAATTAGACCATGAGGGTCCTCTTTGGGAGTACGGAATTAGCCACCTGAGGCAAGGACCCCTTGTTAAATAATAATAATAGAGTTAGTTAAGCAGTGAATTCTATAAACAAGTCAGGAGGAAAATGTAAAGAAAGAGGTGACATTGGCACCTCAGCAAATAAGAAACTGTTTTACTCTTTTCACAGAATCACAGAATCATTCAGATTGGAAAAGAACCACCTTTTTTTTCTCAAGGTAGGTACTTAGAGGGTTGTTTTTTTTTTTCTGTCTATGAGAGAACCCACAAAAAATTAGTGTGCTTGCTTCATGCCCTTGAGATGTAAGAGACATCAGTCAAGTCACCCAGCTTTTGCAGAAAGAACTTCTACCTGCATACCAAGGCACATTTTAATCAAGCTAGATATTTTAGCAAGAGATAAACTGAAAACCTTTCCATTGGGAACAATGGATTAAATATTCATTTGGACAAAGTCAGACAAATTCTACTGAGCTGTTTAAGAGTCCAGGTACCTCACCTGAGCATCAACTAAGGCAGCTGACCTGAAAAAAGTGTCTCATATCCACAAGGACAAGTTTTAAACTATGACACTATAACCTCTGCAAGTTACTGCCTTTTAAAGATAGCCTGATTAGTGGGAAAAGGGGCGGTTTCCCTGGCAATGGCATTTATTAGCATAAAGTATAGTAGTTGTGGAAAATATTCTAGTGTGCTGGAGATGTAGAGTGAACTAGATTTTTTTTGGCAGTGGAGGATGGACATTTAGAGCCAAACTATCCCTCCTGCAGTGCCACTGTAGTACATGGAGTGCCATGGTGACTTTAATTTTTCCTAAACACTTCTCAGATACAGCGTGTCACGCTTTAACAGTCACCACTCTGCCAAAGTCAGAACTGTTAAAAATATAAAAAAATTAAAAAATAAAAACCCTAGTGAACAATTGTTCATCAAGTAAGTTAGGAAATCAGACACATCATTTACGAAAGGAGAAAACAATCAATTTAAAAATGCCTAAGCTGACTTAAATCTTATTTTCACATCAATAGCTCTGGTCTCAGATCTGATTTTGGTGCTGCACAAGGGGCACAGGAAAAGGAAATATTCACACTAAAGCCAAGGTTCAGCAACAAGCTTCTCCATGCGTTTCACAAATGGATATTTCTGTTAAAGTAAGTGGGAAGAGAAGAATTCACAGTTTTGGTTTGTACAAAAAAGTAGAAACCTTTTTAGGACATGTAAAGGCTATGCACACATACAGAAACTATTAACAATTGTAGAAGGTTAAAGAACATTAAATGGAAGAATTGAGATGAATTAGGCTAATTGAGCATGTGCATTCTCATTTTTTTCCACATAGAGCTTAGATCTATCCGCAGTAGATCTGTTTTCCCCTGCTCTGTAATGTCCTAGTCTCCCTCCACTGTGCAAAGCACATTAATGTAGTAGTCTGATTATGAAGTATTTAAGATACATGAAACGTGGTGTGCACAGTCACTGACCTTGCTGTGAATGGTAATTTGTCTTCCCATTCACTGGGAACAAAGGACAACTCAGCTCATAGTTGATATGATTAGAAAACTACATGTTCTGTTTAAGATACATTAAACAGAAATTACTGATATACAAAAAAAAATACCTGGAGGATTGTTCTGAGCCTTCGGAAGAAATGGTTGGTTGGAGAGATAAAAGAATATTATCCCATCCTGTAATGATACTCACTGTACAGCAATGCTGCCTGAGGAGTGACCCAGACACAGCAGCTAGCAAGGATTTGCAAATCCCTTCAATCCTGCCAGACCCTGACATGTGCTGGTCCTACGGGACTCCTAAAGTTCAAGTGCCCTGACTAACTCGCTAGATTATACAAGCACTCAATCCTGGCGTAGCTGCTTTCCAAAGGGAGACAGTTATGAATACTGGAGGTGTAGTGGATACTAATCTTTTTTCTTCCTGGGAGCTCACCCAGGCCAGAAGGAAGAAAGGAAGGAAGATCTGTGGAGATGGGAAAATAATATACCCTTATTTTCCACAGCAAGGGGACTCTCTCATGGCCTTGCATGACCTTAGATTTCAGTAGTGCAGGGCTGTATGTTCCAGTTTAATATATAGACTTCATCCAAAGCCCACTGCAGTCCTCTTTGACTTTGGGTGTTAACTCTAGAGATAAAGGCAGGCAAAATTTAGGTTAATCAGAGCTGGTGCAGATGTGGGCAAAGCTGGCAGCTGCAGAGGACAATGGATTGCTTGGGGTAGGGAAGAATAAAAGACCCAGGCCCCTGTTGCCCATTTTATCTATGCCAGAGCTGAGGAGAGCCAAACTGGCAGCAGCCGATGCTGCTGTAGAGGAAGTGGGAGAACGCAGAAAGGGGGCTGCAGTTGGGGAGCTACATGACCATGTGTCTGGAAGTGGCTGCCCTGGGCCTCTCTGTCAAACCATGCCTGCTTAGAGAGGGGCCAAAATTGTTTTTGCATACACCTCTGAGAAACCTTGAGTCAGCTTTGAGTCAAGAAATAGAAAATGTGAAGGGCAAAAAGTAAAATAAGATTTACAGAAAGATGCTCCTTTTCTCATGTAAAAGTACTCAGGAGAAGAGGACAAATAAGTGCTTTTTAAAAAAACAGTATTATAGAATGTAGGCAGAAGGATGGACTGCAAATATCTTTTCCTGACTAAAAAGGTGATGTACAAGCTGATAAGATAGTGCACTGATTTTATAAGCTACTGTTTTGTTTTGTAGTTTTCCTTTTCAGCTTTTCTTCATTTCATGCAGAATACTAATGGAAATAGATAAGTATAAAAGAAATTACTTGTCTGGCCATGGCATATCTGCTTCCAACTATGCCATATCACAATGGACTTCCCTTTCCATTTGAAGCAAATTATTAGATAGATGAAAAAGAAGAACATTTTAGGTTCAAAGATAATTTTTCTGTGGTTTAGTTTTGCCAAATGAAAACCATGATACAGAAAGGTTTTGCTACAGAAACTTTTCTATTTGAATATACATTTTGAAACTGAGAAAGCCAGGAGTGCTTACATTTTTCTACAAAATAACTTCAAATTTATCCTGTTAGTTGGAAAAAAAGCTACTTCATCAAAATGAGTATTTGGTTATAATCATTTAACTAAGATACTCCAAACAAACATATAGAATGAGTTCTATTTTAAAAGAAATTATTTATATTTTTAATATTTTCTCAAGCTTTCCTTGGTGCTAGTTTTTTGTCTTCTTCTTCTCTATTATGCAGTCAATATGTTAGGAAGGGTACACTGGTTACTCCAAAGTATCATTATCTGGAAAAAGTTACAAGATGCCTTCATAAGAACTCTGTATTTTGGTAGCATATAATTAGGCTGATTGGAAGTATTGTCAAACTCAAGCTCTCTGAGATGCAGCTTCACGGCTTGTTAAATTTGTGCCTGAAAAAAAATGCTATTAGATGAAGTGAATTATTCTCTCAAAAGTTTTATTCTATACCATCCCCTGAGGAAGTTTGGGAGAATGTAAAAGATCAGGTAAAAGTGGTTTTTATATATGAAGTAGAAAAATAAGGTTTGGTTTAACTTAGTTTCTTTAAATAATAAGTACTAGAATAAAACACTAGAATAAAAATAAACAATAGTGTTTTAAGCAGCCACATCACCTCAGCATAAAGCACAGTGAGCTATGTCTATCTGAGTTAATTAAACAATTTAGCTTCTCTGTAGCACATATAGTGGGAAGACACTATTCATCTCATCCAATACTGAAAGGTTGATAGATCTTGGTCAGATGTTTGAAGAAAATCATAACAGTCACTGCTATCTGAAAATCCACACAGTCCCTCTCAGACAAGATTGAGCGAAGTTGCTTTGTGTCATTTACATATGTTGCCACTTCTTTCTGTTTAAAAATGGATCTTTGAAGAAGAAGGAAGTGAAAGCAAAAATATTCGCTTTGTTATGTCCCATGATCACAAGAAACATCTGAGATCCATGCTAAAGACAGCTTTGGGTGTTCCCCAAAATTACTTTGTGCTCACTGATACTTTTACTGTGATTTCAACAGAGATTTTTGTTCCCAGGTAACATGGTTGTTCACTGTGTTTGTGGAGTTTGAAATAGTCACGATATCCATTCTTAAAGCTGTCTGTTTCACCAGAGGGATGGTGAAGTTCAATCCTGGGTTTTTTACTGCTGTTGTTCACACAATCAAGTGTCATGTACATACATCGTATTTATTATCATCATTTGTGAGCTGATTAGATAGCGTATCTTTTAATTTTGCATCAGTAGTATTTCTGTTTAAATATTTATTTTCTGTGAAAGAACCATATATGTAAATAGCTGTAAAACCTCTGCCTGGTCTACTTAATACAAATGGCCATGGAAGTGATCTGTTAATCTGAAAGGTTAAACCATTTATACTACATCACTCCTAATAATACTGTATTTATGTATACTGTCTCTATATCTACAACACTGTGTTAATGCCAGTTATTTTAATGGGACTATCAATTTGAAGGTTTCATGGCTGGGACTCATGGGACTGACTTGGTGTATTCATTCCCCTGGTGACCTAGGACCAAAATGGTCTTTTATATTATAAATGTTTCTGGAGCATGACTATATATGGGAGGAAGAAGTCCTAGAGAAATAAGATCTTCCTCTTGCACTGAATTTTCCCTGATGATAATAGTACACTCCAGCACACTTTCACTATCACAGGTAAAAGTATGAAGTTGAGGACTATTGAACACTCTTAATTTCCCCCGTGTATCCTAATGGCTGAAGCATCTGTTCTAAATAACTTTGTCAATACCTGGAATGGAGTAGTTCATATTCACTGATTGTATTAGTAATCTCTAGTGGGATGGTTTGCTACCTTCTGTGGGGAAAATTGAGTGATAAATGGATGTAGTAGATTGATTCTTGTTTTTCTGAGGCATTAATCATTTGTGAACCTTTTATAATATTTATTCAAAACATGTTCATCAATGGGCCTTTCGTATGAACACGGTGTAGGCTGTGAAATGATGAATAGCTCTTCACAGGAAGCACTGAGTAAGGGTGGTTCAGTAGTTTAGCATTAGACCAATGTGAAGCATTGGCCCTGCAAATCATATGGTAACATTTCTTCTTTGATTAGATGGTAATTTAACCACAAACATGCCTCTACGTAGCACATGCATATTAAGAGTAAAAAGTTGTAAACAAACACATTTGTGTATGTGCATGATATTATTTTTTCTCTTACAGAAGCTGTTCCCTAAGTTTTTGTACATAAAAACCATCAATCGATAGAGTTTTATTTGAAAGAGCATATGTGGATGTTCCTTTTGGCTTTGTCTCTTCTGTTCTGAAGTTTAGGTATTTGGTTCTTTTAACAGATGACTCATATTACAACAGGATTAATATAGTGAGGAAAACTTGGAATTGGACATGTAAAGATAATGTAAAAATTTTCTAAGATTGTTCTAAATGTTATGAAACTAAACTGTTAGGAAGGCATGTTCAAATTTTCTATGTTCAGTTTCCATAAAAATCATCGTAATTGGAGTCACATAACCTAAACCATATTTATCTGTTTTAGTTATCAAAGAAAGTGTTGATAGAGTAATTGAGGCATTGGAAATAGTCACAAATTGTCATGACAATGAAACAAAAGACTCCAGGAAGAAGACTGAATGATTGCAGTCAAAATAATGGAAATGTGTTGAACATTAACAAGATAAAATAACAAATGTTCTTCTTAGATGTCTTGGGAGAATGATTCACTAAAAAGTAAAAACTGACAAAGTGACAGCTATGATGTTTGTTACTCCTGTAACATTTCCTGTGATCCGGCAATCCACACTTTGCAGTGTGCTTACCAGACCATAAAAATGTAATGATGCTGATTTTCCTAGTAGTCAACTAAATTCTAGCCACCACCTGGAACAAGAAATGGGTTCATGATGCCACAGCTCTCTCTTACAGGTTTTATTCTGTCTTAGTTCCTTCCCATTTTACCTCCTACCCAAGCGCATTTTGGTTGGCGAGGGCAGTTCCACCTTTCCCATATTTCTGTGGACCACTCAGCAGAGACAGGCAGAATAAGAATCTTAGTACAAGGGTAGAGGAAATTTATCAACTTGTGTAATATCTGATGAGTGCTTTGTCAGAAAAGAGGAAAAGAAAGGAAGAAAGGATCCTACTCTTATTCTAGCTCAGACAGAGTGCTTGTGTTGAGTCCCATACCTGATGCAAGGGGCACTCTGTCACATAAAACAGGGGTTTTGGTTGCTTGATTTACTTATTTGTTCACTCAAAGTATTAAGCAAGCAGTCAACTTCCATCACTAGTCAGCCCTGAAGGATGTCCTCTCTACCTACCTGTTAAACTTTAAAGGTCACTTTTCTGTGCTTTCCTCCATATTGAAGAATATTCTTTTATCAAGTTATCTATACCCTCTCTTAGTAGTTAAGTCCCTGAGGCCCTAAGACTTTTGCTTGTCATGCCAGCCTACAGCATTTCACTGTCTTCCTTAAGCTCATACCTATGTCGATATCTGTTTGTGGACAGTTTTCTCATATTTGATTTACCAGTCTTTATAGTGAAGAAAACACGCCTTTTTTTTGTTTGTGTGCTGGTTTTTTTTTGTATAGTCAGTCCTGGTCTAGAGCTCCCAAGATCTGCTAAGATCACAATGATGAAAATGTGACAAAATTAAAAAAAACAAAAAAAAACCAAACCAAAAAAAAAAACCACCACAAAAGCTCAGTGCTTTCTTAAATGTAAACTGTCTCATTCTACTTAAAGGTATATTTCTAAGTAACTTGATAAATTCAGGTCCCATTGAGGAAGCTGATGAGGTTCAGCATGGGTCAGAGGCTACCTTTTGAATGTTTGAGAATAAATGAACTCTAGGTTTTGTGAAAAGGTGAGAAAACTCTGATAAGGAAATTTGGAAAGGCACCTTTATAAGTTACACATCCAGATAATTATCTAAATCTTACTTAATACTTTTATTGCATTTCTAAATTATGAAAGATTGAAGCTTTTCTGGCTTCCCTCCTCTTTCCTGCTTTCATAACATAAATGAAAATATTTTGAACAAAAGCCTTTTCCCTCGACTTTTTTTCCTAATATGACAGGTTTGTTTTTGTAAAAAAATATTGCAAACAAAGGAAAAATAATTCCTTTCAAGAATGCAATATGAAAAATTAAAAAGTACTGTAAATACTTTCTCAAAGAGAAAATAAGGAAATATATAAAGAATAGAATATAAAATTAAAGTTCTGCGGCATCATAAACACCTCTATTTTATGTCCCAGTATACATATACTTGAAGAGAAAAATACACTATTATTATTTCCATTACATTACTGATGGGAGACTGGTTCAGGAAAAATGAGACTTAAGGAAGATCAGACTATCCAAGTTAGGAATTTGTTTCTGCTTTCCTGACTGTTTTCTGATATTGTTAGCATGAAGCATCTTGGTTTTCCTTGGTGATGGCTGTTACATATAGTGGACTATCTACCAGTCCCATATAGGAAACCCAACTCATGCACAAGTTGTTGAATGATTTCTCTGGAATAAGATATATTCCAAGTTAGTCTTTTATCACATCAGAGTAAGTCCTCAAGTCCATAGTATATGGCACAGAAAACATGTAACAATATACATTCACTTTGCTTTCATGCAGCAGACAGTTGTCTATATTGTACGTGGAAACTTTTTATCTCCCTCTTTAAGACAAAGATGCCCTTTCACTTGTCTAAAATGAGTGGGCATGTAATTTTTTATTCTGCTAGTTAACCCAGGAGGCAGTCAATTTCTGTCATTTCAAATATATCTGAAACCAATGAAGCATAAATGGGATTTTTGTAGTTAGCTGGTGGCAGTTCTGCATTGCACATTCATACAGGAGTTTACTTGTGAAATACTGATCCTGACCAAATGATTTTACAGCTGTTGTTACACCTCTTCATGTAGATTTCTTGTATTCAATTTATTGCAAAGCTATAGTAGTTATATTAATTGCAAGTTAGCGGTCAGTTTATTTGATTTACGTACACTCTCTTTTTTGCCTTCCCTTCTTCATCATATTGCAAATAAATCTAGCATTACAGACTATATGCTTTTGTCAGAGCATGTGTTCTCAAGTTCAACACAAAATAGTTCTTTACGCTGCATTCTTACAACAACAGATGTGTCATTTGCCTCTCCACTGTAAAATTATGTGTACCGTTTAAAAATAGAGAAATGTAAAAGATGCAGAAGAGAAGGATCACTCAAAGGTAGGGGAAGCTGTTGTGGTTGGGAAGAGGCATAAGTAAAAAGTCAACTCAATGATTTTGTAAAAAATGGTTGTTATGGGACATGAAATACTTGGACAGTTGAGAAGAGCATATCAATGTAGTGAAACAAAATAGGATGCTGTGGCAATTATATCTGTAGTGGGATTAAACAAGATGATCCCTAATTAATTTTCTTCTGGGATAAAATAAGTGGTGGGTTTTTGTTGTTTTTTGGGTTTTTTGGGTTTTTTTTCTGTAATTCCACTTAGTTTCAGTTTGAAAATTTATTTCTATGGGGAGATTCCACATATCTTTACATACCAAACTAGAAATGTTGGAAATGTTACATATCTTGTGAAATGAAGTGCTCACAGATCAGTTTGTGACATAAACTGTGCTATTAAGTCAAACTAGAGTACTTTGATCAATTTGCCAGAAAGCATTCAACCACCACAGGCACAGTATAATACATCCTCAACTCAGTGAAATATTTGGGGAATTATTTTATAATACTTGTGATTAAAGTGATATTTTCACAAAACTTTTAGCTGTTGTCAACAACTTAAGTGGAAAATTTCCTTCTTCAAGGAACATCATTCAATAATAAGTTCTGTCCAGTTCCAGAGGTAACCTCTTTTTTAAGAAATTGTGGCATATATAACTTCAGTGACAAAGAAATTACCTTCACAGTCATGCACACAACAGTTTCAACAAGGCTGAATATTTCAGGATGTCAGTAATAAGTCCTGAAGCATCACAAAATAACCACTTTGAATGTAGTCCAGGTCATCAGTGTTGAAAAGTTATTGCTGTCCATTGTTAGATTTCTTATGTGATTTGAGTTGATGGGATTGATCTAACACGTAGTGGGCACTGCTAAAATACTTGGCCATTACTAAGGAGTTTTTCTTAAGACAAGAGATGAAGAATCCCAGGGGACAGAGGGAGAGGACTCGGGCAAAGAGAGTCGGGGAGGCCTTGAAAGTGCTTAGCAGAGATGTGGGAAAGCAACATGCACTCTGAATAACTAGTTTTGGGGTCTTGGCTATATGACTGTGGTAAGTGCCACAAACAGAGATATGTTGTTGGAAGAGAAACTCAACAGGAGACTAAGACAATCCAAGATGTTGCCTGACCTAGGAACCATCCATCCCAATTAATTTTCTGGATTTAAAAACCAGATCCTGCTCTAATACTCTGTGTGAAGCCAAACACATAGCCAAACAAATACAAACTCCAGTGATAACAAGATATAATGAATTAAATCACTGCAGCATCTATCACCAAATCTCTAACAGAAAGGGAAGGTTCCCTTCATTCAATGAAATAAGAGAAACAATAGGTATGTCTGCATGCATCACTGAGAAATAGAATATAATAAATAGTCTCACTGTAAATGTGACACATTTTTTCAATTATGGTAGGGTAGCCTTAAAGGATGTGATTGATAGCATTCTGTGTATTATTATAGTATACCCAGGTGCTTTCCAATGTGAAGTGTTCTTTGCATATGTACAATTCAAGTAAAAGCACCCTTTAATCAATAATAATTTCGGAACTCTCTGAAATATACTCCATGATCTCATTCCAAAACCCTCTTTGGAATATAGATTTATTACATTATACCATGGACAATTAAACATAGGATGATAGACTTGTCCCCTCATCTATTCATATTATCTGACTGGAAATGTTTTCTTAGCTAATTGCACAAGGAAGATAAGCAACAATTGTTAGTCTTACAATCTTTATGTGCTTTTTGTTTTCACATGTGATTAAAAGTGCTTTGAGCTTCTTTGTTTAGGTGACTGATTTCTTTCTTTATATGTCTAATCTATAATCAACAGTTTGTAAACATCAAATATAGAGGCTTTCAATTTGTATTAACTTCTGAAAAGTAAATGCAAAATGCTCTAGGGCAGAATATAGCACTTATTTTGCCTAAAAGTAAATAATTACCCAAGGATAACAGAGAATCAAGCTTTTGAATTGCAACCTCTAAAACTTGCATAGCTGGGTCAAATACCAGAAAATAAATTTTAAAAAATCCACAAACCCAAACATTTGACTTCATCTCTAGAAGAAATGAAGTTCAGCTGATACACACAAGACCATGAAGTACTTTTACTCTAGATGATACTGGCTTCAGCTTTGTATGAGGATGTAAGCAAGATGACTAGAGTGGCAGCAAGCCATCAATGCTTTTCCCACACTCACATACAGTGGGAAGACACATTCTCTTCTAATTGTCACTATAGCCATGAAAAAAAGCTGAAAGCTTCTTCACCAAAAAAACATATTTATACATATACATGGCTCAATGGAAGAGGACAACCTAGACCTGGGGACTGGGTGATTAGGGGGGGAAAATGGACGGCAGAGACATCTTCATACTCAGCTAACCTGGAAGTTAAGACCCAGATATCACTTGGTAAGACTGTCACTGCAGACACTCTGAAAAGCTTGAAAGGCTGAAAATATTCAGATGAACAACAGCTTTTTTCAGGAAAAAACAATTAAATATTTCAACCAGGTTGTATTTCATATAACTCTCCAAATATTCCAATATAATCCTACCTGGATTGTTGGTAGATTACCTTCTGGATGTGGTTTTGGGCTTCTAGACAGACTCATGAGCAGACTGACCTGGAAAAGGGAATCTGAGTTTGTGAACCTTAGGGAGACTTGCCAGGTAGACTGTCCTTGGAAGATCTGGACACCAAGGGTTTCCAGGGTCTGTAATGCCAAGATAGCAATTGATAACAGAACTTCCAGGCTTCTCCTCATCATATTGGAAGCTTCTGAGCCCCAGGGTCAGAGTCTCTAATCAGACTGCTAAACCAAGGGATTTAAGGCAGCTACTCAGTGGAATTGATATTTTTATTAATTTCATGGAACAACTGAAGTAACAATGAAAGGAAAGGTTACTTGGCTGGGCTTCTGTAACAGTAGTTCTGCTCAAAACTCCATTTTTTCAAAAGATTTCATTTCCTGAGTTCAGATAAAGTTATATTTTAAAAAGCAAAAGCATCCTAAGAAGTAATGGAAAACCTCATTATTTAACTCTAAGCAAAGACCTCATATAAACTATGAAGAGAAGGGGTAGTGTAAACCATAATCTCTTTCCTTCAGAGAAGTGCTGTTTGCTCTCCACAGTTCACTCATTAGCCCTACACGCAGCTCAAAATGTTTACAATTGGACTCATGGTGATTCCAGCTGTTCCCTCTTTCCTGAGAAACAGGCTGTATGTTATAGGCACTGAATCAGGAATGTGATTGTCCCCATCCGCTCAGTATGAAAGCCTTGATCATTCTTCACTCTTCATGCACCAACACTGCAGTCACATACTGAACTGTCTTTTTTGAACCTCATGAGACTCACCTTTTGCAACTACAAAATGGAGAAAGATGGAGGAAGAAGGAGATAGGTTGGAGGTAGATGCAATTACAATCAGATAACAAGCCTGTGCAAGCTCTTTTGTGTTTCATGACAAGTAGTACATGCTATTCCAGGAGTGCAAATGATGAAGTGGATATAGCTATTAACTCAGCTGACCAGTAGAGATATGACTGGGAGTGTCAGAACAGGGTTTTATATTCTGCCAGTGTGAGACTCACTTTGTTAAAAAAATAGTACTTGGTACTATCACCCACAGATTGCTCACCTGCTTTTCAAAAACTACTTTTTTGACACAGATCACTCTGTAATCTGTCAACAGCACTTTCTGTAGTCTGTCAAAAGCACTTTTTACAACAATTTTAGTATCCTTCTAGCTTTGCAATACTGTTTCCTTCACTCCCCCAATTATATAGATTTCTAGGTTGCTTTTCTAAAAAAATTTTTGTACTTGTAAATCTATGAAATTCCGGCCTTGTCAGATTTGGGGAGAAAAATAGAAAACCAAACTTGAAATTTCAGGTACTACAAACAAAAGTGACTACTATATTGTGCATTGCATGTTGTGAGGACCAGTGGGAGCTCCCAATAGTTCTGTGTCTTGTCTCCTTGTACAACAAGAGTTATTCTAGATATATATAAAGTTGTAATTTTCAGCACACACAAACACAGAAAAAGGACCCTGTCTTCTTCTCCTGACAGCAGGAATTTAGAAAATAGAATACAGCACAGAAATTCTACCTGAATGTAACAAACATTTAGCACTGACCTTTGTCTTTTAAAATGAAAAGGTAACATTACACTGTCAGCAAGAGGCAACCTAAGATTTTTATATATGTGTAGAAGAAATATATAGGAAGAATTTTCAAAGGAAAAGCAAGTTTGGCAATTTCCTAGGTTGCAATTATTTTTGAAATTGAGCAATAAATTATTAAAAGACAATACATTGTTGCTCAGAAATTAATACATATTTGTTTTAGGGGAAAAAAAATATTCCCCTTAGTCTACCTTTTAAATAAAACTTCAGAGACATCGATAGACAATAATTTGGATGAATCTTCCCATATGATTATAACAATCAACTATGGTTGTGCAACACTTATAGGGCTTAAAGAGGTGTTTTTCTGTGCTCTATTCAGTCCATTATTTAATATTACATCTGATCCCTTTCTCAGCAGTTAGATTCCTAAAAATGGCAGATAAATGAAGCTAAAAAGTATATTTAACAAGTATAATAATTCTTGGGGGAAAAAAAGTATTTCGCAACATCAAGACTGCATGTATCCAGACAAATAAGGATCCAGAAATGTATATCTGAACACTGTCCAAAGAAATACAGTTGTATTTGTTATTTCAGCCAACTAGTGCTCCGTTACCTGCCAGAGATGGAAAGGGAAGAAAAGCAAAAATAACTTCAGTACTTTCTCAAATCTCTATAAAACCTTTGTTGTCCTAATCCCAAGCAATATGAAGATTGTCTCACCCTTAAAGATTTCTTGGAGTCATTCTGATAGTCAGTTATAAGTGAGATGCAAGTCTGTTTATGTTGATAGATGAGTATTTTGGGGGATAACCTTAATTTGAATTTACGTGTGCTGAATTTGGGCCTTATTACTCAAAACCCAGAAATGAGCAGCTGTAATGATTCTAACATTTGTTCATGTTGCAGACACAGAGTAATAACACCAGTAAAAAGTTTCTGAACAGCCTTCAGGACAGAGGTAAGATGAAACACTACACATTTTAGGACTATAAGTGTAAATACTGGGAATAGCTTTGCTGCACCCAAGCTATTTTACTTGAACTAAAAACTTTATCATGACAGTGGATTTCTACCAGCAACTAACTCATATAAATCTCCTTTATTAATGTATCATACTGCCCTCTGCCTACACTTTTTTGTAGTATCACGTTACATCTATTGCTGCAATGCAATGTAATACAAATTCAGATAGAGATTAATTCTTTCATTCTACTTGTGTCCAAGATGACAGTTAGTGGCAAAATGTTATTCTGTGCATATGGCTCTGAACCATCCTTAAGCAAAGAATAAATTGTTCAAAAAGATAACGTCCTTGCAGGGTTCAAAAGTCATTTATGCTTTTGCTTCACAGCATTAAATAGTTTTAAATGGCTTATTAACTCCTGAAAGTCTCAGCTGGAAGACAGCTCATATACATGTGTATTTGCTCACGATTTATGAAAGGAACATGAGGGAGAATAACTTTGTTTCATTACCATATAACCTCCTTAAGAGAGAGATCTCAGTGACTTTATAGCAGTAACTGTGATTAATTACAGCTATTGAGAAGATCAATCTGACAGTTAAAATAACGTTTGTTTTCCATCCTTTAATATTTCCCGTGAAGAAGTCATCCCAGATATCAGAGCAATGCCATGTATGTGTATGCTCTTCCCTGAGCAAATGAATGTGAAGGCCCACTTCACAACTCTTTAATGACTTTTATTCCCTTAATCCTTAAAAAATACCTCAACAACATATAAGTTAATGGTATATTTCAGTTTCCCTTGAGATTCACATATTTATTCTAAATAGATTAAGAATTAAGTCTGGCAAATTGTGGCTGTTTTTTTCAAATGTTACTCATTCCTTTGAACACAAATGAGAACAAGTTAAAACCAAAGAAAAGCAAACAACCTAAGAAGACTAATTAGGTTAATTTCACTGCGAGTTGAAAAGACTGAACCTTCAGGGAATATTTGCAAAATGTAAGGACCTACAGGTCTGTAGATCTGCTATTGCTGGAAGGCCCTGGCACTAAATTCCAGCTATATCTGTAATGTCAGATCATCAAGAAGAATTTCTATCTTTGCACTGTGACAAAGCCAAATAACTCTTTTACAAAGGTGAAGTGTCAGAAAAGAAAATAATTCTGTGACAATTTCTTCTGGCATAGAAAAATGTCTATGTATGCCATGGAGAGTCTGTCCTTGATTAGTTCATTCAGTTAGGCGTCTAATCTTTGTTGTCTTCTACATTTTACTCCTGGCTTGTTTATGCAACTTTTCACCCCACATGTTTCTGAAGACTCACAGTGCATCCAAATTTTGTCCTGCACTCTGGGTGGGAATTCTGAGGACATAACTCACAACTGATACCCACAAGTCACAAAGGAGCAGGAGATGATCCCAGTCTTCTGTTGGGACGAACCAGTTGGATACTCGCTTCTATTTTGCAAATGCAAAGTAGCACAGAGTAAGGAAAAGTGGACATAATGTCAATGCATGGGTTAAATGGATATGCATTTTGGTCATCTACATTTCAGTGATTCTCCTCTGGTGTGAAAGTCTTCCTTGAAGGTAAAGAATTTGCTAGACTTAAATGTAGCCTTCTGCAAAGCTCAGATAATAGCATATTACAGGTTAAACATACTGTAATTGCAGATCATTTGGCATCAATCTGAGCAGCAGGCAGACTGTGAAATGTTCAGGTGAGAGACAGCTGGCAGAAAATAGATTTGGAAAGAATTTCCACAGCCCCAAAGATTGGAGGGTTTGTAATTTTGTCATCTGGCATTTGAAAGTTCGAAAGAGTCTGGCAGAGTCTTCATTTGGGATTTGAGTGAAAAGTTTGAAAATCTTCTAATAAGTAGCATTAGAAACAAATATTTTGCCTTTTTTTCCCTCTTTTTCCAAGTGGAGCATAAATAATTTTTAATTTTTAAAAAAACTTATTTCTTTAAAATATGAATAAATAAACACACAGGCACACACTTTTTGGTCTCAAAAGGAGATTTCTAAATGAGTTGTGTTCTAAAGAGAATCTTTATGCAAAAAGAAATAGTTCATTTTTTTCCGGATCAAAACCACAACACACCCCTGTTCCTACCAGATCTTCATACTGTGGGACATGATTCAGTAAAGCATTGAGAGTTGGACTAATCTTTAACGAGACTTCAAATGAATGTTAAGTTCTTCTGTGGGTGGAGTTCAGAAGACTATATTCAGAGCTTGAATTCATGTTTCAGGATTTGCCTGTTCCTGCTATTTCTTGTTACTTGATCCTTGTATACCAAAAGTGTGCTACATACTTTGGCTCTTCTGTGCTAAATCTTTT
The DNA here is from genome assembly GCF_031877795.1 of Strix aluco. NCBI lineage: Eukaryota > Metazoa > Chordata > Aves > Strigiformes > Strigidae > Strix > Strix aluco. The sequence continues at coordinate 5,565,247 of NC_133934.1, forward strand.
AATTCAGAGTAAAAGGATTTAATGGAAGTTTAAGTGGAATATAGCCAGAGTGCTCAGCAATTTGGAGGATTAAACCTTTTTCATATAGTCATACTTCTCTTTATTAGAGCACTACCACTTCTTTTCTTTTCTCTCCTTTTCTTTGAATAGTAATGTTCTGGAAGGATGATGCAGAAAATTGAATGATTGTTAGCCAAATTTCTATTCTAACTGATGTCTGCCTCTGAAAAATTTTCTCTTATGATTCACAAAAAGCAGAATGTGGGATGCTTTTTATTCGTCTGAGTTTCCTAAACCACTTATCTGTGTTTTGACATCAAGCAATTCAACCTTTTCTTCCTTTTAAGAGCTACAACCTCAAATGCTTTTAAAATCATCAAACCAGAAACTTTTGTTTTTCAGTGAATCATTCTTCCAAATCACAGTCCTAGAACCCTGAGCCAACATTTATCCATTCCTTATTTGTCAAATAATGTATCATAAATCTCAAGAGGTGTTAGCAGGACATAGAGGATTGCAAAAGATTGTAAGAATATTGATAAGGGGATGGTAAATCCATGCTTTCCTTTAGACAAATAAACATAAAGAATTGCACTTACAAAGAGTCTAATAAGCACAACTGTGAGGGACAGGTGCAGACGTATGGCTGAGTTGGAAAGTACCATGTGCTAACTCAATGTGCATGTGAGGTACAAATCCTCACATATTTAGATAAGATAGCTGTGCAGAAGCTAGCTCCAGCCTAGAGGCTGTACAGTGCAGTATGATATATAGTACAGAAATGAATTCAGATTATTTTTGCCAAGGAATTCAAGATGGACGGCCTCCACATCTTCAGCTTGCAATAAGGCCACAGTCACTGCTGTGAGAGCAGATTTACATCAACATGAAGATATGTTGTTGGAGACCAGTGGGAATTCTAGTGATCATGGGCTTGTACAAGGATATTTAGTATCTCAGCAATGTCAACATGATAAATCAAGACATTCGAAGATATGTGTGGATAGCCAGTATCTTTGCAGATCTAGATGCAGAGTGCACACACTTAAACAAACAAGCAACTGGTCTGACAATTACCATCTTCATGAAACCTAACTTAAGATATTTAACATTGACCCTCATGTGTAAAACCATTGACATTGCCCTTTTTGTGTGTTCTCTACAGCCCAACAGTGAGAACAGTATACATGCATGCCTCAAATGGTGTGTTATGGGATGCGCAGCTCTTTTAACACAGGAACCCATATGGAAAATATTCTCATGTTTAAAGAGCAGTTGAGGAAACCAGGTACCAATGACATTGATACACTAATCTGAATAATTTGTGGATGGAAGCTATGAGATGAAAACTTTTAAAACAAGAGTAGTTTGAGGAATATGAAAGTTGATTTAAGGTATTTTAATGAAACTTTCTCAGGGGTAATTTGTTAATTTGTAGTGATAAGGTGACTGATTTTTTTTGCTATAAGACAAAAACAGCACTATGATTCTTTTTAATAGGTTTTTCGAAACATCTGTTATGATACCAAAACAGGTACTTAATCTTAAATGACACAGTATTTTCCATTTAGAATGTAGTCTGCAAAATGAATACTAATCTCTCAGTAACGAATATGCCACCTTTACCTTATTTATTGCAGACATATTGGCATTGATTTTATCAGCTATGCTGAATCACTACGACATAGTATGGGACATAACAATTGCTTGTTATGTGAAGTATCAAAGCATATTCCTTTAGATTGTTACAACATGTTGAAGTAAACGATAGTTCCAAAAACTATCCTGTCCTGGAGAAAACTGGCTGCTCGTGGTTTGGGTGGGCATATGCTTTGCTGGGTAAAAAACTGTCTGGATGGCCAGGCCCAAAGAGTTGTGGTGAATGGAGTTAAATCCTGTTGGCAGATGGTCACAAGTGATGTTTCTCAGGGCTCATTGTTGGGGCCAGTTCTGTTTAATATCTTCATCATTGATCTGGACGAGGGGATCAAGTGCACCCTCAGTAAGTTTTGAGATGACACTAAGTTGGGCAGGAGTGTGGATCTGCTTGAAGGCACTACAAAGGGATCTGGATAGGCTGGATTGATGGGCTGAGGCCAATTGTATGAGTTTCAGCAAGGATGAGTGCCAAGTCCTGCACTTGGGTCACAACAACCCCATTCAACACCACAGGCTCTGGGAAGAGTGGCTGGAATGCTGCCTGGAAGAAAAGGACCTGGGGGTGTTGCTCAACAGCTGGCTGGATATGAGCTGGAAGTGTGCCCAGGTGGCCAAGAAGGCCAGTAGTATCCTTGCTTATGTCAGAAACAGTGTGACCAGCAGGACTAGGGAAGGGATTGTCCCCCTTTACTCAGCACTGGTGAGGCCAGACCTCGAATACTGTGTTCAGTTTTGGGTCCCTCACTACAAGGAAAACATTGTGTGAAAAAGGTGCTGGGGCATATCCATTGACACATTGAGGTGCTGGAGAAAAGGAGGCTGAGGGAAGACCTTATCAGTCTCTACAACTCCCTGAAAGGAAGTTGTAGCAAAGTGGGTGTCAGTCTCTTCTCCCAAATAACAAGTGATAGGACAAGAAGAAACAGCCTCAATTATTCCAGGGTAATGATTCTATGGTCTTTATTTATTGACAGATAGGTGGACATAGAAAACTGCTGTCTTTTATTAATTTTTACAGTTAAATGGAGACATACAGACTGATTTTTTTAATTGTTCTTTTATTCAGTGCATTTTAGAGAATTGAAAATTTTCCTGAAAATTTAGACTTCTAGTAATTATTTATTGTGAGACTAGTTGGTTTGTGAAGAAATTGTAATAAAAGTAAAGATGCTTAAAAAGGCTCCACATGAAGCTAGTGAAAATCCAGCTGGGCTTACTAACTTATGCTCAGCATCAGTAGATTTGAATTTTTGTGCTTACATTAAAAGTAATTTGAAGACCATAGTGGAGAAACACCTCACCTGACTACTGGGGCTATGGTTAGTCTGAAAGTAAAATTAATTCTATACTCCAATATTTTTTTATTTTTTTTTCAATTTTCAGGGAATCTCCATTTTCTACCATGTTACTTATTGAGGAGGTGACTATTCTGAACTAAAATCCTGGCCACCTCTTTGATTGCACTGGCCTTCCAAATACCTTCTCTGAACTCCTGATTCAAAGCCTTTTGATCTTCATCAAATATTTATATGAAGCTGTAACATACTGTGTTACTGTTTTATCAGACTATCTCATCCATCTTGTAGGGTGGGAAACATTAAGTTACATCCAATACTTGCATCCAGTTCCCAGTGCTTTGGGAATGGGAAACTTTACAGCAAATGACTGAGACCCAGATCTAATTCCTCTTACATTCAGTTTTTATATAAGTGCAATTCCACTGGGTCTAACTCCTTTCTCTGAGCAGTGCAATATCACAAACTTTAGTACCATTCCTTCTGCTGTATAACAAAACCAAAACCATCAAGTATACTCAGAGAAAAACCTTCTCTCTACCCTCCCTTCTCCATTTCATTTTCATTACCTCATGAAGGCTGATGACCACTATGTCAGACGATAGCTAAACATGTCACAATTCTTCCTAGTGTTTACTATTTTGCTTTATAAAAGCCATTTGGACCACAGGTCCATATAAAAGCTTGTAGCTAACTCTAGTTTGTTCGTGGAAAATTTCCAGGTGATGTGGTATGCAGCTACCAAAAAGATCAGAACACTTTATCTTCTAAGATCTGGAAAGATCGAGTGCATTCAGCCCAAAATGTTTGAGAAGCAGTGAAAGATTAGTCATCCCTCACTGCTGTCTAGTGGCTTCTCTAGAGGTGTGTGGGTCTCTCCATTTTCATTTCCTCAAGCAGTAGTGTTTAAAGTTGAAAACAAGCTCAAACCAGCAATATCTTTCCCTGCATCAAACCACCCCTTTTGATTTTCAAGACTAATTAGTTTCTGTCCATTCAGCAGCACCAGGATCTGCATTAAAATGTCATTCTAAGTAGCATATGACATTTATGATTTGAATTGCTTCTAACCTTGTCTAACACTCAGGCCTGTGTCCTGTACAGTTCTTAATATACATATGTATATTTTTTTTACTTTATTCAATGGGATTACCTTTATTTACTTATTCATTCACCTGTGGATAAGAAATATAGTTTAAACATCTTTAAATAAAATAGGGGACAGATCCTGATTAGCGATTAAGGACTACTCCATGCAATTTAATACATTGACACAGAATCAAGAACATGACTCTTCCTATCTGTCTGTAATTGTTATTACAGGAAATAACCACTTGTTAGGAATACTTTCAGTGATGTGCACATTTATATAAATGTCTTGCAATCATATTGAAGTTTTCAGAATCAGACTGTTTGTCAGATCAGGAAAGAAGTGAGATCAGTAACTGTCTATATAACCAGATGAATTTGGTCTGTTCCCCCTGCATCAAATGCAGTTTGAGATGAGAAAGGAATAGCAATGGTCATGGATAGTTAAAAACAGTAGACATAGAAGCCCTCTAGTCACCCTGTGTGCCAGAAAAGTAGAATGGGAGTAAGGAGAGAGAAGAAAAACTGAAGTTTTTTCAACACAAAAGATTTCTATGTAGTCTGATATTTTAAGGAAAGGTATAGAAGCTAGAAAAGTTTCTTTTGGAATTGTGATTTTACTAACCAATTTTCTTGTCTCATTAGGTCATTCTGTGGGTATTGATAATCACACTTATTTTCTAATCTGTACAAGGAAATTGTGATGTTTGAAAGTCAATGGGGATTCATGTTTTGATAATCTTTGGGCAGATGTGGTGGCAGTTATAAGATGCAGCTGTATAACATTTTGATGGTATCTGTGAAAAAAATATTACTGAAGGATAGGTTATCTGCAGCCAAGGACTTGATGACTATGGTCCATTTGTCCTAGTAAGATCCTCAGGACTCCTTCTGTTGGATAAAGAAAGTTGAATGTGACATAATAAATAACATCTGTGAGCTGTCTGAATCACAGCTGTTGTGGTACGTCGCACATGAGGAAGAATATACAAGGGATAGGAACAAGCTACAGAGTTTGTGATTAACCTGATAATCCAAGAATTGAAAGACTCAACACTGGAGCCCACTGAAAGTAGAAAGTGGCTGAAGTGGGTGTAGATGGCTATCATCAAGTTCAGCACTGTGACTCTTCACTGCTGGGTCCTCCAACATTACAGTAAACACGAGATCTGTGAAAACTAACTCAGAGCTGTGATGTTTTGCAAGTAACAGTGTCAAAGGAAGAGTTACCTTTGCAAGACATTTATGCCTAAAATTTCTTCTGGTCTTTATCATAAAGATTCAAAATTCTCATTGGGTGAGTGAATATGAAGGTTTCTAGGGGTAAGGAGTCCACACATTATTTGATCCCAGAACCCATTTTCAGGGATTCATGAACATAGACTTGCTCATGAAGTAATTACATAAATTGATTTTTGGTGGTAAGGGCATGATCACTTTATAGTCAGATTGTTAGTTTTTTCTCTGATCCTCGATTCTCCCATTTAAAGCCATGGCATAGAAAAAGTTATAATATATGTTCATAAGAGTTTTGCAACACTGTTCTTACTCTCCTATTGTTGTACTACCTGCTGAAATATCTAATATATAAATACTCCTGAAAACATCTCCCTCTCAGAAAGAAAAAATGTGGTATTTGAAAGTGGTCATAAAAGACAGAGAGAAATAAGAAATGGTAAGAGGATATTTTCACATATATGTATATATTTATATATGTGTGTGTGTACATATACATATTGCATATGTCATTCTTGCTTTGTGCAATGTACTCTTACTGTATTATAAATATATATATATGTCAGTACATATATATGAATGTGTATAGAAAGATCAGAAGACCAGCACTGTGTTGCATGTGTCTTTGCTCTTACAAAGTGACTAGTACATTATATTTATTAAAAATCAATATGCCTTTAACAGATACATCCCCTAGACATTGCTGTCTTAATGTTCTACCTCTAAACAATCCATTCAGCCAAAATGCAATTTTCTAGCTTGAACTCTTCAATTCAACTTGTTTTTAAAGACAAGTCATCCATAACAGTAACAGATATGGTGGCAGTTTCTTTAAAAACAAAACAAAAAAAAACAAACAAAAAAGCCCAAACACACACAAAAAAAACTTTTTTTGAGTTTTAAGATTAAAAAAAAGATTAGAAAAGTGCAGTAGTACACACAAGTTTAGTTTGTTTATTGCATTTATAAGCAGCTGGACTCATTATAGTTTGATATAGCATAGCTAAAGGAAGTACCCACAACAGATATAATCCTGATCCTTACACAGACTAGATCATTGGTTATAATAAATAGGTGTATGTGAGTAAAAACAGAGTCCTGACAAAATCTGTAGGTTTTTTCCTCTCACACTGTCTCACTCACAAAGGCCTGGTTTAAAAGACATGTATATAGAAGGATCTATGTTCTTCTGCCTTTGCTCTGCTTTAGTCACATGAAAATCCCTTCTGGTCTGGAAGCCACTTGGGGCAGGTGTACATACCGGCGAGTCTGCCCTTGCAAGATACACATCTAGAAGCATTGGGGAACATTGTGCAGAGAGACCTCCCCTTTCTCACTGAGAACAAAGTGCTTCTGGAGCACCATGCCTGTGTTCACCAGGGCTTTGACATCAGAGATATACAGTTTGTTTGATCAAATAATAGTGCTGCATAAAGAGAGCAATGCTGCTTTCAGACCTTGGACATTTGTTCAGTGGGTCCTGTTCAGAACTCATTTTTGGATGAAACTATAACACCTTCTGTATTGCATCAGTCCATTTAACACAATCTCACAAAATGGCCAGTAGCAGACATCTGAAGACAGCTGTAAGAACAAAGTAAATGTGCAGTGATACTTTCCCAAAACACTCAAATTTGCAGCAGTTTGTGTTTCAAAGACATCCTCTGATGGATTTTTCTTCTGTGAACTTTTCCTATATTTTTGGAATTTATGTAAGCAATCAGCATCTACAATACTTTGGGGCAGAGTTTCTCAGCTTACCTGTATATTAAAATTAGACACAGCATTAAGATAAATCTGTCAGGTTTTCAATGGCATTTTGGTTATCAACTTGAAGCCTGGACAGAGAATTTCTTAGGGTTCAGTTATAAAGACAATTCCTTACAGTAGGAATTGCAAGCTCTTCAAACGTGCTAACTTAATAAATTGAATATCTCATTAATTCTGGGAACAGCTATTCCACATGCAATTGGGTTAGTAGTTCACCTGTCCCAGTCTACCCATCGTCTTCAATTCGTTATTTGTAACAAAAAGTTTCCTAACACAACGGGAGTCTGGCTGGGAAATGAGGCTCTTGCATACTATCACAAATTGAGTAATAAAAGGTTGGCTGAGTAATCAGTCCCCAGCTTCTGTGCTGAAACTCCCAGTATGTCCTTTGTCAGGTTGGGAATTGAATGGCATGACTTAGACTAAAAGAAGTAGTTTAACGAAGATAAATTTTAAATATTATTGCCAATTCTCAAAGGCTATGTTACTATGTACCAACAGAGCACTCTAACTTCTAATTGTAACTTCTAACCTCTGCCTGTCATGTCATATTGTTAACTAAGTAGTCTAGAAAGGCATTAAGGTTATAGTATCTGTGCAAAATTTTTGGAGACTGAGGATATAAAAGAACTCAAAGAGAAGACACATTGAAGGAAAACAGTTGAGGAAAGACTGCAAATATCTGTCCGCACAACTCTTTATAAATGTATTTACAACATCACTATGAGCATTTTTATTTGTACTGCTATTGTAAAGATGGGGAAAATACTGTCTTGGGAGTTTTCAGTGCCCAAACCTGAAACTTGTTTAGTTCTTTGTTTTGACTAGAAGTTTCCACTGTCATGAAATAGGAATGCAAAGGCAGCAAAAAGTCATCTACTGTGTTGACCCAATAAAGAAATACACATTTGGGTCCATGAGTAGCTGACAGAGGAAAACACCAACAAAAATTCTCCTCCAAACTACAGACAGCTAATAAAATGTACAGCAAAACAAACGTTTGTGCCAGAGGCTTCTTTCCAGTACTCTAAGCATCTACAGTAAATTCTCCACATGCTGTTCAGTTAGGTTCAAATCATCTGAATTATTGAATATGACAGAGAAAACCATCCTTATTTTAAAAAGAACTGCACACTCCTAGGGGCTGTCGAATTCAGGGAACAGAAGTAGTGCTAGATCCTTCTGGTGCCATCCCACTGATGCCAACAGACTTCCATCAATATATCTGACAGCAGAATTTAATTCTTCATTTTTATGTAAAAGAAGCCTTATGGTATTAAGAAGCCAGGCCATTGCATGATCCCTAAGAACTGACTGTAGACAAAGGAAGACTTTATGTATATAAAAGAAAAGACTTAAACTTGTTTCAGACATTTAAAAAACTTATTATGTCAGCTAGCAAAATACTTGCAATCTCTTAAGGCAAAAATAAAATTTTAAAAAAGCTGTTTCTGAATGTAACTTTCACATATATAGAAAATACACTGGATATGTACAGAGTTTAGTGTGTTAGGAAACCTTCATTGTAGTGACTGATCATTAGTGTAGCTTTGTCTGACTGACACTATATTCAGTCACAGACACTATATCCTCAGCTGAGAGTAGAGACTTATAACAACAATCACTAAATAAATGTTTTACCTTTTCATCCATCCCACCTTGGCGAGTTTGCAGCCTAGATAGAGAAGGTAAACAGGACCATACAGGAGATCTGTCTCAGATCAGTTTTACAGTCACCCATTGCAGTAAATTCAAACACACCTGGTGACATTCTTCCCTGGCATTGTCAGGATGTTCCCTGGGATTAATTTGGTGTCTTAAAACTGACATTTTTCAGGAATAATTCCCATGCGGAGTTTGGCATGTAGGAAATTCCAGAATTCTCTCTGAGTAGTCAGGTTGTGTGCAGCCATCTTTTTTTGAAAGGGAAAGCAGTTTGCTAGCATAAACAGTGACCACTGTTTTAAATAGGTTCCTGATGCCTGGGAATATTTCTGATTCAGTCTAATTGTTTAAATGTTTGCATAAGTGTCTAGTTTCCATTTAATCCATTCCTACATTAAAGATGTAAGGGTCATCAATAAAAGGCAGAGTGAAGATATCAGGTGGACAGGATCATCACGGTTCCTTCTGGGGATCTGACATGCAGATATCCTAGTTTTTGATCTTTCCAGTCCTTAACATCAAGCACATGATCCATCTTCATATTACATACAAAGTACATAATTTCATGACATCAAGAACTATGTAACCAACAGAGATAAAAGTGCAATTTTTTTAATGAAAAAGTAATTGACTGGGGTTCCTAAGCCTGAGATTGTTCATAAACTTAACTTCTAGGTAATATCCATCTACTGGTCTCCTGGGTGGAAAGCAGAGAAAAAATGGTCAGGTCAAGCATTTTTTAACACTGTTATCACCAGAGATCCATGGAAGTTGAGAGTTTTTATTCCTAGACCCCAATGAAATACAGCACAATTTAGGCAACATCATTTTCAGTGAAAGAGTGGTAACACTGACATGCTTACTCTTGCTTTCACTAAGGAAGGTGCCTAGAACAACTGTGTTCCTGATGTAGATATGTAACTGAAATGAAACTGACTCCACTTTCTAAATTTTCAATTTTGTGCCATAGATTCAGTTCCTAAAAAAAATGAAAGTATGTGGATTCTGTACTGCAAAACTGCTTTAGGATGCATCTTCTCCACATTATGGATATTTTAGGTTTTCCATGAGAGAAATATCTAAGTATAGTCAATCCTATCTACATGATCAGGGCAAAAAGGATGCAGATATCATTTTTCACTTGAGGACACCTAATTTTTATTTTTACAAGAAAGGACAGTGTAAGGACTCTCATTGTGCAATGTATGCTCTCTTCCTTTGTTGTTATTGGCAAAAATCCTCAAGCTGGTTGTTCAGAAGGTAATTATCTTTTGCCATGAAGAGTTAGTCCCTGTTAATTATTGTGAAATGTCAGCTGTATTTGAGGTGGTTGTAGGAAGAATTTATCATTTTCCTCTTTTAAGGCAGGATTGTCTTTTCTTCACTTAGCATAGAACACAGAAGCTGCTAATCTCACTACAAAAGGAAAAGGTGTTTAAATGATTTTACAGTTAAAGTGACACATTTTCAGCAGCTTAGAATGAATGTAGTCATTGATTGCAATACAGATACATTGAGATATCAGCTAGAGATGCAGATACCCAGAACTATTCTTGATGAAATAAAAAAATAAATACAAAAATAGAAAGAATTAAAATGTTTTCAAGAAAAAAGTATAAGCAGTAAAATGTAAACTGAAGAGAGGAAATAAATTCTCCCAAGTATATACAATATTATTAATTTTTATGTTTAAAAAATAAATAGTTAATCAGATAGTACGGATCCGGTGTTTTCTCATAAAACATCAATGTTTTGATGCCATTAGACTGGAAATAGCTAACTGACTTCTACAGAAGTATGAGAACACTTCTTTGCCTGGCACATTCAATTGTACCAGAGAATGAAAGTGTGTTTTGCAAATTACAACAAGTCAAAAGCTGGACACATACTAGATGGAAACTATTATGATTGCTATATTTTTATGAAAGATCTGAAAATATACTAGATTTAAGGGTTACTTTAAACAAAACCAACTTTTCTTCAATATTTCGTTGGTAGTTTTATTCTTAATCACGCTGTGAAAGAGAATGGAAGTCCTGTATGAAAGTTTTTGTTTGATATTTAGGGTGATGATTTTTTTTTTTGAAAAGAAGCTCTTAGTAATAAATAATTAGTACCCCATAGTCTGATGTAACAATTTAAGGCAAACATTGTTCTCGAATACACCATTTGACTAAGAAAAACTTATTTCTTACATATGTACTTCTTAGATATGGTTGAAATGTTAAATCAACTGTTTCCAGAAAATTTCAACAACTGTTTTAATTCCAAATGAGAACATATTTCCAAAATTTATTTCAAAAATTAAAAATCTGAAAAAGATATTACTTAGGAAAGGGTATTACTTAGAAATTACATAGTTTGTCTTTGGATTTTATTTCATGCTTTCCACTCTTTTTGTGTTGTATATGATCTTCTGTTATGCTACACTACAAAAAAAATCAATAGTGTTATGATCAGATTTATTTTTAATCACTGAAAGAACACTATTATTCTGTTAGGTTGGGTGCAAACCTCTTTAACTAATCAAAATGTCTCCTCTTTCTTGCAATAGAACAGTTTTGCTTTTATATCAAGGTTTCCCTGTCTACTCTAATGACTCTGAGGATGTCCTTTGTATGTCATGTCTCCCACTACATGCGCTTTTTATTTTCAGATTATCTTCACCAGCCATTTTTCAAATTTGGGAGCATGTTCTGAAAAATAGGTAGGCAATCTGCCTGGAGGAAGAACCTACATAAACAATACAATTTCTTTTTTTTTTTTTTTTACAAAGAATCATAGGCCCATAGAATAATTATATGACAGAGATGACCTCAAGGGATCAGTTCTGAGATGAGACCAAATTGCTCAGGCCTTTATCCACTCAGGGCTCAAAAACCTCCAAAGGTGGAGATTGCAAAAGCTCCCTGAGCAGCCTGCATCTCTACATGATTGTCCACATAGTGATATAAACTTTTCCGTATATCTAGTCTGAATGTCTCATTTCAGTTTATGCCTGTTATCTGTTAGCCACCCACCAGACACTTCTGTGATGAGTCTGACTAGTGTCTTCTCACTGACTCAGCTGCTCCCAGATCCCCCCCATAGCCTCCTCTTCTCCAGGCTTAACAAGTCCAGTTCCCTGAATTTCACATCATGGGTTACATGTTTCAGCTCCCCACCATCTTAGTGGCCCTCTGCCACCAAAAATATAAAAACATTTTAAAATGAACACTTCAGAGATGCTTATTGTGAATATTTTTTTTATTAGAAGGATGTATTTTTCTGCCCACAGATGATATTGCTGTGAATAATTGAAAGATTATAACCACCTCCTCTTGTATATGTTTGAATGCATCTCATTTGTGCATTTTAAGATCAAGTCCTACGCTACATCCCTTTCTAATTTTCCTGGAGATTCCTTCTTTGAGATAGTAAATTCAGTGCCTAAAGAGTAAATTTACAGGTACTGTTTTTATGGGGAAAATTGTTCACATGCTCACAGCAACGATAGTGTCACAACCCAGACTGGGAGCCCAGGGAGTCATGATGGTTCTGTGATCCCCTTGGGTTAAATTAAGGTGAAACAACACCAGACGACCAGTTAAAATGTTTTACTTGCAGTAGAAAACAATTTACGCTTGGAAAAGGATAATAAGCACTGTGGTCACTTATAAATCTATAAGAAAGAAAAGAAAGGAAAGAAAACAAAAAGAAAGGAAAGAAAGAGAGTCAAAGAAATCTGGATCACTACCCCTGGATTCAGCATTGACTCAGGTCCAATAATCTTGGGTGGTGGGTGCACACACAGCAAAGTTTCTGTCACCTTTTAAATTCATTTTATCAGCTGATTAGGATACTAGACAGAGAGGCAGGTTTTCCACAAACTCATTTCCTGAGAGACGAGGAAAAAGGTGGAGCGTGGATTCTGAGCATACATTGAGGGGGAATGGGGTGCACCACCCCTTGTCCAATTGAGTCAGTGGTCATGCTCACACTGCCTACCTTTTTATTCCCTCACATCCCACAGATTTTTGCTGACTTCATGCTTCTTGAGTGATCACCTGGCTTTTGGGCAGAAATGCTCACCTCTTATCAGGCCTTGTCACCTCTTCGGGTTTACACAATAGTCACAAAGTAATGGGCTTACACAATGGAGCCAGTGATTAGCAGTACTTGAGGTTGATGAGAAACATTTGGTTTCACTCAGTCCACGTTTCTGCCCTCTGGGATTTATCTAAGGAGTTTGTCAATGCAACTGAAACAAGTAGAAGGGTGCATCCTTTGATACACTCCTGCTTCCCTAGGTGATGCTCCTTAAATTAATCACAAAGGCCACAGCTTGTCCTTGAGGTTTTCTGTGTTGATGAATGTTTGAGGCATTCCTTCTTTCACTTCTTTACAGATAGTAATTATGCTTACTTTAGCCTCTGTTACATTAAATAACCCTCACTTATATTTCATGACCCTGCTGTCCTCTAAACTGACTAGTCCCTCCCAAATCAAGGATGATGTTGAGTATGTGTCTACAGCCTGAAGGGAACTATGAGCATGCTAAATGTTTCCTAAGCACATCCCCATGTCCTTTACTGAGCTGAGCATTCTGCCACCCTAACCAAGAAATGTTAGGGACAGCTCTGATTGTTCATCTGTCCACTCTGAGTTTTCTGTAAAATATTAACAGCAAACATTGTTCTCTATGTGCACCTTGCAACCTCAAGAAGTACATGGAAAAACTCACCTACTGATCCAGTGAATCGAATCTTTCATCCTTAGAGCCAATATAATTGAATTGGCTGCTATGGTGGGCTGTTTTCAGTTATTGCCTCAGAATTTATTGTCTTGTCTTCCTGCTAGAGACCTTGAGAGTTAGGCGGGGAATTGTATCAGTGTCTCCCTTTAAGGAAGCAGTTGCAGTAGATAGTCTTAGTTACATTTTAATAATTAATATAATTGTAGTTAAAAATATACCTTGGCCTATTGCTATTCCTGAGCAGTAGGTGAAGCAGCAGTCAAGTGGGATGCTCCACAGAACCTAAAATGACGGTGGATAACTATGTTCAAGCTATTGACTCATATCCCTTATGAATAAAGTCCATTAAGTCTAGAAAGTTAGAAAGTTATTCTTCCCATCCTAAGGTTAGATATCTCAAGATGCAATCTTCTTCTTGCTTCTAATGATAATAAAACACTACTACTGGATGATGGGTTAGCAAGGAAAAAAAAAAAAAAACAACAAGAGAAAAGTCATGGCAGGACAATTTCATGGAATTTGTGGCAAGTATACACAATGTAGAGCTGGACTTTGTACTAATAATGGGACTCTGAGTTTCGTATATCCATGGGAATCCAGTTACATACCCATACTAGCCTTTGAGGGCAAATTTTGGTAGTGATAGCTGTGGAACTAGCAGGAGTTCAGCACAAGCCAGTACCTGAATGCAATTCAAAGATGGCAAGAGGGTTTTGTAACCTCAGCTGCACAATCCACTGCCTACAATATTTTTGGGATTTAAGCCAGCTAATTTAAAGTTAGTTTGGGCATCTTGCAAACCCCAGTCACACACATGAGCACAGGACAGACAGACTTTTCACAGAAACCACCTGTTCCATCTTTCTTTTGCTGCTGATGGCAAGATTGGAGGAGAAATCCATTCTGCACATCCAGAGCAGGCTGTGACCTTCCCTGAGAAGTTGTGAGGGAAGCAGGGTGTGAAATTGGAGTTACCTGCTGTAATTTTGCAAAATTAAAATGAGATGAGCAGACAGTGTTCCTAGCCAGCTTCTTGCAGATCAAAGATGGGCTGCTCTGTTCCAGCAGCTAACAGGCATGTTGGTAATGAAACAGACTCACAAGCTGACATCGCTTTCCCTGTGAAACGCCATCCTCTTGCAAAGCTGTTGCCCTCGATAAAAAGGGATCAGAGGGTCATATTCATTTCCCTGCTGAAAGGTTATTACGCAGGCAGATGCTCAAGCAAAACTTTTTAGGGGAATTGCTTCCCCTAGTATCCATCTCTTGCCAAATGTCCATTTTGATGTGCCACGTGAGTTGGCATGTGTTGAAGCCAGGACTGCTTTCTATTTTTTCTTCTTTTTTTTTTTTTTTTTTTTTTGAGGTATACTGCACTGTGCTCTTTTCACTACTTCATAAGCTCTCTTTTAAATGCTGATTTTTAATCTCTCTGACTCATTTGACTTCTACTAGCCTACTCCTCACTAGCATCCTGACACTTGGAGCTACTGTGGTGTGCAGTTATGTGAAAGCAACTAAAAGGTCAATGCCCTGTGCTTGTCAGATGACTACTATGGACCCTGCTTAAACCATGTGCATAAAGCACTATATTCCCACTTCAATCCTAAAATGACTAAAAAGCACAGTGAAGTTACACCAAACTTTCAATGAAATTGTCCTTGTGAATTCGATTACATTCTGTCTCAATACACAAGAAGATAGCAGTCAGGCCCAGGGTGGTTTATGGCATTTACTGAGTCATTCTTTGTGCTCCTCGCTGACCTGCTGTAATCTGATTTTGGACCTGTGCACTGCTGTGAGGAAAGTGAGGACTATTCAAAAGTGCTCAACAATATTGATCAATTATAAATGATGAATTTGTAATGCGTGATGGTACAAATCCATGTGGTGTTAAATCTTTGTGTAGCTATCAGAGTAAATTTATGTGAATTAGCCAGCTGAGACTCCCATTGTTCTGCCAACAGTATGCAATTAATTCTGTACTAAGAGGTTATAGGGATTTCCAAGTTACCACATGAAGATATGTTCCTAAATTAGAAATTATATAGACTTTAATTCTCCCTCTGCTTTACCTAAACATACACATATGTTTTTTATCTGTATAGCCAAAAATGTTATTTCAATACATAATATGGGCATAATCTATAATCAGTATGAAAATGATGGCAAAATTCACCCTAGATAATTTTTTGTTTTGCTGAGAACAAGTAATAAATTCTCATTTCTGGTTTGCTTCTTGTGCAAAACCAAACCAAATCAGTGATGACAAAGAATCATTAATACTCTACATATAATTAGAAATTAGTATCTACATTATTTGTATATAATATCTGTAGCTATTATTTGATTGTTAGAACAGTCCAGTGGGAGGCTGCCTTGGAGAAATGTGTGTGGTCCTACAGCTGGTGGGGCCTGCCATAACTCATTTAACTTAGGAATGTACATTCACAAAACAGTAAAGGCATTTAACTTGGTTTAATTCCAGCTACAGATAGGAACTGTAAAGTCATCAATGCCATGGCTGTCATTCAACAAAAGTTTTTCTGTGTAGTCTGTTTATTTGCTTCTGAGCAAGCTTGAAATCTGTTTGCCTTCCTGGTGGTTTTGTATACTGCTTAAGCCTTGCCTACACTCCTAGCTGGCTATCCTCCTCTTACCTCACCTGCAGAGCCTGATCCAGGAGGTAGCCTTGGAGGATGCCCAACACACAAGACCTTGGCCACAACCAAGCTCTGCTTCAGCAGCATCGATTACATGACAAAAACATTGCTGAAGGCTCAAAAAATTCATATCTAGTTTCCTCCTTACCTGTAGGGACAAACCATGCATCACAGATGAATGTTGCAACCAATCAGATATGCAAAATATATGGTGAGGGCAATTCTCATTACTTATCTTCTGAGCACTAATACTTTTCAAGCAATTACAACTCACATCCTTCCTCAGCCAGGCATGTACCCTAACCACTAGACAGAGTCATGATTCTTTTTGCTCCTTCTCTGTAGCCTGATGAATCTTTAATTCTTTCATTAAAACTGGATCAGCTTCAGCAAGAAGACTTGTGACAGCTTCCCATTTTGGTGTCTAAATTTATTGTTATTAATCTCTTGCTAGCAGCTTTTTACTGCTTTTAGCTTGCTTCCTTAAAGAAGTTTTGCTGACATGATTGTGTTGGCTGTTCATTTGCCAGTCTGTCCTTAGATACTAATGTCTGGATCTGTTGACCAATTTCACCAAGCTTGAAAGAAGGATAGAAGTTTTGTAGATAATTGAGTAGTGACAAACATTACAAAATTGGACAGGTGGATAGAGAGAACAAGACAAATTAATTTGGTCAAAGGAAGAGGAGGCAGAACTCAAGCTTTTCTGCTTAGCAGTAATGGGATTACTTCATATTGCAACCAGGCTACAGCAATCCCTTTGCTGCCTCTTGTGCAACGATATGGCGCTTGATGGTGGGGAGAGTAACAAAGTGAATTTCAAATTCCGGCAGTTCAGGAAAGGAGGGTCATTTTCTTCTGATGAAAGAAACTCTCTTTTCCTTCAGAATTGCATGACACAGGAAGTTAAATGAGATGTTCTTGGTTCTCATCTGTCCTCTACTTCTGTCCTGTTCTTACAATGCTTATAAAGTCATGATGATTTAACTTCTTAAGATCATTGATAACAACAGTGATTCATGATGTTATTATCACTATGACCTGTTAATGGAAAAGAAAAAAACCTGGCTGGATTCTCATACCTTGGTTTACCAGCACTTTTCCACTCCTTTGAAAAAACTAAAAACTACTAGAAAGGATATGTAGGACTAGGAGACATTATTTATGTAGGAAGTACCCTAAGCAATATTTTGAATAAAATAATAAAATATTCAAGGTTCACACTTTATCCCTGGAGTACAATTAAAGAGGAAGGAAGAAAAGAAGGCAGGCAGGCAGAAAAGTAAGCATTGCTTTGATAAGGAAATGAAAAGCTATATTGGGGGCAATATTAAATTTCCTTCAGTTGAACTGTGTTGAAGTACCTCACTGAGATTTTTTTTCTTTTGGTAGCATTTTCATTTGTGATGAGCACTGAGTACCTTAGGAGATCTTTCCAAGATGGGAAAAAAGTGCTCAAATACCTGATTTAGGAGGAAACGTTGATTATCTCCATACAAATTTTGGTCACATTTTCCAAAATCTCTTGACATGTACAAAGATTAAATTTTCTCTTCTGTGTTTTCTTCTATGTTTCTCATCTCATTTAGGGAGCCAGGATTTGGCAGCTCATTTTCACCCATATTGATGGTCAACCCATTAAATTCTTCATTTCAATGAGTTTAAATTTCCTTTTCTCCTCCAAGTATGCTACATGGTGGATTTTACCCAGTTTCATTTATCAAATGCCATAGCTATCTTGCCTTTCTGATTCTTAAATTATCCTAAATACATCTGCACCCTGCTCCAAAAGTAAATTAGTTTAATCATTAACCAAATTTGGGGTGAGAGGACCAATCAGTCATTTCAAATGTGAGTTTATTTATAACCTGTTGGTTCAGTTACTTGGAAAGGTGGATGAAGCCTGGTTCTGACTCTCAGTGATGCTGTGCTGTTTGTTAATGAACTGACTAATAGGTATGTAGTAAAATTGATCTACTTTAAAATGTGATAACCTAGATCATGAAAGAAAACTATTGCTTCAAATCAAAATTCACTTTTAGTGAATGCAAAAGGCTGTTTGAGATACTCAGTACTTGAAAGAATAAATACAGCTGAGAACGATCAGAATTGTCCTGAAAAGTAAGTTCCTGCAATGATCCTTTGCATTCATTGATTTTTATAAAATATAGGATCCACACTTACTGTAACCCTGTCATTTAGTAACATGGAAATTAATCTTGTCTTTATTTGGGAAGTAAAAAACACCCCACTATGAATATTTCATCCCAGTAGGACTCTTCATTTTGAAACTAAAAGGAAGTAACAGTTCTTGACATTTATCATGAACCTTGTTTCTTACATTTCCGTAGTAGTGATGTCCACAGTGAGCCATAATCTCTGTGGATGATTTCATCCATATTATAGTAACTTGGAGAATTAAACAGAAAACAAAACCAAAATCTTTGAAGACATCAGGAAGTAATCTTGAAGTGAAGTTGTCTAACACAATATATGCTAGAATATTCACCTGCAAAAGTACAGTTTTATTCCTAGATAAACCAGAAGTTTTCCTATTCTTTTGGAAATTCAGGATAGATTCTGATCCCTTCTCATGCTAGCCTGCCTATTCAGAACTATATGTGGGTTCACTTTCTTTCTTAGAGGAATATAATATTATTCAGGATATTTTCCTAACATTCAAAAATCTGGTGGATATCAAAACTAAAGAAGGCAATACTACAGTAAATGAAAGAACTGGTGACTACATTTTTAAAAGAGTAAAATTGAGTGTATGCAATCAAATAGAATATATCAATATCAAAAAGGTAGGTGTTTCTTAGACTGGCTCTTAGAAAAGAGATGAATAGGGTTATTCCGTTAGATTACTCATAGAGGACTGGATTTTCTTTTATTTTCCTATTTTTGAAACACCAGTTCAAACTTCATTATCTGCTCAAGTAATTCTTATATCTTCAATTAGGTTCTTTATAGAATTTTCTGGGACTTCCACCAGCTGGGAACAATGTCTAGCTAAGATGTAACATAGCTTGCTTTCTATCTACTGCAAGGGGACTATTAAAGTGTAGTTATGCACATAAAAGAAGAGGTAGGGAAATGTGTATGCCCTGCTGAAAGGG
The DNA here is from genome assembly GCF_031877795.1 of Strix aluco. Taxonomy (NCBI): domain Eukaryota; kingdom Metazoa; phylum Chordata; class Aves; order Strigiformes; family Strigidae; genus Strix; species Strix aluco. The sequence continues at coordinate 5,584,478 of NC_133934.1, forward strand.
AAATCCCCTCATCCATACCAGGAGAAAACATAAAGGAATAAAAAACATTTATTGGGAAACAAATAGACCAATGTCCTTTTCTGAGTGAAATTTTTTCAAAGACCTTTGGACACCAGAGCTGCAAAATGGCAGTGAGTCAGGAAATGTACAACTTGCATAATGACAGAGAAGAAAGGAAACTGTGAAAAACAAAATCAAAGCAACATCACTTCCTACTTTTTATGTTGTTCGAGGAAGCCTAGTTAATTGGGGATATAAACCAACTAACTAAATGCATGATTTATCAATTTTACTTTGTAAAAGAGGGAGACAAACAGAAGGGGCAGACCAGGAAGGCTCAAAGCCTTCTCTGGGAGTACTGAGGGCAGCTGCTATAGAAGCAACACCTCCTGCTATGCTTCCTCTCTCCCTTTGATTCCCTGGGAATTTCACATCAGCTACTACTCCTGCCACTTATTGATAAGCCTATCATTATTAGCCTATCTCTTTGGAGAGGAAGAAACCTCAGCACATACTTCTTTTTCAGAGCTAGTGGTTACAGATGTAACAACAGAGTGTGAACCAGCAAGGGGGAAATTATGTCAGGTGGAAGAGGGATGCTGAGTCATGGAATGGAATGATAATTGTAATTTCATAAAGCAAATGGGTTATGAGAGGGTAATTAAGGGAAGAAGCAAAAGAAAGTGTATCAAGGAATCCAGGGAAGTAGAAAATAGACCACTTTTTTTTTGCATGTACAACCAGCTAGACCATGCCATAGGGGTTATTCTGGAATTAAGTCTTTGAGTATTAAGAAAAGATCAAAAAGAACATCCCAGAAAGGTACATTAGAGAAAAGTAACATTGAGAAATATTAGGAAGACTATGGATATGTTGGTCTGACTTCTGTATTAGACTAATATATTAAATTACCAATTAGGTAAATTGTTAAAATGTATTTAAAAGAGTAAAAATAATAGTCATGTGTTTAATTATGACACAGTGGAAAAGATTTTTAAAAGATTTTGTAGAAATAAGTTATTTTGCACATCAGTATGCAACCAGTATTAAAAAAACCAAAACCAAAAACAAACCAAACACCAAAACACCAAAACCCTCTAAACAAACAGAATTCAAAACAAAAGCTGTTGTGGTTTCTATAGTACAGCTGGAATTTAAAAAAAACCACAAATATACATACTTGAGGGTATCCAAAACAAACAAAAAAAGTGCATCAGGAATGAGAGAAAGAAAAATAACTGCTCCAAGATTTGAGAAAAAAAGTCCATTTTTCACAGTTGTCACCAAAAGAATCTGTGCAAGACTTGTGTTGTTTGAAATATTCATAAGTGATCCACAAAATGGAACAAGTAGAGAAGTGACAAAATTTGCAGATGACAGAGAATGATTCAGGACATTCCAAACTGAAATACATTGTGAAAAGTTGCAGAAGGTTTTCATGATGCTGAGTGACAAGGAGATACAATCACAGATGGAAGACAATTCCTGTTAAATGCAAAGAAATACACATGGGAGAGAAATTCTCACTTTATATAAATAGAGGCAACCTCTAAATTGTGTTTTGTTTTTTCTTTTGCCAGTCTGGAAAGGGATCTAAGAGTCACTGTTCCTGGTCTCTTCAGAAATTCCACTCAGCAATAAAGAGTTGTCATAAAGGTAAATAGAGCATTGCTGCTAAAACCAGCAGAGAATAAAACACAAAAAAAAACCCCATTAAGCCAAAATAAAAAAAAATGTTGTGCCTGTATCTGTGTCTGTATAGAAATCCTTTTTTCCACCTGAAAAAGGAGATTAAAAAAAAGAGAGGTAAGAACAAAGTCATGAAGAGCCTTCTCTACAGAGAAGAACCAGCAAGTATTTAAGACTTTTCAGATGAGAAGAGAGTGGGAGAGTATGATAGAGGCAAGTAAAATCATGAGCTGCATGGAGAAAGAGAGTGAGGAATGGCCAGGAGAAAGTTCTTGCATTACTCACTCTAAGAAACAGAAAAACAAATAAGTTGGTCTGAAATTAACAAAATGAAACACTTTTTCATCTAGTATATGATTATACTGTGGAAGTCAATGCCACAGGATTTTCAGGACAGACACATAAATGGGTTCAAAAGCAGGCACATTTGTGGAAGAAAGTTCCCTTGGCAGCTATTAAACACAATGCTATAAATCCATCCTGCAGCACTGATGACAACAGATGAGAGAAGGTGGGAAGGCTTGAGGGATGTACCACTCTGAACACTACTTTGGTGTTTGAGCAGGTGTTTTATATATCAGCTTAGGACCACAAGCATAACTACATAGCCATTGCAACACTTTCAGCTTTTTTCACTGCTTGCAAAGTTGATTTAGACACTGGTGGCACAGAATTTCTGAAATATTGGCCTGTGTCTTTAAAGTCTCTGCCCAATTATTCATGGTTTGTTTATTTACTTATTTAAGGTGTATGAAAACAGCTTTAATTGGCAAAAGGACACAACAGATGCTTTTCAAATCCATTAAACTCCATGCACCAAATTCTGCTTCTCAACGTGGTGCCAATGTCCTGGAACTGAAAGTAAACCATTTTGTGGTAAGTTATTTTCTTTCTGTTTCAGTTGACTGATTAGATGTGCTAAACACTAAAAAGCTCTCCTGGCAAAAGGTATATTTTGGTTTTGCTATCTGCTGCTATGTAATTTATGTATCCAAATATCTACTTGTAGGTTTTATTTCATGTACATCTGAAAAGCTTTAAAAATGATAGGAGTGAGTATTGCTGCTTTCCCTAGTCTCCCCTCTCTGACTGCTTTGGTAAACATTAACCCTGTGTTTCATCTCAGTCAGACTGAAGGTAAGTTGACAAAAGAAGTTCTCCATGTCCTTTGCAATATAAAAATGTAATGCCTAGTGCCTTGTATCCCTCATAAGTACTTGTAGACTGTCATTTAATACCCTCTTAACTGCTTTTCACTAGTCTAAGCATGTTCAGCTCTTGAATCCCTTCCTTGTAAGAGTCCTCCTATTTGGAGGAAGATGGGACATCATTTAGATAAGCGGCCAAACGCTCACAATGTTGTCTTAATGTTCTATCAGTCTTTGGAAAACTGCCAGACTCCAGTTTAAAGTAAAGGGCACGAGACTGAGCTGAGGGGGGTAGAGAAGGGAATTAAAAAGACTAATTCAGCTGCAACCACAAATGTAGGTCTGACTCAGGGCTTAGCTTTGACAAGACCCTCCAGACAGACTTTCCTTAAACAGGCTAAGGACAAATGGTTTATTTTAGCACGTCCAATTTATAAAATATCTAAACACTGGGGTTAGTTATTATATTTACCAGTCACAGAGAAACACTGATTTAGTAGACGTGGCACATAATGTTTTGTATGTGATACGCTATAGTCACACACTTCAGTACTTTCTATACTGCAGTCAATTCTGCATACAACAAATGTTCCCTATCAGCTCTCATTTCTGTTCTTCCCCCTCATTCCCACCCCCTGCCGCTCCAGGAATAAATGTTCTGTTACTTCTTTAGCAAGCTAAAGCAGATTTCTTCTTTTTTTTTTTTTTTTTTTTTATTTTATTTTGGCTACTGCAAGCAGGAATGCTGCAAAATATTATATTCATCCTAAATCTGCTTTCTTAGTATTTAAATTTGCAGCAAATCAACCCTTGGCTGCAGACTACCTCATAAAGGCTTAAAGACATACACAGCTGGCTATATACAACCATAAACTCCATGTTTTCTAACAACAAAGGTCTTGGCTAACCTCTTTTTCAACTTCATTCCAAAGTGCCTATTAATTTAGATGATTCAGATCTGTAGCTTTCCATTCTCCTTGGAAATAGTATAACTGTTTTCTAAATTGTAGCCAAACTGCTTTCATCATTACCTATGGTTCTTGTCACCAGCACTAGGAACTGGTGTTCCAAGGAAGAAATCCCAGATACCACTGAAATGAATGGGTCTTACCCTTTTCTAAGTAAAGGCAAGGGGAATTTGGTTTCAACACAGAAAATCAGAGGTGCTCAGAAGATCAGGAGCATTGAGTTTTGACCTCTAATTTGGTGTGACCTTCTCTCACTTCTTTTAGCTGTTCCATAAATTGAATCTCAACTGGTAATTACTGAATGGCTCAGTCCTTTTATATTCATTTTTCTCTCTCCTATTTCACAAATGGAATTGATTGTTGCCAAAAGTTGCAGTGCTGTTTGGAATAAGAGTCTTGGCATTAACAATCCTGGCAGTCCTGTTAGATTTGTTTAGTTTCCCTTCTAATCTCTGTACCCAATCCCAACTTCACAATTTACCAATCCAGAAAGCTTCAAAAAATTAATCAAAAAATACCCAGCACTGAAATGGTTTGATTTCCTTAACTTGACATAATTTTTTTCATCCTGACCCATTCACTCATTTTGCTTTCTTTTACCTAAATGGTTAAACTACCTGTGTTGCCTATGCTACACTTTTTCCATGCATCTTTCATGTGTCACCAGCACACACTCTGTGAGGCAGCAGGAAGACTTTGGCAAACCAGTCCTCTTTGCTGTGCCTGCAAATCTGTCCCAGAATAGGAAGGCTGTGTGAAATTAATGGGTCCAGGTGAGAGTTTAACTCCTCTGACACCTTACTTGAAAAAGATCTGGCACTGAGACTAAAGCACTGGCATCTGCCAGGGTTTGATGTTCTCCAGTGGAACTGCTGGAGGGGAAAATGGTGAGAATGAAAGGCCTGGCTGGATCACGGCGCCTGCAGACTTCACTGCACAACCTGTATAACATTTGAAATTAGTCCTTCTTACAGAGGTGTCATATGTTTTAATTAAATCTACCCTCTTTCAGTTTAAAACTGTTACCCCTCATCCTATCATTACACTCCCTGATAAAGGGTGCCTCCCCACTACATCCCCTGATAAAGAGCTTTCCTGTCAGCCCCCATTAAGTACTGGAAGGCCTCTAAATGTTCTCCCCAGAGCCTTCTCTTCTCCAGGCTGAACAACCCCAACTCCCTCACTCTGTCCTCATAAGGGAGATGCTCCACCCCTCTGATCATCTTCGTGGCCTCCTCTGGACCTGCTTGAGTAGGTCCGTGTCCTTCGTATGTTGGGGCCTCCAGAGCTGGACACAGAACACCAGGGTGGGTCTCACGAGAGCAGAGTTAGAGGGATAAAATCACCTCTCTTGACCTGCTGGCCACACTTTTCTTGATACAGCCCAGGATACAGTTGACTTTCTGGGCTGCAAAGGCACATTGCTGGATCACAGACAGTTTTCAATCCACTACTTTTCCCAAATCCTTCTCCTCAGGGCTGCTCTCAATCCACTTTGTCACTTTGCCCAGCCTGTATTTGTGCTTGGGATTGCCCCGACCCATGTGCAGGACTGTGCACTTGGCCTTGTTGAACTTCATGAGGTTTGCATGGGCCCACCTCTCCAGCCTGTCCAGGTCCCTCTGGATGGCCCATCCCTTCCCTCCAGTGTGTCGACTGCACCACACAGCTTGGTGTCATCGGCAAACTCACTGAGGGTGCCTCGATCCCACTGTCTATGTTGCCAACAAAGATGTTAAACAGCGCTGGTCCCAACACCAACCCCTGAGGAACGCCACTCGTCACTGCTCTCCACTTGGACATTGAGTAACTCTTGGACATTGTAACTCTTTGAGTGTGACCATCCAGCCAATTCCTTATCCACTGAGTGGTCCATCTGTCAAGTCCATGTCTCTGCAATTTAGTGACAAGGATGTCATGCAGGAGAGTGTCAAAAACTATGCACAATTCCAGTAGATGACGTCAGTTGCTCTTCCCTTATCCACCAATGCTGTAACCTCATCATGGAAAGCCACCAAATTTGTCAGGCACGATTTGCCCTTAGTGAAGTCATGTTGGCTGTCACCAATCATCTCCTTATTTTCCATGTGCCCTAGCATAGTTTCCAGGAGGATCCACTTCATGATCTTGCCAGGCATAGAGGTGAGACTGACCAGCTTGTACTTCCCCAGGTCCTCTTTAGTTCCTTTTTTAAAAATGGGGTTATGTTTCCCCTTTTTCAGTCAGCAGGAACTTTGCCAGACTGCCATGGCTTCCTCAAATATGATGGATAGTGGCTTAGCTACTTTATCTGCCAGTTCCCTCAAGACACGTGGATGCATCTCATCAGATCCCATGGACTTGTGCACCTTCAGGGTCCTTAGATGGTCTTCAACCTGACCTTCTCCTACAGTGTGTGATTCTTCATTCTCCCAGTCACCACCTTTACCTTCTCCATCTTGGACTGTGTGACTGGAGCCCTTGATGGAGAAGACTGAGGCAAAAATGTCATTGAGTACCTCAGCCTTCTCCATATCCCAGGTGACCAAGTCTCCCTTTTCCTTCCAGAGAGGATCCATATTTTCCTTAGACTTTCTTTTACCACTGATGTATCTATAGAAGCCTTTGACGTCCCTGGCCGGATTTATTTCTACCAGGGCTTTGGACTTCTTAACCTGATCCCTGGCTACCCGGACAGTTTCTGTGTATTCATTGCAGGCTATTTGTCTTTGCTTCCACTTTCTGTAGGCTTCTTTTTTGTGCTTGAACTTGTCCAGGAGCTCCTTGTTCATCCATGCAGGCCCCCCGGCATTCTTATCTCACTTCCTCTTTGTCAGGATGTATCACTCCTGAGCTTGGAGGAAGTGATCCTTGAATATTAACCAGCTTTCTTGGGCCCCTCTTCCCTCTGTGGCTTTATCCCATGTACCCTGCCAAGCAGATCTGGAAGATCTTCAGCCTGAAGAGGCCAAAGTCTGCTCTCCTGAAGTCCAGAGTAGCGAGCTTGCTCTGCACCCTTCTCACTGCTCTAAGGATCTTGAACTCCACCATTTCATGGTCGCTGCAACTAAGGCTGTCCTTGAGCTTCACAATCCCACCAGACCCTTCTGGTTGGTGAGAACAAGGTCCAGCATAGCACCTCTCCTTGTTGGCTTCTCTGTCACTTGAAGAAGGAAGTTATCATCAACGCATTCTAGGTACCTCCTGGATTGTTTATGCTCTGCAGTGTTGTCCTTCCAACAGATATCAGGGTGATTGAAGCTCCCCATGAGGACCAGCTCATCCATCCCCAGCTGGTCATTGACATAGAGTGTGACTCCCCTCCCATCTCCTCTGCCTGTCATTCCTAAAGAGCCTGTATCCTTCCATTCCAACACTTCAGTCATAAAAGCCATCCCACCATGTCTTTATGATGCCCACGAGATTGTAGCCCTGCAGGCGTGTGCAGGTCTCTAATTCCTCTTGTTTATTTTCCATGTTACGTGCATTTACACAGAGACATTTAAGTTGCCCCCCCCCCCCCCCCCCCCCCCCCGAAGCTGATTTACTGGCTGGAATTTCTTTGTCCTGCTCTTCAGGTGCTCTCCTACTGACCTGTGACACCTCTCCAGGCTCTGGGAATCTATTGCTGGCACTGGCATCAAACTGGTAGGACTGGGATTTATTGAGGTTCCCTTCCTCTGGCAACTTTAGTTTAAAGCTCTCTTCTCCAGCTTGTCAAGCCTATGACTGAAGATGCTCTTTCCCTTCTCTGACAGATGGAACAATCTATTTTGAATAGGTTTGTATCTTACCGGGTGGTTTCATTATGTAAATATGCATAATCTCTCTCCAGAAAGAAAAGAAAACAACAAAAATCAAAACAAAACAAAATAAGGATTTTGGATTAAAATGTTAGAAAACTTGGCACTAATTCTGAGAGATTTTGAAATGGCTTTTTCTATTTATCTGGATGGGTATTCAACTCTGTGGAAATTGTGCAAGATCTCCGCCAATCTAGGGTTTAGCAAGGTTAACCTCCTTTCAGGACAAAGTTATCTGAGACTGACAGCTCCTTTTAATCTCTCAGAGTTATTATTGCCTGTTAATAGAAGCTTTCTCAAACAGTAAATAATGATTTATTTTAATCCCAATTCAGGAGAAGTTAACTATATACACTCATTCAAGTTCTACAGGGATCTAATCACATTCCTAAAAGCTATTCTGAGTAAAAATCCTGAGTCATGGCCTTCATAAACATTTTGTAAACTAAATATAGTCTCCCAATCTGTTCAATAACAGGCCAAAGGAAACAGCAACATTGAAACCTCAAATAATGTCATTTTGAAGTTAAACATTCAAACAAGGCAAATAAATATCATGGGTAGAGTTTATTTCATCTTGACACTAATAATTCACATCTGATTTGGATTTTAATTATATGTGTTTGTATGTGTTGGAGTAATTTTCTGAGTGCATTTCTGAGCTAAAGGCTATTCAATTCTTTCTGGTTCTTCTGTGACAAGTTCTTTTGATTTGACAATTTTTCATTTAGCTTGTCCAACTAGGAAGAGCCATGGTTAAAGCAAGATGATATTGCACTGTTACAGAGAGTAGCCATGATTCAGGAGACATTTCCATCTACTGGAAAGTAGACCTATGTACACTGAAGAATCAGAAATCCAAGGCATCCAAAACATTAAAGCAAGCAAGATGGGGGGATCTAGGCAGTATTTTATGTCTTTCTGATCTGTGCATATCTTACTTTATCAAGTTAACATACAGAATATATCTTGCATCTGTGGCACTTCCCTTACCCATTTCAACTCGGACTCCTTCCAGGCTTAGCTGCTATTACTTCATATTAACTCCACTTTTTTCTCTTTTTATGTTTTCCTTTTTTTTTTTTTTTTTCCTACTCGAGGTAGCAACAGCAGTAATAGTAGGTAGAGCAGATAGAACTTAGTTATCTATATTGGATATCTTGCTTACATGGGAATTTTTTTATGAGTACAGATACTTTATTCTATGCTTGCTCTTCTCATAGAGGAAGAAAGGAAAGGTGATCTCTCATGTTGGAGAAAGTTTGATTTCTGGTATAACTTCAATGGTCATCTGGTCCTTCATGACCTCAAGTATATCATATGTCTTTAATTCAGTCTTGTGGCTGTTTCATGCATTTATAACATTTTCTCATACTGCAGTAGTTGCCTAAATCCTATTCTGTCAGCTGTCTGAATGTTGATAGATAGTAGTTTGAAATATAAAGAAGAAAATAAGATAAATAAGCAGTTTACACATTATTAATTTTCTACACAATTAACCTGCAAAAGCTTCTAGACATTTGTTACACTACTTTTCAGCAACCATAATTAAGTAATGTGCAATGTAGATTGATTTCTTTCATTACTTGAACAGTCTCGCACTGGAGTATGATGCTTCAGTTAAATAACACTGAACTTCAGGTTTTGCTAGTGATTACAGCTGTTGTGCTTTTTTTTTTTTTTTTTTTTAAGAGTTATTTTAGTATTAAGTCTCCTTTTGCTTTTAAATCTTAGCCTGGCTTCCTGCCTAGTATAACAACTATCTCATTTTCTTAAAGACAGTCACCTGAGAAAGAGTATGTATGATACATACAGACATATATGTGTGTCCCTGAGCATGCTTTACTGTACTGGGTTTACCTACAATTCCTTGGACATGAAAGTAAATATATGTGGGACAAAAACTATAGATGAGAAATTTACAGCCTGCAATAGAAGTAAAAGGAATGGGAATAGACAGTTAAAGAAATAGTTTAAGAAAGACATCAGCTTCGATGGGTGATGTACGAAAGCTGAGTAATTTCTGTACTGAAAGAAATATTTTTAAATATTCACACAAAATTCAGGTCCACATGAAAAGACCTAGGTCTGGTTGTCTTCCCATCTTTCCTTACTTTAAACAGTGATTTGTTGTTCTGACACTAAGAGAGTGATATTGGGCTGAACTTCAGAGAAGTGTTGGGTGAAATGAGTCCTTAGCTCTGCAATGATTTCTATTCTTTGATTCCTGTAGCCGGCTGAGGAAGCTAATAAATATGTAAAGGTGATTAAATTAAAAATGGCATTGAGAAGCAGTAAAATCTAGAATTGTATGAATAATTTTGCAGCCAATGCAAGATTGTCAAATTTTATCAGCTAGCCTTGTGTAAAATGAAAATAGCATCTTTTGACAACTCAAGCAGCATACATAGGCTAAGAGGGCAATTGGTACATTCTGTTCTACAAATACACTTGGAAAGTAAAATGATGGGGAAAAAATACTGTAGGGAACTTCATAGAAAGCTTAAATCCAGGCTAGGATTCACCTTTGTTATTGTTTAAAAGTTAGATGTATGAGTCCATGCTAGGAATCGGGTTTCCCAGTGAATGGCCCATCACACACTAATATAGATCTTTTACATAGACTGGATGAATTTCCCTCTGAGGGTTCTTTGTATTTTTTCCAATGGTTATAAAAGAAATGTATGTGAACTCCTTCAGGAGCTTGACCCCTACAAATCGATGAGGCCTGACGTTATCCACTGGACGGTGCTAAGAGAGCTGGCTGATATCATTGTGAGGCCACTCTCCATAATCTTTGAGGAGCCATGGAGAAAATTTTTCACAATGAGAACAATCAGATGCTGGAATAATCTCCCCAGGGAAGTGTTGGATTCCTCAACATTGGACGCTTTTAAGACCTAGCTGGACAGGGGGCTGGGCCATCTTTTCTAGACCATGCTTTTGTCAAGAAAGGTTGGACCAGATGATCCTTGAGGCTCCTTCCAACCTGGTGTTCTATGATTCTATGAAAGATCAAACTACTCTGAAAAATGCCATGTGTTCATGTTGTGTACCACAAAATCCCTAACAATCCTAAATTTACTTACTGATCATGGATTTATCAGAGTCCCGTCTGTGGTTCTCTGTTAATAAAGACAGTCTGCCATACAGCCCAGCAATGACATGCACATTTTGGCTCTTATTAAAGGTTAATGCTTCATTAATTTTAAAAGTTTTATTCAGGTACACAGAGGGTTTAAAACGTGAATGTGTACTATTTAAATGTAGGGGTTTTTACCTACATGTATTTCAATCAGAGACAGAGAGAAAAAATATTGTAGAGATTGAGAACAATTAAAAACAAGGAGAACCATTTTGCCTTGACAGTACATTAAGTAAGAATAAAGTAGAGGCCTTGCTTTACTTTCTATGAAGTACAAAGTGTATGTTCAAGTGTATTTAAAAAAAAAAAAAAATGGCTTTTTAACAAGGAGAAAAAAGTAGAGAATAAAAAGCAGTGTTCAAGAAGGAAGACTTGTTGAAGTATGAAAGGATAATTTGCCAAAAGAATTATGCTTCTGAAGGAAGCAGTGCATGCCAATTTTCAGTCCAAAGTAAAATGTCTGTAGCTGAGGTCTTAACTTCTGGAACAAAGGGATTCTATGCTACATAACGCTTGTAGAACAAGCAAATAATCTCTGCACATGCCTGTGTTAGAAATGAACGGAACAGTCCCATTTTATAAATGAGTAATAGTGAGTCCTGAACATTTTTAATTAGTTTGTTCAGTTCCACTACAAGGAGACTAGAAAAGGAACACGGATGGCATTGTAAGAAGGCTCTGTAAACTAAAGAAAAAACTCCAAACAAATACTGCCTACATTCTGCAGCAGAGTAAACCTGAAATTATGTCATTCCCAGACCTGTGTCCTGGTACCAAATTTTCATGTATGTGCTTGGATGCAGCACAATTACCTCTTTCAGAGCATGTGGGAACCAGAGTCGATCACACCTACCAGGCACAGGAAGCTGAGACAGATACTAGGCAGAAAACGCTATTTTGTAACCTCTCTCGGACAGCTGTCTTTGAAGGGGATAGATATTGTTAATGGTTTGCTGTTGAAGACTTTAATTCTGTGGTCTAGACAACAACCAACATAAATAAGCAGAGTCATGTACAAAGCAGAAGATAATAAAGAAAGTAGTGTGAGTACAAGCTGACTAGTTATTATGGTGGTTTGAGTAGTCATGCAGTCTCTCTTCTTCCACAAGGTCATGGAAATATTTGCAACCTCAGAGAGCTTTAGAGCCAATCCTAATTGTTTAATCAAGATAGTGATGGAGCAGAGTATATTCCTCAGGAGTTCTGCTCACCATTCCTTCTCCAGGCAGAAATAGGAGTAGGTACTCTCTGTACTGTAAAATGCTGACTCACAGCATATGCCCCTGTATATGCCTATTTCAGGCCCTGAATCTCCTTCCAAGTAACCATGTTGTACCCATATTACCTAGCCGTTGTCACAGCCTTGGCAACACAAGTGTTCCCATGTCCCTTTGCAAGGACCTGTGTAGTCTTTCATGTGTTAGTGTCAGAAGAAACATTAACTCTGTGACCTATGAGATACTGCATAACCACAACCAAGTCCAGGCCAGCCCTTATTAAGAGTACTAAACTTATGAATTGACCTTATGGTGATATACTAAGAAAGAAGTGGGACAGGCACCAGTCCATGTTGAGGGGTCTATAGAACTTCTATGATGGCAAGCTGGGCCAACTCTGTCTCCTATCAGTGCAGTGGTTGGATACTCATTCTGGCGTTCTGACATCTTCATGTGCTCTTTCAAGTGAACTCTGCTGAACATTCACCACTCAGTTGAAACCCTCAGTTGTTCATGATGATTGCTAACAATTAGAAACCCAGTATCTCCCACTGGCTGTAAAGGGCAATCAGCAGTTATGTGGCGGTGGAAGTGTATGATCCTTGCGATAGGGTGTATTCATCTGTGAATTGCTGGTTCAGAGGTACATGGTCACATTCCTGATCCTGTGTGACTATCTGACCTTATGTCTGCAGCAAGATCTTGGTAACTTTGTGAGTATCCACTCCTGTCAAATAATTTCCAGACACTGGGAACCTGCTCAGCCTAGACTCCTACACACTGGTGACACACCAATTTCATAAAAAACAAGTCTCCTATTATGGAGATCACTGTGGATGCCAGCTACACCATCACAGACTGTTCACTTATCTACTTTAACTGTAGGGTTAGTATGTACTTTCTTCCTCTCTGGTCCATCACACTGTCTGAAAAGAAATCAGTTAAGTCCTTAAATCCTGCATATGGGCTGTTTATGTGACAGGTCTGGTATGGCATACTGTCAATGCTGGGATGTAGTCTGAGGTTGTGAGAATTTTAAATGAGTCACTTGGTTCCCTAGAGCATCTCTTGGAGAATTTGAGATAACCCAGAATTATCCACATCAGATTCAAGAGAATGAACCAAACTGGAACTTATATACTCTGGGTCATTTTGAATCCCAAGCCCAAGGCTTAGAGGACCCCAAATTCAACCTCAGAGCTGCTCTGAAATTTGCTGAGTAAACGGTGCGGGCACAAACCTCCCACTTGGTGTGAAAAGAACAACCCAGCAACCTAAAATATTTCTCTGTTGCCAATTTTGAAAGAATGTTCTCTTTTCCAAATGCAGTGGTTTCACATTTTTCTTTGGTGGAAAACTTAAGGGCTATTTTTGTACTTCTGAAGAAAACAGCTTAGAGTTAACTGCCAATTCAAGTCCTTCAGGGCATTCTTTTTGCTGGCAGCAGTTTAATAAAGAGTCTTGGCTTATCTTCTCTTCACCTCCACAGTGTATGCTGTTATTGCCAGTCCACAGATAAACTCAGCTTTGTCTCGGGAGGCTGGAGACTGCATGTGAGATGTGGATAAAAGGAAAAGAAAACTCTTTTTGAGAGCTATATGTGATTAATCACTGGCTCATATTCCCTCCACTTCTTTATAGGTCTATTGCATAAGACTCCTGACTAATCCCCCTGAAGGGCTGTAATTTGTAACAAAGTTGAAGTGAACAATATTATTTTAAAACAAAACAATGTAGCATAAAGGTACACAAGCCAGTAAATACACACAGGGCAGATCCTGTGGAAGAAAATAGATAAAAATTCAATTTGATGAGGTTAATTATACTCAGAAGGGCTTTTACTGCCTTAAAGAAAATTTGTTTCAGTTCCCTGTAGATATGGATAACACTTAATGGAGACCTATGGGTAATGGAATATAGTTACTTCGTGACTGCCTATGCTTCTCAGTGGCCTAGTCATAGGTGTGGAAAAGTCCTAAAATAAAACAAAGTTCAAAATTCTCTACCTTTAAGGTATAAGTACTTTCCAGTGCCTACCTCTCACTTTTTAATAAAAGAACATACTAATCTATCAAAACCATGGCATTGCATTTATGACATGCTCAGCTGGCTCACTACAAAGAAACAGCATAACTCATGACAGATCAGACAGAAGTTTTCCACCATTTTAAAATATACTTGTTACCTAAAAATTTCTTGTCAATAAAAAGATCTTGATCACCTGCCTGAGGGAAATCTAGGAATCTACTAAGTTTTGGTCTGACAAACTTTCAGCTCTGTAAACGTAGTTGCTCTCTAGAGGTCATGTACCTAGGACATAACATGCCTTGTGTCACGGTCCACTCGGTGGACTCGTAATGGTTCGTTTAATACGATCTCGAAAGTGCAAAATTAAGTCAACCAACACCAAAGGGGATTGTATCAATCAAACTGTGAAACTTTATTGTGTTGCCCGTGAAGCGGCACGTGATAGTTAGACATGGGTGAAAGAAAGGAGAAAAGTAAAGTTAAGTTTAGAGAGATGAGGAAGAGAGGTTGTAGCTACCACCGCTGATCTCAACACATCCTAACGGTCCCGGGTCCAGCTGATGCTGCGTCATCAATCGTTGTGATCCTTGGTGGGGAAGCTTCCAGTTTTTGTTGCCAAGAAGTCATCTTTTATCCTTAGTAACACACCTTGCTCCACCTCTGCCTCAGGGATCTCCATCCTTCTCAGAATTCAATTATCATATCTCCGCCCTTCTCGAGCGAGGCCATCGCGCATGCGCAGGGGGGAGTGTCCGAGGCGTGGTCAGTCTTGGAGGCAGGTAGCCTTCAACCAGGAGGTGTGTTTTGGTATTATAATGAAGCAAAGTTCGTCTAAAGTTCATGATTTCTTCATTGATGTTGTGGTAACAGTTGCAATCCATCTTTTTTGACAGTGGCTATGGGGTTATCTCTAACGGCTCCGGCTAGGCCCAGGTACTGAACAATAGCACAGCACTCTTTGTACTGCACGGCTCAGGCACCAAAGAACAGCACTGCACTGCCTGCACCACACGGGTCAGTGCTCAGGAGAACAGCACAGCACTCGCTGTGCCACCCAGTTCTGCATTCAGGAGCCTTTGCACCACATTCCACTTGGGATCAGCAACTGTGTTCCAAACAGGCCGCTGTCGGGTACCTCACTGTCCATGTCCCTGATGACAATGTTGAGACAATGCTGATCTTCTGACTGATTCTTACACCTTGATATAACTAACATGTATCTCAACATCAGCTAAGAGCAGGTTTATGTATTCATCGTTGCTCGCACATGACTGTCACAAACGAGTGGAATGCACCTCACTCAAAATAGAAGCAGCAGAATATTTTACTGGGGTAAAATAATAATTTGTCAGAGTTCAGTAAATTTTATAGAATTTAACAAAGCTTAACAGTGGTTTACCATGGTTCAATAAGTTTTATGGCAAGGTTCACCTTATTAATTACTGCATGGAAGAAACATAGAAAGGAAAATTGAGTTAGAATCAAGTTAGAATGATTCACACAGAGACCAGAGAAAGGGTAAGGAAGACCCTCCCATTGAGTCACAAGGTTCAGAGTAGATGCCCTTGCTTTCTAAACTCCTTATGGAGCCTAGGTGCAGCTAGGTCCAATCTTAGTCTCAGACATGGACAATGGTTTATGTTTAATGGAATTATCTGCAGAAAGTTTATAATTAACATTGAGTAGCTACATGGATTAGTAATGTTTCATTAGTACTAATTCAGCGTACTATCAGTCACTTAATAAAGATCTGCTGTTGGTAAAAGGTCTCTCTGCCTCGAGGAGCAATCTTGAGAGGCTTCCCAGCTCAACAGGACATCCCCACCATGCAGCCACACTGCCTAGCAGGCAGTGCTCTAAGAAGGCTCACTTAAGCTGTCATATTTATGGAATAAAGTGGTTGGTTCGTAGTCAAATTACATGTGATGGGAAAGGTATGCATGACACTCCTTGTACCCACAACTTTCTTTGTTCCTTGATAAATGAATCTTGGGAAAGCCACCCGCTATTCATGTGTTAATTGCATGACCAGTGTTTCAAGCTCATATGCATTTTGTGGGTATGCTCTTTGTGGGTTTTCAGAGAACAGATATGAACTAGAGGAGTTCTTGGCCCGGGTATGGCTCACACCTTTGCCTCCTTTGGAGCCTGTACCAAACTACTGCTAGTTTGGTTGAGGGGTCAAGTGCATCCATCACAATGCCATAGACATGCAAAGGAATATAGTTTATGAAAATAGTTCAGTCACCTTTGTGAGTTCAGACAGTCTAAAGATTTGCCCTAGACCATTGCCATACCTCTGCAGATGTTCATAATGAACTTTGGAAACATAACTTGTGATCTCTGTCCTTACAAAAGGATTAGTTTCTTTGGGGGTATGGTATTTTAAATCAAGTTTATAAAGAAAACTACACCAAATATCACCTATGTTTTTTGCTGCTCATTGTTTCACAGCTTCAGAGTTATCAGATGCTGAACAAGAAGTGAAACATCTGAGATATGTCCTCTATTTTATTATTATTGTTTTCCAAAGAATTCAGAAAAAAAACAAAAATATTTTTAATTCCCCATTCCTAATCTGTGTAATGTCTTCTTTCATATGAAACATCACACTACTGCATTGGCATTTCTGAAAGGTGAAACTGAATTTGCTAGCATGATTGTTTCCTTTGCAGACATTAAAACTATTGGCCACATCCTTTCCAGAGCTAATAGTTGTAAAAAAAAAGATTTTATCCGTCTGGCATAAGTCATGCATGCACACATGCACATGTGGTTAGTGCATAAGCCCATCCACAGGTTCTTCCCTTACTAGCAACAGAAACAATGATAACATAGCATAAAACTCAATCTAAACAGGTTTTCTTCTCCTGCTTGATGAGGCTTTTGAATTTTCTTGTAAAACATTTTACCCTACAACATACATACAGAAGAGCAGGTCAGTGTTTCAAGCTTCTTGGTGACACAGAAGACAGAAATTCTCAGACTTAAAACTAGACATAATTTTGGAGGGTTTTTTTCCAGGCCTCACCATCCCTGATGGAAGGGTATTTGAGATTCCTTCTAATTTCACTAATCACTGTTTTAAATCTCTTCATGGACAGTTCTCATGACCACGCTACTGTTCTGCTTTAATAATTCCCTTTTCTTAAAAACTTACTAACAGCAACAATATTCTTTCTCAATCTTTATTTTAAAAGTATAATCTAAGTGAAGTCTTTGTGTCCTGTGATTGCCCGGATCACTCATTTCCCCATTCCCATATATATTCAATATTTTTGAACGTAGATAGCTAGAACTGTGCTAGTGCTTTCCTATCACTGGTGAAGGTATCTCACCTAATAGGTCTTCATATTTCATGACATTGAAGACTTTAGACAGCCTGTGATCGTTTTGTATCTAGGTCATTTTCCTTTTCTCTTACTTCCACCTGAGTTTGCACCTTATAGTCGAGACTTTACCAAATGTATGCATTTTTAGTATGTACTATTAAATTTCACCTCATTTATTCTTTGTCTGAATCAACAATTTCCCATGAGACACTGTCTTCAAAGCCTTACTGAAATGAGACCCACATCTTCTACATCCTGGTGTTACTCATGAGCTGTGCTCTCTTCCACAAGACAGCAGACACCAGTATCTCCTGGTGCAGGGTTCTACTGCCCATTAACAAGATCAGTGAATAGAAGATGTTTTATCTCCTTGTTAGTTGAACTGGATGCTAAATTGGGTCCTGCAGGAAATGTTCCAAAAGACTGATCCTCAAAACGAGGATCAGATGTGTTTGTTTGTAATATATATATTCTTCAGGGATGCTGGGAGATAAGGGAACAGAGACAAGGGATTTGAAAGCCTTTCTGTCTGCAGTAACTCCCTTTAAATGCACTTATTTATAACATGGAATGGTGGTTTCTGCTGTAATTCCTGTTTCCTATATACTAGAATGACAATCCAGTCCATAGAGGTTGTTGTTTTAGAAAACAAATGTCATGTACCCAAAACTCAAAAATTATTTGCATTCCCACAGCACAGAAAGAATGACATAGTGTTCGTGAAGTCCATTTAATACCTTTGACAGAGGCCTGCAGCAAAGCAGGAACAGAAGCTTTGTTTTCTGTCTATGGTAGGTGTCAGATTTTCATGGGGAAATCAAGTATCATAGACAAATAAATAAAAAGGCAGGGATGAGAAACTGGGAAGAATAAGAGGAAAAAAATGTTTTGCAAGTTAATATGAATTGCAGATCTTCCAAATTATTAGATGTGGTCCTACAAGACAAGGACCTCATAATATCTATAGGGTCTAAAATATCATAAGATCAGACCTCTCTGCTCTTAACTTTAGTCCCTAGCCTTAGAAGAACAGATACTATGAATCAAAGAGCAGACACAAAGCCTCATCTGTGTGATTACCCTTACTTCTTTCTACTTCAAGTTAAATTGAAAAAAAGAGGCAGGAGGCTCTCCCCGACATGTCCATTGTACTTTGTGGTATAAAATTTTGTAGCAATTATAAACCAGAATGTTCCTATACCAAAAGGACTCTGTCTTGCTTAATTAAACTGAAACAAGTACACACACAGGTCAAAAAAAATGGAAATAGTACTGAGATAATTCATATGGAGGCAGTTATGAAGTAGACCATCTTGAGTGTCATCACATGGCATGTACAGGACAACCAGGTGATCAGTCCCAGTCAGCATGGGTTTATAAAAGGCAGGTCCTGCTGACTAACCTGATCTCCTTCTATGACAAGGTGACCTGCTTAGTGAATGAGGGAAAGGCTGTGGAATTGCTCTACCTGGACTTTAGTAAAGTCTTTGACACCATTTCCCACAGCGTTCTCCTGAAGAAACTGGCTACTCGTGGCTTGGATGGGCGTACTCTCCACTGAGTTAAAAACTGGCTGGATGGCTGGGCCCAAAGAGTTGTGGTGAATGGAGGTAAATCCAGTTGTCAACCAGTCACAAGTGGTGTCCCCCAGGGCTCAGTACTGGGTCCAGTTCTGCTTAATAACTTTATCAATGATCTGAACAAGGGGATCGAGTGCACCCTCAGTAAGTTTGCAGATGACACCAAGTTGGGTGGGAGTGTTGATCTGCTTGAGGGTAGGAAGGCTCTATGGACCGATCTGGACAGGCTGGATTGATGGGCCAAGGCCTATTGTATGAGGCTGAACAAGGCTCAGTGCCGTGTCCTGCACTTGGGTCACAACACCCCCGTGCAACGCTACCAGGTTTGGAGAAGAGTGGCTAGAAAGCTGCCTAAGGGAAAAGGACCTGGGGGTGTTGGTTGACATCCAGCTGGATATGAGCCAGCAGTGTGCCCAGGTGGCCAAAAAGGCCAATGGTATCCTGGCTTGTATCAGAAATAGCGTGGCCAGCAGGACTAGGAAAGTGATCACCCCCCTGTACTCGGCACTGGTGAGGCCGCACCTCGATTACTGTGTTCAGGTTTGGGCCCCTCAATACAAAAAGGCCATTGAATGACTCAAGCGTGTCCAAAGAAGGGCAACGGAGCTGGTGAAGGGTCTGGAGCACAGGTCTTATGAGGATCAGCCGAGGGAACTGGGGTTTTTTAGTCTGGAGAAAAGGAGGCTGAGGGGAGACTTCATCACCCTCCACAACTCCCTGAAAGGAGGTTGTAGTGAGGTGGGGGTCAGTCTCTTTTCCCAAGTGACAAGTGATAGGACAAAAAAAAAAAGGCATCAAATTGCTCCAGAGGCGATTTAGATTAGAAATTAGGAATATGAAGGGGTTGTCAAGAACTGGAACATGCTGCCCAGGGACATGGTTGAGTCACCATCCCTGGATATATTTAAAAGACATGTAGGTGTGGTACTTAGGGACATGGTTTGGTGATGGACTTCATAGCGTTAGGTTTAAGGTTAGACTTGATGACCTTAAAGGTATTTTCCAACCTAAATGTTTCTATAGGCAGACGCCAGCTGTGTATATAAACTAGATGTCTTTCAGACAAGACATAAACAGATCAATAAGATAAATAACAAAAGTTTTGTATTTATTTGCTTAGCTGTTATGAATACACACAACAGAAATCCTGAGGAACTAGAATGACTTTATGACAGTTCATGTGTAAAAGATCATGTACAGAGATAAGTGTTCAGTAAAAATTGCTGGAGAAGTATTTTGCAAAGATCTGTTTCTATGAAAATGTTGGTGAAGTTCTTTTTTTCCCTGATAAAATGTTCTTAATGCAGGAAAACGGAGGAACCAGAAGGGAAAGAGGATTTGCAAACAGAATGAAACATATGGATTTGACATTTTTGAAGTGATGTTTTGATTATTTATTTCAAAATTATTTTTGCACTACTTTTTTTTTTTTTCTGTAATAAATTACTTGTTCTAATATGTAGAAAAGTCAAGGCCAATTGTTTTTATTTGTCGCTATGTAGAATTTTAAAACTGGATGAACTGTTGAACGTAGAATTTCTGAATCTTGTATTTTTCACTATTTTGTTGTGAATTCATTAGAGAAATGTCTTACATTTCCCTCAGTGGACAGAAAGAAATATTTCTAGTCACCAGTTATGCTTCCTGTAGGTGCCTGCCTAGTCTAGGATGGAATAAATCTGCCTCTAGAGATATCTTTATTCAATGAGCTTTGATGGACACTAAATGAGTGATGTCAACTAAACTTCTAACTTTTAGGGAGCTAATCTTAGATGAAATGAATTCCCTAAAGGACCTGAGAAATACTTGCATTCCTTTCAAAAAAATTTTAGTTCAGAGCACCCCGTCTTAAATGAATGTGATTGTAAGGAAAAGTAGGGTGGTGAACTCAAACCCATACCCTTAGGAGTAAGAAATGAAAAAATAATTATGAACTTAAAAAATGGAAAGTAGTTTTTAAACTTAATCCAATGTGTATTCCAACTCAAATACATTGCTTAAGTACAAGGGAAGAAATCAGCTTTAGCCTTAAGACACTGCATATAGCTTATGGGCCTAAATTTTGACAGTCTAATTTCTTGTTAAATTCAGTTAAGATGCCCTGAGTAACCAAATACACTGGAGATAAAATACTCAAACTTTTCTCAGAGACCCTGACACCTAGCTGAAGACTTTCCTTATGACCCAAAGGAGATTTGCACTTGCAGGTGGCACAGTTCAAAATGGTCCTTCCTCACAGACTGCACATCTTCTGTCATCGCATGTTTCTCTCTGCATCTTCTGTATATCCTCCTTCTACATTTTCATACTCATTTTCCATATTCTCTTCCTTTCTTTCCTGATATCTATCCCAGTGCATGTGCTTTATTTACACAGAGTAGCAGCTAAATGATATTAGAAATTTGAAACTTTTAACATTGCCTTTAAAGTAAGTTAAACTTTTTCAGCACATTACAACTGAATACAAATTCAACCTGCAGGATGTCTAGTTTTGCTAGACTGCCTGTTTTATTTGGTTTGGGTTTTTTTCAAGTGTGTTTAGTGTATGTTTGTTCCTAACATAAGCATGTTTCCACTGACAAACTTTTGTCAGAAATAGGTTGGATCCATTTGTGCAAAAAGACCAATTTTCTCTAATAAGGCTGTGTAAAGTAGATTCTTCTTTCATTACTTTAACACAGTTAAGTTTATAACATATCTGAAAACAGGAAAGATCAATGTATTTCAGTTTTCTTCTGTGAAAGAGGTCTTCATTGAGAATTGGATTCCTCTTACCTGATTGTAGTCCTCTAAAAGATAATAGTCTTAGTCTAACCAGTCATTTAGGCTTCTCTATAACCCAAGAAGAAAGTGGCAACTACAGAGAGCAATTTAAAATAATACAATGGCTGTTTTTCTGGAATAAATCATCCACAGAAATGGCAATCTCTTTTTTCCCTTTGACTATGCAGCTTAGTCTTAACCACTAAGTTTCAAACAGAGGTGACAAACCTTTACAGAACCTGCAGAGCTTTTCGCTGACTACAGGTGAGGAGCACCTAGAAGAAGGTGCACTATCCTCCCCAACACATGGGCTCACTTAACATAGGGGTCAGGATGGCACATGCCTGAAGATGTCTCTGTCCTTGTGCCTTGAGGCATCAGGTAACTCAATATGCTGCCACCATAGTCATCACTCAGACCTGATCATAAGAAGGATGAGGGATGTTATCTTAACTCATTGTGTTTTTCTCTGGAAAATAATGAACTTTTCTCCCTCCTTCCATTATGCAGTTTCTATTATATATTTAGCATTTTTCCATTACATTTTTCTATCTCATGCTTGTTGCTCATTAAAGAAATACATTTAGTATACTATCATTTAAAATTACTGTTTAAAAGTACTGTTATACACCATAATTCTTACAAGTGTATATAAATTGCATTTGCAGTTACTGGGGGATGATACCTCATAAATCATCTGCAGCTTTAGATAT
This sequence comes from Strix aluco, assembly GCF_031877795.1. Classification (NCBI taxonomy): domain Eukaryota; kingdom Metazoa; phylum Chordata; class Aves; order Strigiformes; family Strigidae; genus Strix; species Strix aluco. Next base: position 5,606,843 of record NC_133934.1, read on the forward strand.
TTTCAGTGCTTCCTGTCAATACCTGGCTATAAATCCTATACCATTGTCATTAACATCCCCGTTCAACTCTTTAAGGAATTTCTTTCATTGCATGAAGACAAGCTTAACATAGTGATGAATGGTTAGAAAATAGACTGTTTCCCAGGGCAATTTCCTCATTTTTATATATTCACATGGAGAAAAAAAAATCAGTTTGTTGTTTACTTGATATTGTCACTGAATTTTGCAAGTTTGCATGAATTTTGCAAGTTTGTATGAACGTAAGGGAACATGAAGCTGAGTGTCTCAGTGTCGATCCTAAATGTTTGTGAACCCTTGCACTCACAGCATGGCAAGGTTACAAATAGAGCCTGGTTTCATTACCTAATTACTGAGTGATCTGAAAGGAGGCTATACAGCAATCACGGGAAAACTTAGATGTAGCAGTGGTTTGGCTGTCCAGGAACTCTTTTTCTTCTGTTTCAAGCAGTGCCCTCTAGAGGTTGCTACAGGGTGCTCTGGGCTTTTTTTTTTTTTTTTTTTTTTTTCTCCTTTCTTTTTCTATTTCTATTACTCTATTACTTATAGCAGCACTGGGAAATGAGATATGAACTAAATTATGTTTACCGATTTATTCTAATTTCCCTTACTGGAGCATCTGTTTATTGCCCCTGCCACCCCACTCCCTCCCCCCCCCCCCCCCCCCAATATACACACTAATTCAGATCACAGGGCTGCAAAATGTTCATAATTATGATTTTTATCCAGAAAAAAATCCAACAATGAAAGAACAACAAAGGCTCTTCTGGGACTATTAATGTGCTTAAAGAGAAGTGCATACTTAATATTGGAAGTGCTTCATGGAAACAAATTGTAGGATCTGCTGCCTAGCAAAACCTTTGAAAGAATTTCCTACTTTCATTTCTGCAAATAACTCTGTTCTACTCGGTTCTGTTCTGAGGAAGTGCATCTCCTATATAAGAAAATGATCACTTGCTTTTCTTCCTCTGTCCAGTGTGCTTTTATATAGCCGTATTATTCAGAAGACATAAGGATAAAGAAAAGCTAATTTAGAAAGTCCAGTATCCAGAATTTAACAATAAAAAACCCCATCAGTATTAGAGTTTGACAAAGTCCTAACAACTCCAAATATCCTAACATTACAGTACTGAAGTTACATCTTCTATTTAATTTACTCTCTGATGAAATATGTATAACATGCCATCATTTTAAGCCAGGTTTCCAAGGGAAAAATTCTGGCAGAACCTATTATGTCTGTCTACTTCCAGAGACTTTATTCTTGTAAATGTTAAACATATTCTCCAATTTCCAATAATTATTTTTAAAAATTGTCAATTTGTTACCTGTTTTGAGAAAATTTTAAGAAAATTAATATGAACTTTGAGTTAATTCCCCTATTGAAGGAAAGGCAAGTAGAGAACAAAGCTCACCTATTATGCTTTACTAGCCAGATAGTATCTTCTCCTTTCTAAGGAAGAAATTGTTAAGGAGGAGACACTCCACTATTTGTTCATGGTACTTATGTAAAGATAGATCCTTGGGATAGTTGTTGATCAGCACCTCACCTCCCTATACTGCTCATCCAATGAAGGAGAATAGGAACTTGTTAAATAGATTTTCACCTTCAACTAAAATGTAATATGTCAATGACTATTTTCTCTCCACACCAGTACTGAGGATTTTATGAGTTCCACAGTGGTCTTAGCAGTTTCCCACTACTCCTTTTATGTGGTTTAAAAATAATAATGATAATACTAAAAAAAGAACAATTTAAACATTTGAGTGAAACATCTCATTTGATAGAATAGCAAATATTTATAGTTCAGGTCACAGAATCTGAACATTTATAGTTCAGTACATGAATGCTTTAGTTGTTTCAATATTCCAATCAATAAACAATTCTAGTAACAGTAAAAGCTAAATGCAGCAGCAGCAATGCTACTGGATCATTAAACTACTCACAAAATGTTTTGGGTTTTTTTCCTTTCATTTATAATAGTCTTTGCTTTCAAAGTTTCCTGGAATTAAACATTGTTTTTTTTAAAAAAAACTCCAACATTTTTCTTATATGTTTCCTTTGTTACATATGAGCTCCCAGACATTAAACAGACTTTATAGTTTGCACAATAATGCATTCCAGAATTTACTGCCAACTTGATAACATTTTTAATTTAGTGAAGCAACACAGTAATGCAATAGTGTCCCTGAAGAAAAATCAGTGCCATTATTTTTCTGGTGTTAAATTTCTCTAATGAAATCAATTCCAATTTATGCTGCTTTTGTTATAATATATAACTTGCTTTAAAGTGTAAATGTCCTAGCTGTCTGCTATAATGATATTCTATGTTTCTGCTCACAAACACAATCACCACTAATGGGATTCATAACTGATTGCAGACTATCAGCAAAAGGCTCTGGCACAAAAATATTTGGGAGAGGGGTGATAATGATTATTTTAAGAGTAGCTAGACCACTAATACATCTGACAACTTTAAAAAAAGGAAGAAAAAAGACGTTATGAATCTAGGTATAACTATGAATTAAAGATGCATTGATGTCAGAGGAATTACAGAGATGGTCAGTGAATCTAATGTGTTTTGTCTATATACAGATGCTATTCACCTTACATGAACTGCTGCATCTGTTTTTGATTGAGAGGCAAGATTTAATCCAATAAGGACCACTTGCTGTAATATATTTTGAGAGACAAAGTAGCATAAATGGAATAGCGCTTCAGATTATGTTACAAATTACTTCATTTATCACATGTTGGAGTATGATGGGATGAAATGGAACAATGCTCTCTTTATCCTTATGAAAGATGGAGCTTTGTTTGCTCTTTTTTGGGGGGAGGGAGTTCTTTTGGGTAACTTTTCTTTGACACCCAGCATCCTGACTTTGCAGTGTGATAACACACTGATGGCCTCTGCACAAGGTGAGATTCAGTCCTGATAAGAGCACAGCTCTCATTTCCTACTCAGTAAATCTGCAACCCACAAAATGGGAAAGCACCCTCAGCTAAACTGTTTATGAAGATTAAACACAAGCTCAAGTAAATATGCATGTGAATGTTTAGAAGTTCATTTGCTGAATAAAATGGATCAAATCAATCCTAAACTATCTGTGAATTCCTGGAATATTATTCCTCATTACTTTGAGACATTTGTGAAGTTTTGCTTCCAGATGGACTCCAGTCTCTATTCTTTCCTCTCTAACAATAATTGGCTCCCCATGTCTCATGGGGGTCCGCACATCAGGACATCTTAATCCATTCTGTGATGGATTTCTCAAGGAATAGAGAACTGGTTACTTTCCTTTACTGAACTTATCTTCTGTCCTAGTTTCTAGTCAATAGACCTGCAGGAAAATTTTTACTTAAAGCTAAACAAACAACAAAATAAAGCTATTATATTTATGCAGAATTCCCTCGATTTCAGGTCTTCCATCCAGAGAGGAACCCACCAGATACAGACAGAAGAAAACCCAAAGGAATCAGTAAGGAAATTCCATGTTACTCAGACAAGTCTCATAAAGTTAATGGAGATATTTTCATCTCTGATTTAATGTAAATCAAATTTTCATTGTTATATAGCATAAATTCCATACATAAATGTTTCGTTGGCCAGAATGAAAGCTGCAGCATAATTCCTTTATGAAAATGAGAGTTATAAAAATAAGTGCAGCTCAGAAAATCCCATTGCTAATGTCTGTGCTGAAAATTGTTATTATTTGTAATATTTAGGTAGTTTTTCTTCTGAATTATTACGTATGTTATTATAAAAATATTCTTAATTACTGATTAATAAAATAATAAGACTGAAAATAATTCTTGTTCATGCATTGTCCATTTAATTTTAATTTGTTGTTTCAAATTCAGTGCATGTTTTCACTTGTGCTTTTCACTTTCCCAATCATAAATATGCACACTGTTGAAATCTCAGAAAATATTTCTGAGAGTGGAGAGACAGGAATTTAGAGGTAGTTAATTTAGGTTTTTAACATAGTACTGCTCTGCAGAGAATGCATCTTTTTGTGGTTACACACCAAAATGTGTTTAATGATTAGACATTAATTTTGTTTGCTTAGTCACTAGGTGTTGGGACATAAAAATATACGAGATTTGCTTTCTTTGATTGGGTTGGCCTTTAGTTTGCTGAAAATGTGATTTAGAAACCTAGATAAGAAAACGATAAAATTGGAAGATGAATAAGGCCGTGGAGAACTTAGCCATCATCAAGTGCCATATGTAGTTCTCCCTGGAGTATATGTTTCTGATTTTCTGGGTTAACACTCATGTATTTGTAAAGAGAAAAGTAAGCTGTCCCAAACATTTATTGCTCCAAGAGTGAATAAGTATTCTCTGCTGTTGGCTGTGCAATTTATTATTTTCTTAACCTAGATTTTGCCTTTGGCTTGATGCTTCAGGAGGCAGTGACCTTTAGTAGACATTCTCTGGAAAGACCTAGTGATACTCACATCGGTTTACAAGCTCAATTAGATTCGTTCATGTATCTTCCAGTTTTGGTTATGGTAGTTGATAACATGGCCTCATAATTCTCTTTATTCTCCAGAATAGAGCCAGTGCTTTGCTTTTGCCTCCTTTTGGAAGGAGTTAATGTTATGTGACTGTTTTACAGAGCTTGATTAAAGTAAGCCAGAGCACACAACGTTTGCTTAATATTGCTTACAAAAGGTCCTGTTCAATACTTGTGTTTGACTGATGGTGAAATTATAAGCATGCTTAAAATTAAGGACACGCTTACTCTTTTTGTTCAATCAAAGTATTAGTTTGTTTTTCATGGTTTCCTATTTTATTTTCTATTCTACTGGTTGGATTTATAGACTTAGATTTGGAGTGTATGCTATATTAAACTTGACAGAATATTAAATTATGTTACCAAGATCCATCTAGTTTTGTAGAAGTAGAAAAATATGCCTGAAAAAATAGGGCTGGTTTTTTTGCACATACAAAACTTGAAAAGGTAAAGGCATGATTTTAAAAAATCGTAACAAGCCACTAATCTAGACTGACAGAGACATTCAAGTGAGAGTGCTATTAATGAATCTCTCAAGGAAACATATTTCAAGTTATGATGGGTGGGCCATCCAAGCTTATATCCTGACATTGACATGGAGAATGAAATCTTTTGATTATGAATTACATTATTTTTTTTAAATGTTTCACCCTACAACATCAACTTACCTACCTGGTCTTCTAGTTAAAATCATCATTATTTCAGTAGCAAAGCTATAAAAATCTTGTTAAGAAAAGCAGATTATTTTTCATTAAATAAGTTGCCTTTCTCCAATAGCACGGGAATTTATAATAATACTGTAGTGTCAAAATTATCAAGTTTTTCTTCCTCTTTTTTCCTGCTGCTGACCATAATTTTCAGTTTTTTTCAGACCTCCTTTCAGTACTAACTGGCAAATTATGTTGTCACCAGAGTATGCAAACCTATGTAAATTACAGACTTTCATGGATTAAAGCTACCATGTCCAGTACAAGTATATAAAAAACTTTGCATTTGTTTAAAATGGGAAAACATATTGGAGTGATCTGATAAATATATAAGGTATATATTTAGTCCATAAATGTACTAAATAAGGAAAGTTTCTTAGTAAGTTTCAAAGGTGCTTTCCCAGTTGTATTAAGTCAAATCTCTACCTATCCAACTAATTCAGGTCAACAGACTTAACCTGAATATTCTGACCTATGGATACAGCCCTAATCCTAGAAATTCACTACAAGAGAAGCAGTCTCTAATGTTCCACTTCCCCAGGTCTCTCTCCAGCTTTGCAGTCCTTGGAGGTAGTCTAAGTGGCTACTGACAAGAACTTAGCATATAGCAGTGTGTATATTTTCAAGCCAAAAAAAATTGTGATGTGTAGTGAAAAAAAAACCACTTGGTTTTGTGATCATTGGTGCTGCTTTCCCAGTCATTAAGCACAGGGTCTGGATAAGCCCTAAAACTGATTCTAGACTAACTCTACTGTTGACTGAGCAGTGAAGTCAGTTGATAGGGTCAGAAACAACTATGAATGCACTATCTAATTCTGTTGAGTCAGTCTCTTATAGTAATCAGGAAATTTCATGGGACCATGAAGAAGTATAATTTCTCATTCCAAGCCCAGTTAGAAACGAAGAACTAGGAGAGCATCAGAGTTATTCCCATTATGTTATTCCAGAATGACTAGAGTCCATGACGGTTCATGACTGAGAGTCCTTGGGATGGTAAATCTCTATTTCTGACTAACATCTTCTGACATCCTCACAAGTGGAATGAGTCCTGTGATTCAGCATGGAACAGAGAACCTCAGAAAAGGCCCCAAAACCAGATTAATATTTCAGTGATGTGTTGAGCTGTAAAGCTTGTGAAATGGGTGTTGAAACTGTTGGAGATGTCATGATGTCACAGAATCATGGAATCACAGAATCATCTAGGTTGGAAAAGACCTTGAAGATCATCTAGTCCAACCATTAACCTAACACTGATCGTTCTCAACTCCACCAGATCCCTCAGCACTGGGTCAACCCAACTCTTAAACACCTTCAGGGATGGGGACTCCACCACTGCCCTGGGCAGCCCATTCCAACACCTGACAACCTCTTCTAGAAAGAAATATTTCCTAATATCCAGTCTAAACCTTGCCTGGTGCAACTTGAGGCCATTACCTCTTGTCCTGTTGCTTATTACTTGGTTAAAGAGACTCATCCCCCCTCTCTGCAACCTCCTTTCAGGGAGTTGTAGAGGGTGATGAAGTCTCCCCTCAGCCTCCTCTTCTGCAGACTAAACAACCCCAGTTCCCTCAGCCGCTCCTCGTACGACATGTGCTCCAGACCCTTCACCAGCTTCGTTGCCCTTCTCTGGACACGCTCAAGTCATTCAATGTCCTTTTTGTAGTGAGGGGCCCAAAACTGAACCCAGTAATCGAGGTGCGGCCTCACCAGTGCTGAGTACAGGGGTAAGATCCCTTCCCTGTCCCTGCTGGCCACGCTATTTCTGACACCAGCCAGGATGCCATTGGCCTTCTTGGCCACCTGGGCACACTGCTGGCTCCTGTTCAGCCGGCTGTCAACCAACACCCCCAGGTCCCTCTCTGACTGGCAGCTCTCCAGCCACTCCTCCCCAAGCCTGTAGCGCTGCTGGGGGTTGTTGTGGCCCAAGTGCAGCACCCAGCATTTGGCCTTATTGAAGCTCATACAGTTGGCCTCAGCCCATCGCTCCAGCCTGTCCAGGTCTCTCTGCAGAGCCTCCCTACCCTCGAGCAGACCAACACTCCCACCCAACTTGGTGTCATCTGCAAACTGACTGAGGGTGCACTCGATCCCCCCCATCTAGATCATCAATAAAGATGTTAAAACAGAGTGGCCCCAAAACTGAGCCTTTGGGGACACCACTCGTGACCAGCTGCCAACCAGATTTAACTCCGTTCACCACAACTCTTTGGGCCCGGCCATCCAGCCAGTTTTTTATCCAGCAAAGTGTGTGCCCACCCAAGCCATGAGCAGCCAGTTTCTTCAGGAGAATGTTGTGGGAAACGGTGTCAAAGGCCTTACTAAAGTCAAGGCAGACAACATCCACAGCCTTTTCCTCATCCAATAAGCAGGTCGCCCTGTTGTAGAAGGAGATCAGGTTTGTCAAGCAAGACCTGCCTTTCATAAACCCATGCTGACTGGGCCTAATCATCTGGTTGTCCCACACATCTTGTATGACGGTACTCAGGATGAGCTGCTCCATCAGCTTCCTGGGCACCAAAGTCAAGCTGGCAGGCCTGTAGCCGCCTGGATCATCCTTCTGAACCTTCTTATATACGACCAGCAGTCCTGGCTGACAAATGATGGAAAGCAGCTTGGCGAGTACCCCAGCCAGATCCTTCAGCACCCTTCGGGTGTATCCCATCGAGTCCCATAGACTTGTGTATGTCTATGTGATGCAGCAGGTCATTGACTGTCTCCTCCTGGAATGCAGGGGGGTCGTTCTCCCAGTCTCTGTCTTCTGGCTGAGGAGGCTGGATTCCCTCGTACAACTAGTCTTGTTATTAAAGACTGAGGCAAAGAAAGCATTAATCACCTCAGCCTTTTCCTCATCACTTATTACCATGTTTCCTCCTGCATCTAGCAGGGTATGGAGACTCTCCCTGGTCTTTCTTTTGCTGTTGATGTACTTATAGAAACATTTCTGGTTGTCCTTGATTGCTGAAGCCAGATTAATTTCTAGCTGGGTTTAGGCCTCCTGATTTCTGCCCTGCATATCCTCACAGCATCTTTGTAATCATTGTGACTCACTAGCCCCTTATTCCAAAGGCCATAAACTCTCCTTTTCTCCCTGAGTTGCAGCCAAAGCTCCCTGTTTAGCCAGGGTGGTCTTCTCTGCCACTGGTTTCTCTTACAGCACTTCAGCACCGCCTGCTCCTGTGCCATTAAGACTTCCTTCTTAAAGAGTGTCCAGCCTTCCTGGACCCCTATACCCTTCAGGACTGTCTCCCAAGGGATTTTGTCAAGTAAGTGCTTATAACAAGTCAAAGTCAGCCCTTTGGAAGCGCAGGATGGCAGTTCTGCTGCCCCCCTCTCCTGGCCTCTCTAGAATAGAGAACTCTATTGTTTCGTGATCGCTGTGCCCTAGTCGGCCTCCAACCACCACATCATCCACCAGTCCTTCTCTGTTCACAAAGAGGAGATCCAGCAGGGCACCTTCTCTGGTTGGTTCACTCACCAGCTGCATCAGGAAGTTATCTGCCACACATTTCAGGAATCTCCGGGACTGGTCCCGCTCTGCTGCATTGTATTTCCTGCAGATATCCGGAAAGTTAAAGTCTCCCACAAGAACAAGGGCAAGTGATCGTGAGATTTTTTCTAAGTACCTATAGAATATTTCATCCACCTCTCTGTCCTGGGTGGGTGTCCTATAGTAGACTCCCACTACAACATCTGCCCTGTTGGCCTTCCCCCTGATTCTAACAGAAAGACACTCTACCCTGTCTTCTACCCTGACACTCTAACTCCTGTCCCAAGATCCTTTTCCACCTCTGGGACAGGTGCATCCCACCTGATGCCAAAAGGTCTGGCGTCCTGTATACTAACTCGTGATTGAAAACTCCAAAGCCCGGCCAGTAACACCAGTCTTGAAGCCACAAGTTCATCTGTTGAGTTCTCCTGTAATCTTCTTCATCCATCCCTGCAACAGAAGGGATGGAGGAGAACACTACTTGCGCCCCCAACCCCTTAACCAGTTTACCCAAGGCCCTGAAATCTCTCTTCATTGATTTAGGACTTCTCCTGTTAATATAGTTGCTACCTACCTGAAAAACCAAGAGAGGGTAGTAGTCCTTAGGTCTCAATAGAGTGGGGAGTTTTGTCATGATGTCCTTGACCTGGGCCCCAGGGAGTCAGCAGACTTCCCTATGAAGTGGGTCCGGTCTGCATATGGGGCTTTCAAAACCCCTCAGAATGGAGTCACCTACTACAATGACACTTCTGGGGTTCTTTTTAGAATTATTTTTAATACATAGTCTAGAGAGACCCAGCCTTGGTGGACCTTGATCTTCCTCCTTGTCTGACTCATTTTCTTCATTCTTCTCTGCTTCATTCACAAGTTCCAGGGCCCCGTATCTATTGTGAAGGGACACCATGGAAGGTGAGGGAGGTTGGGAGGGGATTTTCCTGCCTCTCTGAGCAGGGACCTGTTTCCAGTCTCTCCCATCTCTTAGGTCCCCTCCTTCTGCTTGGTAGCAAGAGGGTGAGGGATCACCTGCCTCTTCTGGAGTCTCCATTTGCTCCTTTTGCTTCACGTCGAGGGTGGTAGTTCACTTCTGGAAAAAACTCATTTCCTTGTTAGTGGACTCTTGGAAAAGAGTTATTTCAGATCTTTACAAAATGTGCTGAGATTATCAATAACCATGCCAACTTACATTTCATTGTCATCTTGTATTCCCCCGTACACCTGAGTTCAGACTGAATTAACATTTTTATACTTAGACTGTAAATCTTTGCAGTAGACTATATTTTTATCCCACGTTTCTCAGTACTGTTTTACTATGAGTAAAACTCACAGTTTACCAGGATCCAGAAAGAGATGAGTCCCATATGAACTAAGTATACAGAACTGAATTAGCAGATAAGAATACAGGCACTATTGTGAGGTTTAAAATATTTTGACATGCCTCTTGTAGACACTACTGAGAGCAGTACAACTGGCATTCTTTCTACATCATCCAGACTTGACATATTTAGAAATAAAAAATAATTGTGTCAAACACAACCAGAGATTATTTTTTTTCTGACAGGTATAAAAAGTAAAAATTTATTTTAAATGTTAAGTGCTCCATATATATTATGACAAATACAGTACAACCTTCAAAGTAAGTGAATTATTCTAAAGGTCAGATATGTCATGGAATATTCAAAGAATAAAAAAAGCTGCTAGCACATGAGAAAAAAGAAAAGAGCTCGGAGTGCTCAGAGAGAAGAAAGATCAGACGTGAGAGAGACAAGCTACAAATAAATCATTACAGAAATGCATATTTCAAATGCACATGCTCCAACATCTTCCCTTACTCTACTGTGTTCTCATGATTTCTGAATAGGCTATTTGTGTCATTTATGTCATGCATTTCTCCCACAAGTACATATGAAAGTAAAAATATTATTGTCTTGGTCTTTCAGCATGGAGGCAGTTGTTGAACTTTACAGTTTTAATTTGCTTGTTTTTCAACCTGTAAACTCATGATGACTGGTCTACCTCCTTAATTTAAAGCACAATAGTTTTCAAACAGGTATCAGATACAGTTTTGTCATTTTATTATTCTGGTATCTATTGATTTTTATTTTTTTCACAAAAATTTTATTAAAATATTCTGATCAGTTCTCTAACTGCACAGTGTAAATCACTGTATCTGTATAACTATTTATCATGTAAATCAGGGCAACAAAGAGGTGAATTTGATACAAAAGCAGACTAGAATATAGATTATATCTATGCTAGTAACATTCAGGATTCACTGAGGTGATAGACTGACAATTTCCAGGAAACATAGTTAAGAACAATATAGGGAAGAATAATGGCAATATATTCTGATTTATTAGTGGATCATTGTTATTCTCCATGAAAAAAAAAAAAAAAAAAAAGCTGACATCTCTTGGTCTTATCCTCACTAGGTAGAAAGAAGTCTAAAACTATGGACATCAGTGTATTCCTCAGCTCTGCTTGAGCTGTGCCCATTTACACAAGCTGAAGTTCTGATCCTCTGTTCCACAAAATGCAAAAAACCATCAGAAATAAATGGTTTGCATTCAATTTACCAAATGAAAACTGGCTGTTAATTGAATAATGGAAAGAGATGGCAAAAACAAGCAGACCTGGCATTTCAAAAGGTGGGAGATAGTAGTGTAGGATCAATGAATTCATAAAGTATAAGACAATTTAGCTGAATTCCAAACAAAGTGAAATGAGCTCAGTGATTATATAAAAATCAGCTGATGTACAGCTTATAAGACATCAATTAACTGTGATCACTAAATGAGAAAAAGAACTTCAAAGAATGTATTAGCCATTACACTTTTTCTTACTTTTTTTTTTTTCTGTTTGATTGTTAATTGTGAAACAAAAGCCTGTGTGTTAATATAAAATGCATACAGAACATTGGGAGTAGATAAAAGATTACAAGATGTTTTTTCCTGATTATACCTTTGGGACATTTAAAACCTCCAGATTTATTGTTCAGTATAGTTAGACGTACGTCTATAGATAGGTACTTCCCAGTATATATATAAAAATTTACTACTAGGTGGTTGCTTGTGTCTTTTTGATATCTGCTGCTAGATTGTGTGATTAAGGGCTAATCACCATGAACACAAGGTTTTGGCAAGGAGTGAAGGAACAATGAGAGCTGGAGGTTTCCCAACAAGAGCAAAAAGAGCAACTTGACTTCTTTTCTCCCAGGGTTGTGGAAGGAGGAGGGTTCAGAGGTGAGTGAAAAGAAGGGAACAAGGTGAATTGAAGAGGTGCAAGGATGCAAAAATAGAGGGAGAGGGAATAAAAGGAGCCAGCTGAATGTAAACCAGATGCTGGTGAGCACATCTGTCTAATGAAGCCTTCTGCCTAACCACCACGGTCTGTGCTATCTTTTTATTAAAATCCATTTCTCACTCTTGCCCTGAGTGAGGGACTCTGTTTTGTGTGTATGTGTGTGGAGGTCTATATGCCAGCAAATGATCTTCAAGGTCCTTTCCAACCTAGATGATTCTGTGATTCTGTGGAGGAGAAACGTTGGTCATATGGGACTGTAGGTCTGAGAGGTCAGCAACAGGAGACACTAGGTGTGTATGTGTTTCCCTGAGCAACTGTCAATCCCTTGTATGCATGCATATGTAATTCATTAACAAATTCCCACTGGGAGGAGCTATCATGGATGCTGAGGGACCTGGTAGCCAGCTGCTGGAGGGACCATGGGTCTTGGGCCAGATGATGTAAAGACCAGAATTTCAAGGGCTGGCTACTGGACAGCCTGTTCCAACACTTAATAACCCTTTCAGTGAAAAATTTTCTCCTAATATCCAATTTAAATATCCCCTGACACAGCTTGAGGCCATTTCCTCTTGTCCTATCACTTGTTACTTGGGAGAACAGATCAACCCCCACCTCGCTACAACCTCCTTTCAGGGAGTTGCAGACAGCAAAAAAGTCTCCCCTCAGCTTCTTTTTCTCCAGACTAAACAATGCTAGTTCCCTCAACGACTCCTCATAAATCTTGTGTTCTAGACCCTACATCACATTTATTGCCCTTCTTTGGACATGGTCCAGCACCTCAATGACTTGTATTGAGGGGCCCAAACCTGAACACAGTAATCGAGGTACGGCCTCACCAGTGCCGAGTACAGGGGGGTGATCACTTTCCTAGTCCTGCTGGCCACGCTATTTCTGATACAAGCCAGGATACCATCGGCCTTTTTGGCCACCTGGGCACACTGCTGGCTCATATCCAGCTGGATGTCAACCAACACCCCCAGGTCCTTTTCCCTTAGGCAGCTTTCTAGCCACTCTTCTCCAAACCTGGTAGCGTTGCATGGGGGTGTTGTGACCCAAGTGCAGGACATGGCACATGACTTGTTCAACCTCATACAAATGGCCTTTATCCATTGATCCAGCCTGTCCAGATCGCTCCATAGAGCCTTCCTACCCTCAAGCAGATCAACACTCCCACCTAACTTGGTGTCATCTGCAAACTTACTGAGGGTGCACTCGATCCCCTCGTTCAGATCATTGATAAAGTTATTAAGTAGAACCGGACCCAGTACTGAGCCCTGGGGGACACCACTTGTGACTGGTTGACAACTGGATTTACCTCCATTCACCTCAACTCTTTGGGCCCAGCCATCCAGCCAGTTTTTAACTCAGTGGAGAGTACACCCCTCCAAGCCACAAGTAGCCGGTTTCTTCAAGAGAATGCTGTGGGAAATGGTGTCAAAGGCTTTACTAAAGTCCAGGTAGAGCAATTCCACAGCTTTTCCCTCATCAACTAAGCAGGTCACCTTGTCATAGAAGGAGATCAGGTTAGTCATCAGGACCTGCCTTTCATAAACCCATGCTGACTGGGACTGATCACCTGGTTGTCTTGCACATGCCATGTGATGACACTCAAGGTGGTCTACTCTATAACCTTCCCTGGCACCATGGTCAGAGTGACAGGCCTGTAGTTTCCTGGATCCTCCTCTTGGCCCTTCTTGTAGATGGGCATCACATTTGCTAACTTCCAGTCAACTGGGACCTCCCCAGTTAGCCAGGACTGCTGAAAAATGATTGAAAGTGGCTTGGTGAGCAACTTCTGCCAGATCCCTCAGTACCCTTGGGTGGATGCCATCAGGTCCAATAGACTTGTCTGTGTCTAAGTGGTGCAGCGGGTCACTAACCATTCCCCCTTTATTATAGGGGCTTCATTCTGCTCCCCTTCCCTGTCTTCCAGCTTAGGGAGCTGGGTACCCAGAGAACAACTTGTCTTACTATTAAAGACTGAGGAAAAGAAGGCATTAAGTACCTCAGCTTTTTCCTCATCCTTCATCACTATATTTCCGCCAGCTTCCAATAAAGGATGGAGATTGTCCTTAGCTCTCCTTTTCTTGCTAATGTATTTATAGAAACATTTTTTCTTGTCTTTTACAGCAATAGTCAGTTTAAGTTCTAGCTGGGCTTTAGTCCTTCTAATTTTCTCCCTGCATAACCTCACAACATCCTTGCAGTCCTTCTGAGTTGCCTGCCCCTTCTTCCAAAGGTCATAGACTCTCCTTTTTTTCCTGAGTTCCATCCAAAGCTCTCTGTTCATCCAGGTCGATCTTCCCTGCCAGCTTGTCTTTCGGCATATGAGGGTGGCCTGCTCCTGTGCCTTTAAGATTTCCTTCCTGAAGAATGTCCACCTTTCCTGGACTCCTTTGCCCTTCAGGACTGCCTCCCAAGCAACTCTGTCAACCAGGCTCCTAAACAGGCCATAGTCTGCCCTCTGGAAGTCCAAGGTAACAGTTCTACTGACCCCACTCCTTACTTCTCCAAGAATTGAAAACTACTGATCTTGGACCAGTCAGGATCAGGGCAACACGCTGAATTGTGACAAACTCACTGAAGTTTGTTGAAGAGGGAGCACTGCCAAGAGAAAATGCTGCCACATTGTATGCAAGCTCCCAATTTATTATCATTTGTTTACATAGGTTAATTTCTACTTCTACATCCTACTGACCTTCAGATTTTGTCTGTTTACTGCTCACACACTCACCATGTGCTCTGCAGGTGGTGTTCCGACCTGCTGTTTCTCATGCTTGAAACACGGTGTTCCGTTATGTTGCTTTATTTATCCACAATCATTCTTCTAACCTCAAGGTCAGTTTACATTTTGCTAACTACCAATTCTTAATTCCCACAGAAAACTATAATTTTTTGTTCACTAATACCCAAGATGGCCTCCAACCATCACATTGCCCAAGTCCTTCTCTGTTCACAAACAACAGGTCCAACAAGGCACCTTCCCTAGTTGGCTCACTCACCAGCTGTATCAGGAAGCTCTCTTCCACACACTCCAGGAGCCTCCTAGACTGTTTCCTCTCTGCTGTGTTGCAAGGTGGCTTTTAACTCAAATGACTCTTTATCTGTGTTAAAATCAATCAATTCTTTCTTCAAGTAGCCAAAAAGCAAACAAACTGAATCCAGAGAAAAACAAAGAGGAAAAGTCTTTTATTCTCTGGGCAATATAATAGTACCTAGACTGGACTCCCCACTATCTTATTCAGAATTTCTTTAAAATATTTAAAATCTCTTTGGCTTATTCTGCCAGAGAGTCAGGAAATTCATCAGGACATAAAGGTGTTTGTGGTCTGCAGGGAATAGTATAAAATGGATAGCCACAGTTACCTATGAATAACTTATTTATCACATTCGAGTCATAACATTTCACAGCCTAATAAGAATAAATGTGCAGTTTTATATGTTTAATTTACATATGTAAAACTGAATTGAGGTTTCTGTGCATACTATAGCACCATAAATAGCAGTAGATTCGTGATAACAGCATTAGCTACAGCAGGTTCATGAATTACTATGTAATACATCCCTTTACAATTTCAAACAGCCCATTTTTCTTCTCCCTTTTTGCTGCTGTTCTACATGCTATATCTGGGAAACTGGAGACTAAATATAGCATTCACTATGCCTTGAACTGGGATGCATGGATAGACTGAAGATGGTTTTGAAGATTATGTAACTATCATGACATGAATATTCATGTTTGTCTCAAAGAACATGTGTCCTTTGTTATTCCAACAGAATTGTACCTTTAGTTAACCCTGGGTCACTGTGTAGGAAGGAAAGGAGGACTCATAGGGTCAGAAGGAGAGCAAGAAGCAGCTTAACACTCTCTTCTCTTCTGCCTATCTGTGCTTTCAATGTCTTTTATAATCTTTTCCTAAGCACTCTCTACTATTCAGAGGATACAGGGGTGGAAGGGCTATTTAGACTCCTATGCCCTTCCTCTGCACTGAGCTGGTCAGGAAGTTTAGGCAGGAGATGGATGCTATGTTGACTGCTCTGAGGGGTTCGTTCCTTTTTTTAGTCCAGTATAAAGCTTGCAAATAGGTCAGGAAATGAAACCTGAAATTCTTTTTCCTAGGTAGGATCTATAACCATTAGGCTAAGATTTTCATGTATACTTTACCCAGTACCAGAGAAAGGACAGCAATTAGAAACTTTTCCCTGGGAGGAAGAAGGTAGAAGTTTTAATGTCTTTAATCCCCTCTCAGTTATTTTAAAATATATGTGTTTGAATCTGTAATAGACAATGAATTCTAGACACAGGAACCAGATAGGGAATGTGTTTATATTTACACCTGTGTTCAGTGTTTCCTACTTGTTATAGCCAAGACATTTTTCAAGTCTTTGGTCGTGTCATGGTTTGCTGGTTTTTTTTCAAGATTTTTTTGGTTCTTCTATTGAGGTACATTGCTCGCTCCCTGTGTTATATTGGTGACTAGTGCTATCAGATTTTGGACCCTATTCCAGATGCTTCCTATGTAAGGCTGAAAATCTGACTCTCTCTTGACATTGCATATATGTAGTGAATACGACAGCATATGTGAATTTATCTTCCATTGTCAAGTGTCCACATTACAGACAGCCTCATGGCACAGTGTGAACGTTTTTTTCAAGGCTCACAGCAATGTCTAGTAAAAAGAGGAAGAAGCACAGAAAAATTGGGAATTCAGTGGGAACTTGGGTATGCTTATTTGATGCACCCTGAGAGACAGCTATGTCCCTCAGGAATCATACCTTGAATTTAATGTTTTCAGAGAGTAACACTGATTGAGAATTTTCAGTTAAAACATGTCTGTATTTCATAAAAGAATGGTCAGATTAATGTTAGTTTTGGCCAACTAGGAAGGTTTTCAATCAGTCTTTCTGAAAAGCTATTTAGGAACCATAATACTCAGAAGCCATCTCTTTGAGGAAACTTTTACATGTGAACTATTCAGGACTTCCAGTCGCGCAGGTCAGCTGGCTCCTCATATTGCCAGACTTCAGGAGAATGGGGAAACAGCTCATCAGTGAATTCATGCTGGTCAGACAGACAGGTAGCCCAGCAGTGTGAAATCTGTGATGTCCTTAACACAGAGCTGCCCAAATAAATAACCCTGCCAACTTCTAATGAATACTGTCAGGAATCATGTCAATTTCAGCTGTTTGATGCTGATTCTCAGGGAGCACATGTGACTTCTCTAGCACAAAGACTTGATATTTCTTATGTGTTTCTTATTTATTTAGGCTATTCATTTTTTCAGGAATACTGGGGGATAGAAATTTTCTTCCAAGTAAATTTGGAGATCTGAACTTTTTCTGTAAAATTCTATTTAGTTACTTTCTTTCTAGTGTCCCTGTTCCTCATACAAAGCATAAACCAAAACTGGTGTTAAGACCTGCATTTATATTTTCAGATAGGATTTTCTCTGGACTTTTTGCAAACACTTGGGTTTTACCACTTTATAATGCACTCTGTCATAGTTAGTTGTCTTTACTAAAGACATAGCCAGAATTAAAGAAGCTTTAACAGACCCTATGTGTTCATATGGAGAAGAAATATTCAACCATATAGTAGTTAAAAATGTCACAGATTTATAAAATCAAACAAAATGAACCCTGTACTAATGGTTTAAACCAAATCCCTTGGGATTATAAAACCTTCATGGGGACAGATTATACATCTGTTGACTGGGAATGGGAGGATTTATGCATTCTTCTGCAACATCTGGTACTTGCAAACGTCAGGGATGATAACAGTCTATAGGTCTGATCTAGCATGACAATTCCACTGCTACATAAAATCTGGACAATTATATTAATCCTTTGTTTTCCAAAGGACTAATTCTCAATTTGGATTACAAAACATGAAAGAAAAGTGTTTGCAATATTTTTTTAATGCCAACTGATAACAAGAACACCTATTAAACAGTAATATTAAGATCCATATCTAATTTCTCTGGCAATTATGATGAAAAATTCACATAAACAATTAAGTTTTAATTATGGGCATTTAAATATTTTAAGTGGAATCTACTTAAAAGAGATGATTAGGCTTTAACTGAGATATTTCAAAGCAGCTACAAGTTAACAACCAACCCACTTCTGAAGTGTCAATTAGCACAGTTTAGTTACCTTGTCATTGATATCCAAATGGTTTTGAAACGCCAGCAAAATGCTTTAACATAACTAGATGCCTGATATGTTAATAAAATTGTAACAAATTGCTTTCTGATGTCTAATTTTGAATTAATGACATTATATCTAAGTTTTCTCAGACAGCAATCATCTAGCTTTTAATTACATTACAAAAGAAAACTTGACTATTAAGTTTATAATTAATATCGTAATTGAGGCAGGAAGTTATAACAATAAAAAGGCTGTTGAAAAGATCATTTATTTTTATCTTACTTCATGATCCCCTATGTTCCCTTTAAAACAGAAATAGTATACATACTATTCATAAAATTCTGATTCTATTTTATTTAGAATCAATGCGATTCTCCATGTTGAATTTGCTTCTGTTTACTAAACAAGCATGCAGTGCATCATTTTCCAGGCCCCAAGAATTCTTAACTTAATGAACACATGACATTAACACAAAACAAAATTGTCTGGTTTTGCAAATCCTGATTTTTAGGTTTGTGGGTCCAGAAAGGAGAGTTCATAGTACCCTCTTGGGATTCCTTTTGCAATGCATGGGGAGACTTTGATGACTCACAGTCCATATTCTATCTAATAGCAAAGGAGTGAGGAATCCAAGAAGAAAAATATCCTCATTCTGTTGCCTATTCTGCCATGAGAAAACTCCGTTATCTGGCTGTGCATCTGCTGTTGCAGGTAGAGCTTTTGCTCGTATGTTTGTTGGACACTCTTTGAAGAACAAAACCATCTGTAGAAAGACAGTATGAATCTGACAAAGCCAGATAAAAACATCTTTGCTATCAGGTTTGCTAATCTATTGAGAAGGTTTAGATTAGCCTCAGGGTGGAGACCAAAGCCCAAAGAGAAGTTTAGGAGGAGAGGGAGGACAGTGTGATGGTGGCGAGGTACTCACACTGTCCTTGATAAAACAGCATGGGAACCAAGTAGGAGGAATTAGAGGTCTGTTCAGAGTCACAGATCTGGTGGTTCACTGGGATTACTGCTGGAGTGCTGTTCTAGATATATACTGTTTTTTTAGGAAAGACGGGTAAAAAAGATGGCGGGTGGGATATGTGTTCTTTCAGAAAAAGAGTGGCTCAACTGCAAAAGACTTTGTTATTGAGGCTGTGGATCAGATGAGATCTTATGGATCAGGTTTCACAGGTCCCCGTACTGTAGTGGCAGAACGACATTTAGAGAACTATGCCTGAAATTTCCCATCTGGTTCTTTGCTCTGAGCTGAACAAGGACAGGGAAATATCCTTCGATGCAAGTAAACTGAAGAAGGAAACATAAAATTATATTCTGGTGAAAATAGCAAGGAAATAACATTTCATTATAATTTGTCACCTGGTTTGGATTCTTTTGGACTTTATAGCATAAAACTATCTTCAAGGGAATGACATGGGAAAATAGGAGTCATGTCACACATGTATTTTTCTACAAAACAAGTTCTGCCTGTATAAGCTACAGGTATGAGGTCATCCTATTCATGATCTGAATAAGATATTTGAAACACAATGTTGATGTACTCCACTGGGACATCATGGAGTTATTCTGCCTTCCTTGAACCACTATCTATCTTACATAAATAAATGTAGCTTGAAAACAGAGAGCAATACCAGAAGCAAAAATTACAAGGTTATGTCCTGTCTCAACATCTGGGGAACACAGAGATTGGTTTAATACCAATGTTCATACTTGGCAAACCAGTATGAACATCCGGTACCAGACTGGATTTGCCAAGTATGGACAAGTACCTCGAAGTCATTCCACTGGAAACTTAAGAACTACTTGTATAAATTGCTTGTCTATTACTCCTCTGTCACCAGAGCAGGTATATTTTAAAGAGTGGAAAGTGTAGAATACAGAGATTTTTCCTAGTGCCTTAACTTTTTATTCTTTTTGTGCTTAATTGACTCAATAGGGTTTAAAATTAATGCCTTATTTTTCTTTCCTCTTCCTCTCTTTTCCCTCTAATTCTAGTTTATGTAGCTAATCTCAAAAGGAGAGATATTCACTGAATTGGGTGACCCACGTTTTGGAAAATTAAATTAAGCAATATCACATAATAGCCTGTGTATACAAATCTGTGTAATTACAGATCATTGTGCAATGGCTTTTGCAAATCAAGGAACAGAGCACAGTGATTTGTTATAATCATCCTGGAATACACTTCCTGGTGTGTATGATGGTTTTGAACTCTGGAAATTATAGAGATTAATTTCTGACTGCTTCCTAATGAGCAATAACATTTTCACCATTCCCTTGGGAAAAACAAGGACACGTAATTTCTTGTTTCACATTTTGTGGGATTTTATTTTTATAATTTTGGGTGTATTGGAAGGCATAAATCTGCATACTCTGCCTATGCTGTAATTTCCCATTTCTCACTTTCTGAAAAATGCATTGTTAATAATTCAATATTGTCTCATTTAATAACAATAACAAGTTCATAAAGGAGGTTGGTTTTCCTTATGTTTTCTTTCTTTCTTTCTTTCTTTCTTTCTTTCTTTCTTTCTTTCTTTCTTTCTTTCTTTCTTTCTTTCTTTCTTTCTTTCTTTCTTTCTTTCTTTCTTTCTTTCTTTCTTTCTTTCTTTCTTTCTTTCTTTCTTTCTTTCTTTCTTTCTTTCTTTCTTTCTTTCTTTCTTTCTTTCTTTCTTTCTTTCTTTCTTTCTTTCTTTCTTTCTTTCTTTCTTTCTTTCTTTTTAATTGAATGAGCCTATACTGTGGTCAGAAAGCAGGAATACCATGATCAGTATATGTCTGTCAAAGAATTTTCTAAGTTCTTGACTGTTACATCTAGATGTTGTGCTTTCAATTCTCCCTTGGTATCTCATCACAAACATTTACACAACCATTTGAACAGTATGCAATATTTGACTTATTTTGTGTTTAGTAAGTTAACATGTTCTAGATTCTTCCCTGCTTCTGTTCTGGTCTGTATGACAAGACTGGTGCATGTATAAGTCTATATATTGTGAAACCCTTAACAAACCTTTCTGAGATAAAGAAGCCACTTTTTATTTATAGGATATTGAAGCAAGCACAGAAAGGATCTGTGACTAACTCAAACTGCCTGAAATTCAGAGCACTGCTTGAACAGATTATCCCTCTTCACTGAAGACCAATTCCCCTTGCAATTTCTCCACCTGTAAAAGGTACTCTAGAATTATATCAAACACCATGCCCAAAGACTGGGAAATACAATCATCATCCCAAAAGTAAAAGAAGTTTTAAAATAATGTATCTGGTGTAATAGGATTTTTTATATAATTCATAATGAGAAGGGATGAAGAATTGAATTTATTACAGATTGATAACAGATTCCTCTCTCAGCTTCCATCATAACACATTTTGCTGGACCTTCTGAGGTTCAATATTTGAGCTCTGGATGCCTTGACTCCATCTTCAGTTATAATCCAAATGTGGCTCATGATCCATAGGAAGAAGTAGATGAGCTCTTATGAAAAGAAAATATACTTCTTTTAATACTTCTTGCAGTTCTGAAATCACCAAAGTGAATCAAAATCTATTTGGATTGCATAGATTGTTTTTGAAAAATAAGTCTTTCTGACATAATCAAACTTGATTCTAACAGGTTCCCCATGGCCGTGCATTATGACGACCATGCATTTCTGGGTCAGAAATAAAATGTTTTCATCATATCACTATTGAATCTTTTTTATTTATTGCGCTGGAGAAATGAATGAAGCATTAATTTTACCATAATAATAAAGATATAATACATTGCTTTCTAATTATAATCTGACACACAAATTTTACTGTAATAGCAACAGAGGTTATCTCCCTTCAATTGTCTTTCAAAAGTTCTGATTTCTCCCCTACATTGCCTTTTTAAAGAGGTTTTACTTTGAAGAGTTCTCATATCTTTCTGAGCAGAAGTTCATGAGACTCTCTAGTGATACATAAAGATATAGCCTGAGAGATCCTCTGTTAAATTGTTTACTTCAGTATTTTCTGTTGTCATTTAGCAAAAAACCCCCAACCTTAAATCCTGTAATACAATTAGTAGTTTTAGGCTATGCTGTAGATTGATAATGTTTGAAAATTTGTATTTTAGCCTAACTATAGCAGAATGTAGTAGCCAGATATTATTTTATTCATGTCTCCTGATCCAATTCATACTTTAATAATCCAGGATTCATCTATGGGACAAATGAATATAAGATTAACTGCAGAAAACAAATATGAAAAAAGAGATAATAAAACACAGAATTCAAAACACTGTGCAAATTGCACTATTAAGTTCATAAATCTGTAGATTTGATTCTGCTTTCATCCATTTTGTTCTCCTTTTGATTTCTTGCTGGGACTGAAATTTGTATAGGTTTTCTTTTGCTGGGATGCAAAACACAACTCACCTAAATAAACGAGAAAAACAGTATGATTCAACTCACAGATTATAACACCGCAATTTAGGAGAGACATAACGAGACTTTTCTGGTGTGACAGTGAAGTACTTCTTCATCTTCTGTGTGAAGAAAGGGGGAAGGAGTGGAGTTTAAGCAGCAGCAAATGCAGTTAAGTTACACAGCAAGAAGAGCTTTTCATCTACAGAAAAAACCACTAGACTAAGACATCATGGGAATTTCTGCAATCTGCAACCCCATTTTTCTAAGAACAACTTAGACAAATGTTTGTCATTAACTTCTATGATTAACTAATCCTATCTCTGTGCAAAAGATTGGAGACAGCATAAATGACCTCTTGAAATTCCATGCTGCCCATTTTCTGCAATAAATTGTTTTCAAACATTTACTCTTTGAGATAAACTTTTTGCAAGACATTGATATGAACAAGGTAGGTAGTAAGACTGGGGAAAAAGTAAGTACAAGATTTTAAAGTATGATCATTCAGGAGCCTACATCCCAAGCAAAAATATTTCAAACGCAGAAGAGAAAACAAAATAATTGAGAAGGGAATCCTTTCCCTGTAACAGTGCCACAAGGTAAGTAACCAGGAAAGGCTACTCACAAAAAGAGTTCAAATGAGCTGGTCATTGTGATTCATTTTTCACTTACTTGTCAGTCTATAACAGTCAGCATTGGAAGGTTGTGAGGCTGTGAAATAAATTTATCTTAAGAAAGCATAATTATGCAGACCTCAGTCATAACACTGGTAAAGATGAATGAAGTATAAGAAGATCAGTGAAGATACTTTTCTTTTTCATCATAGGCAACCAAAAAAATTTGAAGAAAAGTCTCTGATAATTACAGGTTAAGTTGATTTTACTATCTCAGTGACCTGAACATTTTTGCTTGCATTTTTGGACTTGATAGTTCTTAAGCTTTTTCTGTTTATAGACAATAAAGAAAAAGATTTCTGTTTTTTTTTTTTTTGTTCAGATTTTCACTGTAGCTCTCTCCAGTGATTTTGAGAAGATAATTTAGTGAATATCGGAATGATGAAAAAGAAACATGAAGTAAAGTATTAACTGCTTGCTAATATACTTAGTAAATATTTGAGGATAAAAGAGAATATATTGATTACATCCAGTATAATGAAGTTTTCAGGATAAATAAACAAGATCATTGAAAGCACACTAAAATAGTCAGAAACCGCAATATGTGCCTAAATATTTAGGGCTAGATCCATAAGCAATATGTCAGCTGCTGTACCCTGTGTGCTGCTTTCACTGGAGCTCTGCCAGTTCATGTTGTCTACAGATTTAGCTTTTGATATTAATTGATATAAGTTTGTTGAAAGATATTTGTAAAGTTTCAGCTTCTCTTTAGTGTACAGGTTTTTTAGAAGTTTTGACTTACATACATAAAATGCTTCTAAAGCATCCTCTGAAGATCTTTATTGAGTTTGGGTTTATTTCATTTTATACATGTAACGTTAGTAACGTCTTTATTTCATGGTTCCCAGTGGAAAGTGTCAGAGAAGTAGGATGTGTCTTTCAAGCCTTCTTTTCTGAAACTTCTTAGAGAAATTAAATGTATACTACAAAATAGACATCAAATTCCCCAGAGAGCAGTCCAAACATTTGTATGCTAGTAGCCTAACTGTGAGAAAAAAGTTGAAAAAACTCCATAGTGATATCAGGAAATTCTAGAAGAGTTGCCAGGGGGCATAGGAGGACTCAGTGCCTCTAAGAGTAGTGGCTGGTTCAACTTCCATTCCCGTGTCACATTATGCAGATATGGCTGAACATCTCTTCTTACATTTACCTCATGAAACAGGGCTAGTGCTCAACCCAGGTATTGGTCATCCTCCTTCAAAATGGAGATCTAGTGGGACCTCTATAGGAAAGTCATTTTTCGTGAACACAACAGAGTAATGCTCCATGGAAGGATCAGCTCCCTCTACACTTTTGCTTTCTTCCTGACACCAACTTCTTCATATGGGCAGGAAGTCAGCTTTGAGTAAATGCCTAAGAAGTTACTCACACCAGTTTTTAAATTTGAAAATTCAAATTAAAATCAGAATATATTATAGGGGTGGAGGAGAAGAGGTGTTAAGCTGGATGGGGATGCATATATATACATTCACCATCTCTGCTATCTGTTACAGTATTCTCACAAAGTTCAACAGAAAATGTCTTTCTCCATTCCCTTAGCTGCTTTTCTGTATATTTATCTGCATATTAGAAGCATGCTTGTGTTGTTTTGTCTTACTGCTTTTTTTTTCTTTTCTCTTGATGTATCACAAATAAATAAATAGACACAATTAAGAGGCTGTTCACCTGAAGCTGGTGAAGAAGATAGGGAAAAAGCTATTGAAAAAAAAAACAGGGAAAAAAGTTTATAATCTCATTTTCATCTTATAAGAAAAAACAAAGATAAATAAAATATAGTTATTTTTCTTTCCTATTAAAAATGTAATTTTCTTCTGCTTTTGAATAGTGGAAAATAATTATTTGCTTTCTCTTTAGCTTTTGAACCCTCAAACCATCCTCTTACTTTTTTCTCTTTCCTTTCACTTCACTGTTATTAAAAATGGACATTTAATGTTGATTTCAATATTTTAATCAACTTTCAGTTTATTCCAATAAATTTTTTTTAATAACGTTTCAGTCATTGCTGTACGATCTTATAAACAGGAAGATCTGATACGACAAGCTTAGAATTTACTACACGTCAGTTCAACCCAAAATTCAATACTGTCAATAAAACATATAATCTTTCTTATAGTCAAATATCACCTCAGCTGAAGTATGACTTCACAGATACCTCCTGAACAATGTATACTGACAGTGATGACAGTTGTGCTGGTTTTGACTGGGATAGACTTAATTTTTTTCATAGTATTGAGTGTGGGGATACATTTTGGATTTGTGCTGAAAATAATGTTGATAACACAAGGATGGTTTTGTTATTGCAGTGCTTACACAGAGTCAAAGCCTTTTTTGCCTCTCACCCCACCCCACCAGCGAGTGGGCTGTGGGGAACAAGAAGTTGGGAGGGGACACAGCCGGGACAGCTGACCCCAACCGATCCCAGGGATAGTCCAGACCATACGGCAGCATGATCAGCACATAAAGCTGGGGAAAGAAGAAGGAAGAGATGGTGTTTGTCTTCCCAAGCCACCATTATGTGTGATGAAGCCCACCTTTCCTTGAGATGGCTGAACCCCTGCCTGCCAATGGGAAGTGGTGAATGAATTCCTTGGTTTGTTTTGCTTGTGTGCACAGCTTTTGCTTTCCTTATTAAACTGTCTTTATCTCAACCCATGAGTTTTCTCACTTTTACCCTTCTGATTCTGTCCCCCATCCCACCAGGGGGGAGTGAGCAAATGGCTGTTGGAGCTTAGTTGCCGTTTGGGGTTAAAACATGACAACAACCCAATTGTCGCACTCGGAAGTAAATTGCCTTAATGTGTATTAAAGTGCTAATTATATGATTTCTGAAGTTGGCAATTATCTACAGCTCCAAGGGTTTCTGTGTCAGCTGCAGGTAAACGTACTTTGAAGACTCACCCCAGCTCATCAGAAAAAAATCTCCTTGGTGATACTGAATGCTATGTTACAGAATAGATGCACCTCACCATTATAAGTCACTGTATAATGTGAAATTAAACACAGAGTTTCTCTTTGAAGAGAATGCATTTTAAAAGTAAAAAAAAAGAAATCCTTTATAGGTATAATCTAAAACTCAAACAAAATATTAAAAGAAAAAAAGAACAGCATTTAATAATTAGAAACATTTCTTTAATCAATAAAGAACTCTACACTGTTTCTAATACATTGATTAACATTTATAGGTTTCATGCAATGTTCTCTATAAATTATAATTCTGCCTGTCAAATAATTTGTCCATTAGTATTGCAAGAAGAAAAGTCCACATTCCACACCATTGTGACAGTTGTAAAATACTGATTATTCTACCATCTTGTGTTCAGGAGGTTCAGGAACTTAAGGAAGAAAAATTAAAGGAACTACAGGCAATTTACTAGGAATATACAAAAACAGCTTTCACAAATTTTACTAACTACTAGATACTATTACTGACAAAAAAGATGTAAGAAAAAGAACCTGGCTTTATGATTTCTATCAGTATAAGTAAATCCTACACTGAATAATCCTGTTATGAAACTATGCAAGAGTACAAATTGCGTCCATATTGTAAAACTATCTTGACTAAGATGTTAGAATGATTTCATGTCAGAAGTGTGCATTCATTTAGCTATTAGTCGTTTGATTTTCATGAAATCATAGTAAATAGAAGTAAAATACACTTTAAGAAGTTATCTAGTCCTTTGTCCTCCTTCAAGGATGACACCTCAATAATTCCTGATTGACGGCTTATATTTAATGTTGTTGTAAATTACTATATCTTATCACAGTATACCAAAGGGCTATCAGCATTTCTCCCCCCCCCCTCTCTCCCTGTCCCCCTTTTATTGGAACAGATATTGTAGTGTATTAGGTTCCCCTTGAACACTTCATTATGGATTTCCATCTTAATAAGCATTGTATTCCACACCCCTACAAAACATCCAGAAATGTATGATAAAAAAAAAAAGTAAACTGGTATAGTCTATTGGTCTTCCAGAGTAGAAAATTTTCACATTAAAAAAAAAAAACAACAACTTAATTCCCTTATCAAAATCTTCCTCACATACAGTTCTACTTTAAAGATATGTTGACTGTTTACAGACATGTATAAATAACTGATTAAGTGGGATGAGTTAAATCTTTTTTTGGCTTGACTTCTTCACTGATGCTCTAATTAGGACTGGAATAGTCCCCTCATATTGTGGGTTTTGATGAGCTAACCAGTGAGCTTGATCACTCATGATGGATGACTTTGTTGTGGAATTAACTAGTGAGAGTGCTTTGGGGGATGCAGTAAATTCTTTTTCTTTTCTCTTTTTGAAAATATCACATATGAATCAAAGTACTTGAAATTAAACATTCATATGAGAGTGGAAAAAGCTGGGTGCTCAGATTTCAAAAGGAACTTTTATGTTGGTGGATTTATACTTAGTTTGTAGGGACAAGTTGTGCTCTAGATGAATGTTTGCTTGAATTTTGCCTTGTTATGCATCCTGCATAACAAAAAGCTGCCTAGGGCTGGGGCCCTTTAGCAGCATTGTACCCACCTACAGCAGTTGTCGTGCTCTAGAACACCTTTCATAAGTATTTTTAATGAATTGTTGCTAATTAGATGCAGAGCAGGTGTTGGTTTCTAATTCCCTGGACATCAAGTTGACTGTTTCTGCCCTTGCTGGTCTGCAGAGCCCACCTGAGTTCACTGCACCACAGCAGCCCTGCTTTCACTGTATTTGACTAGCAAGCTGTGAAGTTCCAGGATAATTAAAGCTTTGCAGGACTAGGCAGTTACTCAGCCTTTCACATCAAATTCACACACAATGGTTATTTCAGCAGCACCCCAGGAGCTGCAGAAAGCTGGTGAAAGAAAGGGGAAGCAAATGGCATCTAATTGAATGCTATAGAAGCGTGACCAGCAGGTCGAGCGAAGTGATTCTCCCCCTCTGCTCCGCTCTTGTGAGACCCCCCCTGCAGTGCTGTGTCCAGCTGTAGGGACACCAACATCAGAAGGACACAGACCTGCTTGAGCGGGGCCAGAGGAGGCCACAAAGATGATCAGGGGGCTGGAGCACCTCCCCTGTGAGGACAGGCTGAGAGAGTTGGGGGGGTTCAGCCTGGAGAAGAGAAGGCTCTGGGGAGACCTTATAGCGGCCTTCCAGTACTTAAAGGGGGTCTACATGAAAGATGGGGAGGGACTCTTTATCAAGGAGTGTAGGGATAGGACGAGGGGTAACAGTTTTCCACTGAGAGAGGGTAGATTTAGATCAGATATAAGGAAGAAATTCTTCACTGTGATGGTAATAAGGGACTGGAACAAGTTGCCCAGAGAGGTTGTGGCTGCCCCCTCCCTGGAAGTCTTCAAGGCCAGGTTGGACGGGGCTTTGAGCAACCTGGTATAGTGGGAGGTGTCCCTGCCCATGGCAGGGGGGTTGGAAATAGATGATCCTTGAGTTCCCTTCCAGCCCAAACCATTCTATGATTCTATGAATTTATAGATATCTTCCAATATGTAAGAGTTTCTATCCAAAATAATATGAGCATTTGTGTTGACACAATCATTAAAGACAATGATAAAATTGGTTTGAGGTGAGAAACACTAGTTGTTTTATTTTCTGAACTAAATAACTTTTCCTCAATTAATAGAATGGAAAACTATGGAGAAGATTTTTTTATTTTAACTTTTATTGAAAATTCACGGGGAAATTTTAGTACAGGGTCTGTTTGAATGGATGATTCATGCCAGTAAGAACCAGAGAGGATGAAGTGTGTGAAGTGAGCAGGTCTCCAAATAGGCCTCTTGTAGGCCAAGTGTTGTATGTCCTGTCATTTGCTGTTCACCATCTAAAGTCTACAGTCATCTAAAGTCTACAGTCATCTAAAGTCTACTGACCCTTATCAGCTGTGTCAGCAACAGAGAGGACACTTTCAAGTTGCTCTTCAGCTGGATCTTTCAAGGAGTGAGTGTCCCAAATGGCTGTGTAGATTACAGGTAGAAGTGAGGGCCAAAAGGTGGTGGCACTGCCCATAGTCCATGTGGTTCCTTCCACCTGGGCTGGGATTTTCCTGAGACATCAGAGAAGAGCAGGACTTCAGGCAGCTTTGGAGACTCAAATCATTCCCACCTACTTTCATTACAGACGTGAGGGTGAAGTCTAGTCTTGATGGAGTGGATGTTATCATGCTATGTCTTATCTGGACACCTGTGTTGCATGGCACATTTCAAAGAAAAATATCCTACAAGCTGGATTCCAGGGATAGGAATTTAGGCAAGGAAAGGTTACCAACTTGCTCTAGAGTGGAAGAGGTTACATGGCCATGAACAAGAATACTACAGAAGTCTATGCTGGCAAAAATAAAGCTGCACAGGTTAATCATGAACTGTGGATGTTACACACTGTTAAGTATAACTGCTGTTGCTACCTTCTGGTGCAGTTTAACTCAAAACATTTGAAAGCAAGTTATTTAAAAGGAGCAAGAAATCTCCTGGCTAAGAGGTCAAATGCTGCTGAAAGATACAGAGAAACTCCTTATGAAAAAATCTGAATCTGCTGTGATTCATAAATAATTATAAGTCTGATTGACATTTATTACAAAAGTCTAGATGAGTAAGAGTGTATGGGTACTTTTTGCTGTTTATTTTTTGTTGGTATTTTAATGAACCTCTGAAAACTGACTCCATTTGGAATGTACGAAATCCAAATGCATGATCCTGGGGATAGAAATGTCCACCTAGAAAGCTCTCTTTTAAGTTGCTGAGTATTATTGCAATAGCACTGATTTCCAGAAAGCAATCTTTGTTTCTTCCATCTGAAAACTCCACCCCACCCTGTTTATTACAAAACCATGGGACCAGCTGTGGCCCTATCAGTCTGTGTCATGATCTATAGAACAGGAAGATAATTTTTCCATTCCTTGAGATGAATAAGGCTGGTCTTAGGTTAGTCTCAGGTATGGTCTGTAATAATGAGTGAGGCTATGGTATAATGAGGGAAGAAATAGGTGAAAGGCTCCACATCTGTTTGTTAGAAATTCCAGGATGAATGTAGCTAGTCATTCCCAGAATTAGATATCATCTGAATTTTGCTGAATGGAAGTGTGACAGACAAAGTCCATGACCTTATGTGGGACAAATACAATAACAGGGAGAGAGAGATGAAGTCATAGGGTTAAAACTAAGGTTGGGTATGTAATTCTGATCACAGCAGAGGTTCTCAGCAGCTGGAGGTGGTGAGAGAGGATCTAATTCCAACCCTTACTGTGACATACAGCCGTGATTTCAGGTTCTTGGATGAGAATGAGCATCTTTAATCATATTTAGCAACTGAAAAATAAAGTATAAATTCACCAACATAAAAGTTCCTTTTGAAATCTGAGCACCCAGCTTTTTACTCTCTTACATGAATGTTTAATTTCAAGTACTTTGATTCATATATGATATTTTTAAAAAGAGAAAAGAAAAAGAATTTATTGCAACCCCCAAAGCATTCTCACTAGTTAATTCCACAACAAAGTCATCCATCATGAGTGATCAAGCTCACTGGTTAGCTCATCAAAACCCACAATATGAGGGGACTATTCCAGTCCTAATTAGAGCATCAGTGAAGAAGTCAAGCCAAAAAAAGATTTAACTCATCCCACTTAATCAGTCTCTTGGAATAAGACAAAAAAATCTCAGTTTCAGAGTTGCAGTTTAAGTTATGAAAATGGATAAACTTTCCAGAGAAAGACACCTGAACATGTATATTTTTTTCAGCAGTCAAAAAAGATGGTAATTTTACAAATCTTCAGTCATAGTGCTTCATCTCCTTTCTCCTGTTCATGAGGTTCTTGTGGCTGGTAAGGTCAAGTTTTTACAATATAATATGTTCTTAATTCTGCATGCTCATGCATTTTCCATGGCTGCTATTGGAAAAGGTTTGTGGTCAGAACAAAACTCCTGTCTGTCACCCACCTCTTCCCCATTTGTTCACTGAGAGATGAGATGCATCACTTGAGAGCGTAATTTATTGTATAGGCAGATGTGTTGGTCTCAGCAGATACGGATCAACATCTGCTATGCCATTCAGACACCCTTTGGTAAGTCATTCAGCTGTCACTGTCTTAGGTCAACAGGTATAAAGTGTTGATAACATTCAAGGTTTTACTCCAGATCAAATAGGAGTAAGATCTTAGAACAGGTCTTACATCATCTATGCTGAAACTCATCAAAAGGTAAATATTTTAAAATAAAACCAGAAGACAACCCAGCAGAGCTCTGGGACTAAGACACTTGCCTTGATATACACATGTAAATAATAATATCAATGTGCATCAGTAGAAGTCTACATGCTGTACAAATTTCCTGGCAAGGAGGTGCTGGTATATAGAGAGTTTGGAAGGATCTGGGTGTCTCTCTGTGGATTAAGCCTTTGGGGTTTTACACTGGATTTGATAGACTGTATCCATAAGAGCTCATACTACAAGATCAGGGCCTGGGCTCAAGCACTGACCTGTGATACACTAGCTTCTAGTACAGTCCCTAACCTGGGTTATAGTAGGTACCAGTGAGCACTTTCTGGGACAACTTTCAGGGAAGTGTCAAGGGACAGTGATGCCAGGGACTAATCCCAAAAAACAACATGGTTGCTGATGAACCATGTATTTGAAGAATACCTAAATCACTCTGAATGTAAACTGGGTTTACGCCAGTCTTCAGGGTCAGAGAAGGGACCTTGTGCTGGCTAATTTTCCTGTGTTCATCTTTTTAATGAGGTTTGTATTGAATGATCCATATTGATCAGGAGACTTCTTAGGATTTAAGGAGGTAACGGGTCACTACTACCCCATTTGCATGGGCATAAGCACTATCTTACCTGGTGATAAAAGGGCAATAAATTCTCTTGTTTCCATACTCTCCTTTCACTTTCCTCTATATTTTTTGCTAGGAAAATCTGTGGTGTATTTCAAAACAGATCCTAAATCTCAAGCCAGTCCCTGAAACTAACAGACCATAAATTGTTGGTTAACCTTGAGAATCTCAGATGGCAGGCTCTATATGAAGGCAAATTCTCACCATTGTATATTTTGCTTCCAATGTGATGTATTCTGCCAACTCTCTGATAGTATAATGGATCAAGCTCCTTGCATCAGTGAAGCTGCACAAATTTAAACACCTACAGTAAATTTGGTCCCATATAAAAAATGTTACTTTTAATACAGGGATGAAGTTCTTGCTAGTGCTACATTAAGTGAAAATGATTTGGATCAGGTAAAAGGTAGGTTATGAATAAGAGAAAACGCTGTCTTTTTTTGCAGTTGTTGGATGAAAAAAAGAACAATGAGAACAATATCTGACCTGGTGACTTGCACTGGAATGGGAAGAATCATCTTTTTGAAAAAATGAGAAAGAAAAAAAAAAAAGAATTCACAGTATAGCTTTAGAAGAAAAAGTTGAAAAATGTGGAACTAGGACAGTCACTGCTCTGCCTCGGCTGAAGTGTGGTCTCTAATGACTCCAGTGACACATAATCAATTTATGAGCTTTCTTGTATTACATTCACAGACAATGCAGATGTCAACGTTTCCACTTCCCCTGAGAATGGGCAAGTATAATATTACATTCACTCAAGAGTGCAAATACCAGCAAAATTTGGCCACCCTTATTCACACAAAATTCATTTCTGCATAGTTCTACCTAGATATTTTGTCTATCCAATAGCTGTCTCTCATAATGACTTTTTTTGCAATCTTTTGAGAAGCCTGTTAAAATACTAATGTAATCAGAACTGCAAAATCAGATTCCTGAGCTTTTCAAATTCTTTTTCCACTAAGTGACTTCCACTGGTCCATGTCAGCTCTCACTTTAAATTTGTTAATACTCTCAGAAATCACATGTTAAACAAACTGGTAAATACCGCCTTCTCACAGCCCCTCCATAACTAAGACTTAGCTATATGCTTACCCTACCAATACCTCTGATGACTTAAATGAAACTTCATCAGAACACACTGTAATGGGAGGACTACACCTCAGCCTCTTTGTCCAAGACAAGCCTGGGCATAAATAAGTAACTAAAGAACTGTTACGCATTTGGTGCTAAATTTTCAAATTTAGTGAAAGCCTGTGTTTTTCAAGGATTCCAGAAAGCTGTAGGTTTCAATTCTTTCATCAGCCAAGAGGGCCAAGTATCAGTTTCACAGGTGTGTGAATATTGTGTCCAAATTCCTGATAAATATCATCTTGTCACTCATTTCTACTCCCAATCAGTTGCATGTTGTTAACCTTCTCTTCCCTTACCAGAATTTGTAGTAAAGTTTTAGGATTTATATGATATTAAAGGCTAAACAAACCTTTGTCAGAAACAACAGGTGGTAAATTATGTAGCCAAGTGACACTATCTGTTGATTCCTGATAAAGCATAAGTAATCTTCAGGGCTTTCATATCCTCTGTAAACGTTAGGGTTGAACTTTACTTCATTTGGGAGGGGCATAGATTCTGATTCATCAAGCTTAAAATTTTCTGCTTTAGTGACTTTCTCTAAAATTTCATTGTCCAAAAAGGAATATTCCACCTAGGAAACAGTGTGGTAATTAATAGGTGTATTGGTCAGCCAGTTCTTTGTGCAGAGCAAAAGGAGGTGGCTGTAATAGAAAAGAGGAAGTTTCTCTCTCCTCTCCCACTGAAATGCTGGGCATATTTGAGATACTAGCAGACAAAAGTTGGGAGTAAAGTAATGATGGTGTGCTCATCAACTAACTGTTCCACGTTAGCATCTTTTTAATGTCTCTATTTTGTAGAGTTTGCTTTTGGAAAAAAGTTATAATTTAAAAAAAGAAAGTTCTTGCTAATCTACTAGAGATGAAAGCAGAATGTGAGCTGGGGAAGGAGTAGGAGTTTTAATCATGAAGAATGCAGCATTTAGTATTTTGGCAATGATTTCTATAATACATATAAAACACATGCATAAAATTATTATTATACATATATCATTGTTACGGAGGCTCTCAAAGTAAACAGAAAAAATACTTAAAATATTTTAAGCACAATCAATTGGCAGTTCAGCATCATTAATAAATGACAGATCTGAATGTTCATGAGAGGAAAACTATTACTGCACAGTTAGTTCAAGAAATTCCTAGGATTTAATGACAATCCAAAATGCTCAATCACTCACCTTAAAAAATGAGGGTTCTCAACCTCAAGAAGTTTCCTTGGGCAGCATCCCAACCCAAGGGGAGTCCTCAACTGCAACTGTGCTGCTCCAGACAAGACTAGCTCAGAATGGCTCCCCAAGAGGACTCCATTTATACCTGAGCCAAATTTGATCTGTGGTCAATATCAGCTCCATTGGCTGAGGACCCCAAGTACTGTAAAGACCTGAGAAAAAGGGCACAAAAATAATCAGCAGTCACTATGTCTCAACAGCCAAGAAGCCCCATCTTTGGGTGGGTGCATCTGCTACAATGATTACACATATGAGATGTATAATAGTATGTATTGTATAATATGTATAACAATACCACATTTGAGTGCAACCACTATAAAGCAGGATAGGGAAAAAGATGACACATCCTTCAAAAGCAGAGAGATTTGGATGACTTGGACATGAATATTTTTGCCTATGTTACTTGGGAAAGCAGAGGTTGTGATGACCCTCAAATTATACGGAATTCTGATATATGCAAACAGTCTAATTGTGAGTGATTAATATTCATTTAGGTAACTGAGGTAACTCATGCTTCCTAGATAAACAACTGCTGACTTCTGTGTGGCAGAGGGTGAGGACCTTGAGGAAGGAATTCTGATTTTAATAGTATCTTAAGTGTTACTGTCATATGTAAGTTACTACATACCTGCAGAAGATAACAAATAAATACTGGAAAAGATGTTTACATTCAAGCATTTTAAGCATATTGCTCTTCCATTCATGCAAAAAGTTTAATTTACACTCTTCAGAAGGGGAGTAAAATTTCATAGATCTGTTTCTTGTTTCCATTTAAGGAATTGAGTTCTAAAAATAATTCTTAATCTATATACAATAATAGATTGTGCCACAAATACAAGAGTATAAGAAAAACAATATATTTTTGAGCAGGTGGGAACCTAAAACTAATCTGAAATAATATTTTAATTTATCAGCATCTCAAACTTAAAAGTAATTTACAGTATCACAAAATCAGTATCTGTTTAAAACTATGGTTTAATGGAAGGATGAGAATTGAATTTGGCTAACATGGTTTGTGCAATGGCAGAGTATCTGACGGAGTTCTTGCTCAAGTGGACAATTTTAAATGTACAAAAGTTCCAAGGTTTGATCAACCACAGTACTGACTTCAGCAGGATGAATATTGGCTTAATCTCACTATAAGTGATGGTGCAGAAGAATTCATTTAGAAGTTAGATATTGCTCTCAAGCTCTGGTGTAGAATCAGTGGCATTAACAGAATTTATTTATGCACAAATCAAAAGCCAGTTAAGGAAAAGACTGTTGTACAGGTCAGTGCAATATGTGGGTCCTTAGTTGAAACTAACACTATTATGATTAAACTAGAAAGATGTTTGACTTTCTGAAGTTGCAAAAGACCCAGAATAAAGCACCACTTGGAAGACTGTCTCTGAGTACAGGCCTCTGGTCACCATAATCCCCATGTGAGGGCAGGATTCACTTGTCTTCAGAAGAATCTCACTGAACTC
Organism: Strix aluco; assembly: GCF_031877795.1. Taxonomy (NCBI): domain Eukaryota; kingdom Metazoa; phylum Chordata; class Aves; order Strigiformes; family Strigidae; genus Strix; species Strix aluco. The sequence goes on from NC_133934.1 coordinate 5,642,730, forward strand.
TGACTTAACAAAGTCAAGAAGTGGAAGTCAGCCTCTTCATTTTGAAAAATTGGCCCCATGGGTTTTTATTCATATTTTAAGATCTACACAACTGTTTGAAGAATGAAGAGGTGAGAAGGGCAGAAAACCTTCTTTTTCTAAAGGGTTCTTGTAGTTATATCCAAGACTTCAACAATAGAAAATATGAGAGATAGGATGCCCCTGACTGATAAGGCTCTTCATTTCCTTTAGATGTCTTCCAAGTCATGTAGAAATGAGATCCACAGATTCTTAATTCTTTGGGACACCCTTTGAACTTGTGATTTTAAGATCATGAACTTTTAAACAAGATGTGTAACAACTACCCTGAAAATTATATTTTAGTGATGTTACACTATCCTCCCTTAACCATGACTGATAATGTGAATGTACTGTTTATTTTTCTCTTCTTGAAATTATCTTTTCAAATAATTTTTTTCTAGGTGACATGGAGCATTTAAATTTCTTCTTTGCTCCATTTAGGTACCCTGTTTTATGGAGCTGCTTATGAATGTTATATGATGAATAGCCAATACTTAAGAGCTTCTTTACAATTTTGTCACAGGATCCTCCAATCAAGTTTAAAACAAGTCAGTCACAGTGACTACCTCTGATCCCTCTAATTACTGTGTTTCCTAGGAGCAAGCAGGAAACTCCCATTCTTGTGGTGGGGAAACCCCATGTCTTCCCATATGAGCTGGTGATCATTACCCTCAGTCTCCGTGAAAGAGTCCCTCTAAGACTGTCCTCTGTGAGGACCTTTCTGAAAGATATTCATTTCTCCATCTTTCACTGCGCTAGAAAACATGTACATAAACCAGCTAGGAATCAGTTCTCCACGCTTGTTTTTTCCTGCCTGTTTGCTCATTTTTATTCAACTGGGCCTACGTACTCCTGTGGGTCTCAGGGAGTCCCGCAGGGCTTTGTTCAAGATATGTTAGCTAAAGTCTTTTTATTGAAGACTATATAATCCAGAGCAGTGTTTATAAATGTCTACAGGGAAGAAGGAACTATTACTTCAGACTTCTGGGATGTGGCTTTTTCCCTACTGAATTTTGGAGGGATTTGTGTCTCTTAGATGTTAAATCATTTTCTGCTATGGTGAATAGACTTTGTTGTCTGTAATCAGAGCCCAGATATCCAGCTTCTTTATTTTAAAAGACAGAAGCAATAAATTCTATTTTATATATGTATAGGATATAATCCCTTCAACAGGAGACAATACATAAGTGTATTTTTAATGGGAGAAGGGAGAGAAGGGGCAGGAAAACGGAATAAAGTGACATGATCCATGGAAGAAGGGAATGAAATTATATTCTATTGAAACTTAACAAGTTAAAATACCCAAGCTGCACTTGTCTTTTCAAAACGCTAAATTAAAATCAGAATCAAGTTTATCAAGTTCCAAGTTTCCCTTACAGGCTGGCTGCCCTCCATGGATTGATCTCCCTGGATACATCGTGTCTGGGGTAGTATGCTGTGAAAATACCAATTACAGGCTGTTATCAGATTTCTCTGTCGGCAACATGAAATTTTCAGTGGAAAGCTCTTACTTTAAGACAGCTGAATGAACCATCAGACTTCCCCTACATAAACATGCTCTGTCCAGACTGATGTTAATAGACTCCTTGGAAGGAGCCTCATCCTGCAGACACCCAAGGAGAATAACATTTCATATGCCAGCCTGAATTTGAGCAAGAAGCTTTATCCAGGCCAAAACTAAGAGAAGATCTTGTCCATTCTATACTTTTAGGGTGGTATTATCTTCATTATGTATCTAACTTTTGTTGTCGTTGTTGTTATTGTTGTTGCTGTTTTTACTGACTTGAAATTTTATGTCATAAAACTCTTGAATCTTATGGGGTTCATAGGAGTACTGAAAAATAGACTTACAGACTTTGGGGTATGACTTGTGCACTAGCTTTTTACCTTTATCCACATGTGGAGGAATCAATATACATTCAATCAACTCAAAGAGCATCTGAACAATTGCAGGTTGAAGTCATAGTGGTGGGAAATGAGATTATTTAGCATATCTGAAAATTACTACATTTTAAATTAGATACAATACCTGGTGTTACATTTAAGGTGACAAATTAACTTCGTAAGTGATGAATCCCCTTGCATTCTAGCCGGTCCTCAGAGATTAGAGGGGCTAGGGGTGGCTGGGCTTATCTCTTAATAGGTATGCCAATTATTGCCGTAATGATAAGCCTGACACCAGATGCACCATATGCGGTAGATCCGGTTGCATTCAAGAGAAGCAGTCAGGTTCACAAATAGTACGGTTTATTCTTGTGCGACATCTACAGATTCTTTGAGATTGCCCACGATAAATGCACAAACTGCAGGTTGGCTATATAGCACTACACACAAAAACAATTGCAATCACACAAACTTATTTCCTGGGTTAATCACTTGGCATAGATGAGGGCACAAATCTTACCAAAAAGTGTCCCTTCTGGAGTGGGGGGAGGCCGAGGAGCACAAACCCATGGATCTGTCCCTCTGATTTGGTACAGGATTATCGTCCCTCTGAGTTAGATATTAACTCGGGGTAGTATTTATCTAAGTGTGTATGTGTGACTGGGTGGGACTGTGGTCAAGCCATTGTTTCTTGAGTAACGACACAGTAGATTCCTTGGTGTGAGTTGTACACTCTTTTTGTGGGAAAAGTGGAAGAATGAGAGACAAGGTCCGCAGTGTTGTGCAAAACAGTCCTTGAGAGAAGAGGAAGAGCAGGAGATAAATCTGCATATCTGTGTCAAATATTCCTTGAGAAAAGTGGAAGAACGGAACCGTGCTTTGCATTCCTACTTGGTGCCATGGCAACACAAATCACCAGATCTTCATCCCGTCCTGGGCAACATGTGTTAAGGAAAAGTGTGGTTTTCAGTTTTTTCACTAATTTGTCTTTCCCATACTTCCAACACCTGGTTTTAGATAAGAATTTGTAAAAGCCTCTGGATATTAAGAAGCCTAAAAGGGTAAAATCCTGAACCACGTTGCAGTCATCTTGTGTACTCACCTGGCTTAATGGAATCAGGATTTCACTTAGTTCTGAATAAATCTATTTTTAACTTAGGTACAAAACAAGACAGAGTTTTAGTTATTCTGACATGAGAGTGTCAATGACACTTAAGAATTTATTCCATTTTCTTTGTTAGAGATGTTCAGAAAATTTCCTGTATACTCTACTAATTAAATACTTCTCAAACTATTTCACAGATTTATTCATGTCATTTTTACATTTTTGTAAATGCACACAGTATTGGTTTATTTTAATAAGTGTTGAAAGCAAGAACAATGCATATATAATTTTGTTGGTCTTAAAATCAGCGTATTTAATGCTTAGAATTGTATCATTCTCATGGTGAAAATGGTGCACAGATATCAACTATATCAGAAAAAGAAACCCAAACTCCTCAAACATTAGTTTAAAATTATTTCCGGGCATTCCTACAGGACTTTGGTCAAGCCTCTTCTTGTTTTGGTTTATATTTTAAATGAAAAATGTAATTTTAGATAAGAAAATGTGGCTACAGAGTTTTCTAAATGAAAAGTTATATTTGAAGTAGTGGTTCATTATGCAGCAAACAAGTCCTAAGGCTGGGATGAACTCTAAGTGGTGTTCTTGAATTTGCATTTTTGCTTAAAGCTTGAATAAGCAATATTTTCTTCACTTTTGTGAAATAGGTACAGTGAAGGTAATGATTTGGTCTTGAACAAAGAGCATATACAATAGCTAACAAACTAGTTAAATATTAAACTTTTGATGCAATTAATTACTTAGGCCTGAATCCAGTAAAGACTTTGGTACCTAAAAGCTGTGCATTGGAGCATCAAACTACTGTCTGGCCCTCACAATGAAATCCAGGATGCTTTATTAATTATGTAGTTTTCTCATACAGTGTTTGAACAGATTCTGCATGTGTAGGCTGTAAAATGTGTTCTCATGCACAAATATCTGAGGTACCACCAGCCTAATTTGGGATGGTTTAATGACAAAGTACAGCCTTATGTAGAGATGTTAGGATAATACCAAAAAATGCATTAATGTAATACTGAACTTCAAGCTAACAAAGCTAACAGAGTAGTAATATGGCTTTTCTGGCCTGGACCCAGTTCAGACTCTGTTGGTTTGAGAATCTGTGCAGTTCAATGCTTGGCATCAGTTAACACCGCTGCAGATCATTCAGATGGGATCCAGAACAGTCACCTGGCAACTAGGAGTTATGGAAATGCAACCTGATCAACATAACTTCATGAAGAGCTGAGCAGCAGGAAATACAAAGGACAGGGTACGTATGTAACTTTTCTTTTTAGTAGCTGAGGCCTGTCTGCCCATCATAGATAGTCAGGAGACTTCTTGAAAAAGCAGATGATTATTTTCTGTCTTTCAACAAACTATCCTTACTCTCCTAGTTTAAAAACAGTGGTACACTGCAGCCTGCCTTATACTAGTACTGTCTGGTTTGGGATTGACAACTCATAGCTCAAGAGCTGCAGATGTCTTGAAAGCATTTATTATTTCTGCACATTTCATGACATGAAAGGTTAGTGAGGCTTTCTGCCACAGGGCTTTCCAAACAGTAATTTCTGGCTTAGGTGCCTAATAATTACTGCAGACCCCATGTAATTTTTGGTCCTGAATTTCCATGGTTCAGCTCTTTCAGCTGCAGATAATTTTTTTTTTTTTTAAAAGTACTTAATGAAGAGTTTCTGATTCAGATACAGAATTAGAGTTGTAAGACTTGCACAGCTTCTTAATTAAGAGGAAATAACTTATACTAGCTTTGGGCTACTGACAGTAATGCATTCATGTTGGGTTTTGGTAGTGCCTGTATTAGAAGAACGGAGCTGAGTCACATCTGATCAGTCTAGAGATTCACAGTTAAGTTGTTATGGGAGGGAGAGAGTGTACATTACTAGGAGAAGTAAGTCTGTAGGAGGCTCTTAACTATAGATAAAAATCTCTATGAATAATTTTTAAATTGTACATTGCAAGAAGAAGGGACACCTTGGACAGTAGTGGCTAGAAAGTGACACTTTGGTCATGGTTTTCATCTGGGATTCTGAAGATTTCAGGTTAGTTCCTGTTCCTGTCCCTGCCTTCAAGATGCACGTTAAGTCACATTTTTTTTCCACACTCCATTTCCTCATGTTTATAATAAACTCTTTGTCCACTGCTTGCTTGCTCTGGTCTTTTTCCCATCTCTCATAAACTGGTTTTCTA